>NC_059431.1:101224344-101524344 GCF_021028975.2 Sphaerodactylus townsendi | reverse complement strand
CGGCTTATATTCGGGTCGGCTTATACTCGAGTATATACGGTATTTATATACAACTGTATGTGCCCTAGTCTGTGCTGATAACCTCACACCAGCTATAGCTGAAGCTCTGTTTGGACATACAGATGAGGAGGAATCCAGTTTTGAAGGATTTTAACTCTTGTGTTTTAGCTTGGTTGCTGATTGAGCTAAGGTTTTTGTACTTTTAAGGTTATTGTTGAGACCATATTGTTTTTTTTGACCCTCTTTTCCACTTACAGAGCTAGTTTACTGTTTTTCTTTGAAATTAATATTCAAAAATATTTATCCTACTGATGTCTCAATTAATGTAATTTTATTGGTATCTATTTTTATTTTTGAAATTTACCAGTAGCTGCTGCATTTCCCACCCTAGGCTTATACTCGAGTCAATAAGTTTTCCCAGTTTTTTGTGGTAAAATTAGGTGCCTCGGCTTATATTCGAGTCGGCTTATACTCGAGTATATTCGGTAATCTCATCCTTCTCTACCACTTGCCGTTTTCTCTGGGAAGGGAATGTTCTGTTCTGCGGGGGAGGCTTCAGTCATTCCATATACACCCCCTGGCACCCTGAACTGGTACAATCCAGGAAAAGCTGCCCGCCCCCCCCCCCCTTGATTCTACAGGTTATGTTTCTAGTATTTGGATGAAGCATTGGCTCTTCTCCCATTCAGTCACTGTAACAATCTGCACAGCATCCAACTTGTATGAGCACCTGGGCTAATTCCCACTTTTTAAACTTTCTTTTCCCACAGCTATAAGCTAAAGTGTCAAACACAGTCAGACTTTGGCAAGGTGACCATGCAGTTTGAGCTGGAAGTCTGCCATCTGGGCAAATCCGAAGCCGTGGGCATCAGGAGGCAGCGGCTGAAGGGGGACGCTTGGCTCTACAAAAGGCTAGTGGAAGACATCCTGTCTAGCTGCAAATTGTAGTCCTTGGTCTCCCCAGTAGGAGGCGCAGCAGCTTCAACTCGCCATGGTTCATTTGGTCATGACAAGAAGTTAACGCTGTCCGAAAGACTAGCGTGTTGTTTTTAAAATAGAAAATGTTTTGTGAATAAATATATAACCTTCCAGGTCATGTTGTCCTTTTAAAAACAATGCATACCTTTTGTGCATTTCTATGATTTGTGGGGGTCTGTACATAAAAACATTGATCTATGCCTTATTGAACCACCTTCTCAGCAATGAAATCTCATGGAGACTGTGCCATCTTTGCTAGGAAAGAAGGGGCTATGGTTTGAACTAGCAGGAAATTTCTGCTGATTGAGGGGCTTCACCAATTTTCCCTTCATACTGTTTCTGGGGGAGGACTGTATCCCCAGAGCTCCATTTTAGGGTGCAACAGGAAGGGGAAATCAAATGTCCTTTCCATCAGCAGACAATTTCTTGCTGGATCCCATCCACTGCATTAACTTTTTAGCAGCTTTTTTGGGGGGTGCGGAAGGGGGGATTAACAAAGAAGTGCTCCAAAGAAGCGGCATGTGCAAACCCATACCATCGTTGCACACAGAAGACTGACTGGCTGACCACGCCCTTTACACGGAGAATGGTTGGATCTGAAAGACGGCAATGAGGTGAATACCTTCTGATGCCAAATGATAGTGAGGATGTCCCTGAAACACCTGGAGGAGAACGTTTGAGCAAGACCTGAAGGCCTTTAATATTGCATGGAAAGAGGCTGAAACACTCGCCCAAGATCAGAAAGTGCAAGAGAACACTCGTTGCCTGATATGCTACTTAGCATGATGGATTTGATGATGATGACGACGACGACGGCAACTAACCATAAATTGGGGAATGGAAGACTACAATTTGAGCAGCATTTACTAGAAAGGCTAAATGAAGTCTGTGCTTTGATGTAATAAACTCTAGGCTGTGATTAGAACAAGCCTTATGTGCATGAAGACACATGAAGCTGCTTTCTCCTGGATCAGACTATTGGTTCATTGAGGACTGTCTATTTTCACCAGCAGTAGTTCTCCATAGTCTAAGGAAAAGGTCTTTCACATCACTTACTGCCCGATCCTTAGAACATAAGAAAGAGCCTGCTGGATCAGACCAGAGTCCATCTAGTCCAGCACTCTGCTACTCGCAGTGGCCCACCAGGTGCCTTTGGGAGCTCACATGCAGGAGGTGAAAGCTATGGTCTTCTGCTGCTGCTCCCGAGCAGCTGGTCTGCTAAGGCATTTGCAACCCCAGATCAAGGAGGATCAAGATTGGTAGCCATAGATTGACTTCTCCTCCATAAATCTGTCCAAGCCCCTTTTAAAGCTATCCAGGTTAGTGGCTATCACCACCTCCTGTGGCAACATGTTCCAAACACCAATCACGTGTTGCGTGAAGAAATGTTTCCTTTTATTAGTCCTAATTCGTCCTCCCAGCATTTTCAATGGATGTCCCCTGGTTTTAGCATTGTGAGAAAGAGAGAAACATTTCTCTCTATTAACATTTAACTTCAAGTGGGGATGTCTGTAATCGAATCTGGGACCAGGTGCATGGGAAGCAGATGCTTTACTCATGAGCAGTGGCCCCCTCCAAATCCATTTTCTGCTCTCGAGCCCCCGCCCCCCCTCTTTTGGTCAATGACATTCAGCAATGAACATCCACTATTTTATGTGCATCCAGTATCATAGCTCAATGCATTAAAAGCCTGACTGAAGACTTCCTGGTTTGAAAGAGTGCGTTTTGTGTGACATCCAAATAGGGCCATGCCAGCACATTGAAGTGTGTATCTGAAGAAGTGGGCATACATATTAAAGCATATACCAAGAATAAAGTGTTGGTCTTAAAGGTGCCATTGGACTCATACTTTTGTTTTACTCTGAAGTTAAGCAAGATGCAATCCAGGATTCTAAACCACCATGTAGTTTCACAATCCCCGTTTGTAGTAAAACAAACTGCAGTTTGTTGCAGTATCCAATCTGGGCTGCTTCAACCAGTTGTGACTTCGCCTTCAAGATTTCCTGGGTTGAAAGAATTTCCCCTCCATGCATGGGGTTTGAGGTAACCCAATCAGAGTTTCCGTGTCATCTGAATCCACAAACTCATGACTGGATCCAAAGATAAATTTGAATTTTGCGGTTCCAACAAAACTGGATTTTAATGCATGGAGCTATGATACTGGATGCACATAAAATAGTGGCTGTTCATTACTGAATGTCATTGACCAAAACCCATCTGCAGAGTTGTTAACTGCCAGCTCTACAACCGAATTCTGTCCTCTGCCTGGATAGACATCCCAAAGCACGTGTAACAGCTTCAGTTCATGGAAGAGCCCGCTGGAGAACTTCTGCTGTCATTAGTTGCTGGCCGACTGGACTGGCTGATGTTGGTGCTTCTCTTGAGCCTACCATTGTTGGAAAATAGCTGGGCTGCTTTGAGGGGCAGGACTTTGTAGATGTGACATGGTAACTCTTCTGAGCCTTGTCTGCCCTTGTTATTTGGATTTCCTTTAATTCAGAAAAGTAGTGAACACACACATAAAGCTGTCTTTATCAGTCCCACAAGATCAGTGTTGTCTGCTCAGACTAACAGCTCTTTCCTACTATGTTTGGCAGAGCCTTTCCCACCATCGATTGCTTGCAGTGGCGTATTTGCCTAGGGACAGCGGGTACTCTCTGTCCCCGGGCGCCACTAATCTGGTCACGTGGGCCCACCCGCAAAAACCCCTACGTGCCCAGGAAGTTCTGCTGCCTTGTCTTCTGATGCCCTCGGCCCCGCCCATGCCATCATTGACATTGGCGGGTCCAAGGAAGCTAGAGGACCCCCGCCCAGGCCTCGCCCCCCTCCTGGCTGCTGACTCCCTCAAGCCCTGCCCCCCCGACTGCCGGCTCGGAGCCGACAGTCCCTTCTGCCCTCCCCTTTGGGGAGGACAGAAGCAACTGGAAGTCTCTGTGCTGGGGCCTTTGCTTTTATAAGCTTGGGAGCGTGGCCCCACCCCCAAGCTTATAAAAGCAAAGGCCCCAGAGGGGAGGGCAGAAGGGACTGCTGGCTCGGAGCTGGCAGCCAGGAGGGGGCGGGGCTTGGGGGTGAGCCCCACCCCAGGCATAGCAGGGGGCATGCTTGGAAAACGGATGCCTCCAGGCGCCATTTTCCCCAGTACGCCTCTGATTGCCTCGGCCTTTTAACTGGAGATACATAAATATTAAAACAAATTATTTTCTTGCATAGTAAAGTAAATCATTTTTTTCATTTGCTGTACAGTCAGATAATATGACAAACGTCTGACACTTCAGCCATACATGGAGATATCAATTGCAATCATCAAAAGTAAAAAAGCTGCAATTTAAAAGAGAACCGGAGTGGTGTAGTGGTTAAGAGCAGATGAACTCTAAGCTGGAGAACTGGATTTGATTCCTCATTCCTCTGCATGAAGTCTGTTGGGTGTCCTTGGTCTAGCCGCAGTTCTCTCAGAACTCTCAGCCCTATCTACATCAGCCCAGGTGAAATGGTCTTTTGCAGGAAGAAAGCTTTGTGACCTGGCTTTCCTTCTATGGGTATGGGGCAAAAACTTTTCTAGTAGTCCACAAAGCAAAGTGATATATTGAGGCCAAGGGGAAAAAGAAAAGACACATTAACCATCATGAGGAATTAAAAGAAGAAACACAACCTGCTAATGCTAAACTTTGGCGTATGAATAAAACTGTGGGAAAACAAAAGGGTTTTTTCCCCTCCGAATCAATGAGGAGTTGAGGCTGTTAGTCTAATTATCCACCCTTTGTTTTACTTAATTAAGTCAATATATTAACCTGAGGGAATTATTGAGATGACATCTATAATTTATGAAAATAGTGTGCAGTATTTTAGGAAGCAAACATGCCAGGGTGCCATTTGGGAGGTTTGTCACATGTCTGAAAGCCGCCAGCCATCGTTTCGGGAACAGAAAGAGGGTGATAAGGTTGCTGTTGGCCCCTTCCTTGTTAATACTTTTGGCAACGGTGCTTGTGCCTGTAGCTTTAATTTGTTGGTCCTTGAGAAAGGTAATAGAATTGACGATATCTTCACCGAAAGGCTCCAAACGGCATGTTCTGTGATCAAAGCTCATTCAGCTAACAGAAGAGAAAGGAGGCTGCTTCTGTTTTCCTCACAGCAAAGCAGCTAAGAGTTGGAAGAGGAGCAGCCATATATGAAGCTATGGTCCCTTCTGCACAGCAAATGCATAATGGATTGCAGTCAAGATAAAGGACCCCGTTTTCCTGTTTATCCATTCACATGCGTCCCATACAGGCAGTGACTGAAGCCCACAAAAACAATCCGGGTTGCTTAAGCCCCTTTGCACAGAGATGCTTCCCTTTTTAAAAGATTTCCAGCAAAACGTGCGTAGCGACATAGGCATACAGAGATGAACACCCAGTGACGAAGCCACCAGGGGGCGGGGTGTGTGCGACGCACCGGGCACACCATTTCTAGTCACGTGGGGATGGAAAAATCCCCCTCCCCTCCCCCCGCGGCACCTTCTCCCTGCAGCGCCCCCCCCCCACTTTTAGGAATGGAGCAGGCCGGAAGCCTGCCTGTGTTGCCTGGACCTGGTGGGAGCTACATTTCCCAGGGGCCCCTGGGAAATGTAGTCCCCACCAGGCCCAGGCAACACAGGCAGGCTTCCGGCCTTCTTCTCCGGCCTGCTCCTTTCCTAAAAGTAAGTGGGGTAAGGTGCGTGGGGGGAGCCATGGGGGGGGGCGCGGGGGGACAGGAGGCGCTGCGGGGGGGGGCGCAAAAGCCAGAGTGTGCACCGGGTGCACTCTGGTCTAGCTACGCCTCTGTGAACACCCCCTCCCCCAGCCATGCCAGTCATCCCATGATATGACTTGACGGCACCTGCATAGCTATGCAGAAGCAACCGGCAAAATTTTTAAAAAGGAAAAGGGGCCTCCCTGGAACGACTGGGCAATGACAGGTGGCTTCTCCCTCACCGTGGACAGCGTGGTGGAAGGGAGGAAAATAAAGCACCTCCTACCCAGCTGTTTTCTCAGGAGCAGCTCCAACCAGGATTTTTCAAAAGAATCACTAGTCTAGTGATTTCAAAAAACCTGGGTTGGGGGAAATAAAACGGGTCAGATGCATTTTGGAGGCGGGACTTGTACAAAGCCCCCCCCCCTCCCCAAAGGGTTGTATAGCATCCTACACTTGTGTTTGTTGGCCCATGCGGAATGGGCCTATGTTATGTTGAATCAGACCAGTAGTTCACTCCGGGGTCTCCTGCCAAGGTCTTTCACATCAGTGCCATCTGATCCTTTTGACAGGCATGCTGGAACCTTCCACAGGTAATGCCCATGCTTTGGCACTGAACCTTATTTTTATCCAGCTGGTGCCCCAAATTGGCACAAGAAAGACCTCCAGCATAGAACAGAATATTTTTTTCATGGTTTGGTTTCATCCTGGGGCTGAAGCTACTAGCTCTGTTTCTAAAAATATGCTGCTTACAAATTGTTTATCAAGCCTGTGTAAGCAGGAAGGGTTGTTTAGGGTACTACAAATGATATGTAAAATGGGGCTATTAACTAGTCAGCAACATGGCTCCAAGGTATGTTTTTAAAAGGGGGTTTACGATGTCCCCATGGGCGTTTTAGAGACAGAAGTCAGAAGTTCAGAGATAGGAGCGCACAAAGGCCAAATAAGAAGTTAAGCTAAAATTGGGTCCTGTATAGTTGGCCCTTGGTCACACCATTGTGGGACCAGAATCCCTATCTAGCCCTGCTCAGTTACATATAGAAAAAGAATACCAAAGAATTAGGCTTTAGACAGAATAATATGTTTTACTGTGTAGAATAGGTATCTCTCACAGGGTGGTCTCTCTAAGATCGTCTTTTATAGGCACAGAGAATACATACATCATAATTCATAATCATACCTGCATACATACATACCCTCTATATGATCATATTTCTCCAACATATGCTTTCTTCCTTAAAATCAAATTGGCTTGTCTGACCTTCTTGTTACACAAAAGCTGGAAAGTTCTGTCCTTCTCTGCCCTAGGCTACATGTCCTTTCCCATGGGCAAAGGGGGCAATAAACTGAATTCTATATTTGGTTTCAGTCAAGATAGATAGTTCCCAACAGTCCTAAGTGTGGGGTTTTCCCATGGAGATCCCTCTTCAGGGTGTAAAGATTTCCCATGCACCTTATTCACTTTAAAATGTTAAAAATGATTATGACAATTATAATATGTGATTCTAGTAGAATACATGTTATTTATAGATATATATTATATATATACTTTTCACACTTTTATATATACTTTATATATACACACACACACACATATACTTTTCATATATTTCACTATCATTTTAGTGTTCATTAAAATATAGGAAAACAAATGTTCAATTATCTGATCAGATTCATCTCTATTCTAATCTTTGATCTCTTCATTTCTGTGTTTATTCACGTAGCCCATCTTATATAGCTGGGTATGCCTTAAAGATCTATAAGTTATGCTCTCTCTCACGTCTCTGAATCTGTACCATGATGTTATAAATTCCTTAGTGATATTATCTTTCTTGCATGACCAGTTGGCCTAAAGAGAGCCAAAGAACCATCTTAATTTTAAATATATTAATCCCTTATTCTTCAATCTCAAATACAATTTTAGGCCTATTCTCCTGTCCCACACCATAGTCCCAACCCAAAACTGGCTAAACAGGAAGGTACCCCCTTTCTTTTAATACATGAAGATGCCTTAAACATAATCATTCTTCTATCCACCTAATTATTGTCTGTTTCCATTGGCCTGGGTTCTTCAGGTCCTCAGGTGTTTCACATCACTACCTAACCCTTCTAACTGGAGATTGGGGGTGGGGGGGGGTGGAATTAGAGCTGGGTCATGATTCTACCAGTGAGCTGCAGCCTCTCTGCTCAGTCACAAATTCACTAGATTGGGAACTATGTGCTGGAAAACGCCGAGATTCATCAGTGGCTTTTGCTTGTCCTTTTACTGTGGCTTCACTTTGGCTTCACTTTTCCACAGTTGCCTTCCCTCCCATTCTTCAGCTGCTTTCTCCTCCTATCTGTTACCTTCTGTACCCTCTTGTTCCTCACCACCAGCACTGGTCCCCTCTGGTTCATTTACAGCCATTTTTGTGCCATTTAAGATACTGCTGTCCCCTCTTTCTTCTCTCTTGAACATTCCCTTCAGGAGGAAAAAGATGGTGGTGCCTGGGGAGGGGTGGATGCTGATCGTTGATCACTTTTAGGGAGGAGGGAACCTACAGCCACCCAGGTCCCATCCTAGCCCAAGCCTCACTGACAATGACGACCTTACCTATTTGCCTTTTTTTCTTCTCCCATGCCGATGCTTGTGGTTGCTAGGCAACTCCCAAGATGGCAGTTGAGATATCACAATGTACTGTCATGAGATCTCTTTCATTTTATTACATTTGAGGGGACTTTTAAATCCCCCTTGTCTTTTTTCAGGTTTTAGATTTTCTGCAAGTGGATTCCCCTGGCCCATAGAAATAACCATGGTCATAGCCCCATGGTGCAGATTCTTTAATCTGCGCTCTATGGTTCAGAATTAGATCTATGGATTACATGTGGAATCACTAGGCCAAGTCCAATGAGTCTCAGTTGTTTAGAATGCTGGGGATCTAGCAATTCTGAAAAAGAACTCAATTTACGTTCTAGAATCCTCTGCCAATGCTCAAGGGTTCCTTTGTGGTCTTGATGGCATGGGAACTGTTTCTGGAAGATAAGAGATGGGCAATCCAGTGAAGGAGGTGGTCTCTGGCCATCTCTGTCTCAGATTCCACATTAGCAATAAAAATGGTCTATTTACAGTATTGTTACAATGATTATAGAAAAAATGTGAAGTATTTTGAAGACAGGAATGTGTTATATAAATATAACATGCCAAGCTGCATGTTATACAGAGTTGTTTACCTGAATAACCAGATAATTGCAGTGCTCACAAAGTATCCACAGCCTTATGCCCGATTGTTAAATAGGAATCCACTCTGTTGAACTTACTTGCAATCCACATGCTTTGACCTTAGGAAACTTTGTCCCAATTTGAGATGTGCACAACAACATTGTGATTGTTCAGCACTAGCATTTATTTTATCTAGGAACGAATACAAATGCCACTTCTTCCAAAGCCTACTTGAAGTAGTTCACGAAATAAAATTGTTCAATAAAATCATATAACCACAGCATTAAACACATTTTTTTCAAAGCTAATACACATAAACAAGCCCAAGTAGATGATACTAACCATAACGGACCACTGGACTGGCTTGGTATCAGGCAGCTGCATATGTTTCTGTTAGAAATATAAACTTGCTCTTTTCAGCTGTATGTCAGTCATAGCATTTAGTTCAGGCTTTAATTAAATCCCATGGATGGAGTTGCCATGAGATGGTGGCAACTCAACAACACTTCCTTTTTCCTCTTCATTAGGTCCAGTCACAGTTCATAGTTTGAAGTATTGTCTTTCAAGTTATGCAGAACTTCTCTATGGTTAAAGTTTTTTTAAATGTCCAAAATGGTTACCACTATCCTAATATTATGATGTATCCGCACAAGAATATACATCTCTATAATTCCACCCTAGCACTTAATATAACAAGATGTCCCTTCCCTAAGGTAAGGTGACCAGATAGTCACCTTTGCTATTCGGGATGGGGAGGTGGCCTATATCGTCTTGCGCTGTATGTCCGCATCAGCGCCACCTGGGCTTCTGGGGCTCGCGAACCCCAGAAGCGGTGCCACCACACGTAATAATGCCACAGGCGCCTAAGATGGGCTTCTGGGGCTTTCGCCGTTTGCCGCTTCTGTCACAGGGCGGCAAAACTGCGTCGAACTCCCAGAAGCCGGTGCACCTACGGCCACAGGGTAGCGTGCGGGCTTCTGGGGCTCACCGCTTTTGACACTCTGTCACAGGTGACGGCAAACGGCGAGGCCCAGAAGCCTATGCGCTCCTGCTGGCACTGGCGCTATCGGATCGAGGCTGCTGCGATCGTCCTTGCACCCCCAAGGCAGTGCAGCAGCCATCTAATCAGAGAACAATTTGTTGATGATGTTGAACCAGCGGGGCCAGCGGACAAATTAATCCCAAAGAAGCGGTCCCGCCAAAAGCGGGACGGATGGTCAGCCTACCCTAAGGGCCTGGCATTTCAAAATTCAATAACAGTAGACAGTCCCAAAGAGATAGAGGAGGTTACAGGGAAAAAGAAAAGTTGAAGGGATGAATATAAACAGATACAATTGCAAAGTCATAGGCTTTATTTCAGTTGATGAAAGCCAGCGTGGCATAGTGATGTCCTGATCAACTAAGTGCTTTTACAACTGCTGTTATTTACCATCTAATCCCTGTCACATTTTCAACTACTAAACACCTAATTTGATGACAGGTTATTGCTGCTTCCTGCCAGGAGACTGGCACCCAAAAGCCTGTTCATGTCAGAGCTGACATCATTCAGTTTGCAACCATTTGGCCTTAATCTCTAACTGGTCTCGCTTCTCAGATTCTCCCAGCTCTACTTGGCCCCCACATTCCACAACCCCGTAGTCCTGGGCAACCAGATAATGTGAGTCACCTAGCTCAGGGGTCTGCAACCCGCGGCTCTCCAGATGTTCATGGACTACAAATCCCATCAGCCCCTGTCAGCATTTTGTCCTTGGTTCAAATTGTGAGTTTTCAAGTTTGGCCCAGGACTTTCCAGACTTCTTTTCCCACTTCAAACCTCTGAGGACATACGAGTCAAACTCTAGATCATACAGATTCCTCTTTAGGGTTCCCTACAATGCGCTGTCTCGTGACTTAGGTGATTATGAGGCTTTCTTTTCTGTAGGCATCTTCTGATCAGGTTTTATTGGCATGGGAGGAGATAGCACCAGTAAATTGAGTTCATCTTTGTGTGGATAATTCTGTAGATCTAGGCACTCTGATGCATTGCTATAATTCCTTGCACGCATACATATAATAGAATTGTCACATTCTTTCTCTCCATTCTCCTTGCTCTCTTTTGTAGGTGTCTGGTGATATCTTATCCTTTCTATTTTGTTTGTTTCCAGTCTTCTCTCAGAGTTTTGACTGGCCTCAGAGGTTTATTGCAATTAATTAATTCTTGTTTTGCTCTCTCCAGTAGTGATAACATTTTATCTGGGGGGAGTTAACTCTGCTTTTTGTTATTAATGGCCAGATCAGGATGTTAAATATTCACCTCAAAAGAATCTTCCTTCTAGCTAATTGTTCCTTCATATTCATTAAAACTGGGAGAATAGCATTTGAGTAAAAAGTCAGAGTTATTATTTGGTGGTGAGTAGGGAGCATTTCTATCATCTTCAAATCACAGCGTATAGCTCTCCCTCTCAATAAATCTTTCAAATACCCTTCCACCCATAGTTTATCAGGCCATTGTGGAGGGGAGGTTCTGCAATTCTCAGATTCCAGACAGATCTTATTTGTTGCAAGCATTAGCTGTGAGGGTTTTTCAGTTTCATTAAATATCAGTCCCTTTTCATCTGAAGTTGTCAGTTTCTGCCTCCTAATTGCATTTGGTTCGTTTGTTTTGAGAACTGAAATCTATTTTATGATTTAAAATTTGTATTTCTTTAAATATCTTCTCCATCATTTCAGCTGTGAGCAGGAGCAATTGGGCATACCCAGCTGCATTGGTTGCTGCTGCATACTTGTTTGTGAGTAGCTCCTCCTCCACCATAGAAGTTCTATCTCCTCTATTATTAGTTTTATTCATTTCTACAGGTGTTGGCTGTAGCTCTAAAGGGTAATTCTCTTCATCCCCCTCAGCCTGTAATATTCCATAGCGATTTGTTGTCGGTATTTGTACTGAATAAAATTTGTCAACCTTTGTCTGCTTGGCTTTAGGGGAGATACCTTCCTCATTATCTCTCCCACATTTTTTACAACCCACAGTAGTTTAATTTGCTGTTTCTCCATCTCCTCGTAACATTAACAGCCCAAAGATAGCACACACCTTCACTCCCACTATATTTATGGCAATAGAGATAAAATAAATTTGGTGCTGATCTGAGAGGAGTGACGGAGAGCAAAAACAAAACTGCCTAACGTGGACATGCCGGAACTGGAACCCAATAAAACTCATTCAGAATCACTTTTGAGTAAGCATTGGCTAGCACAGCATGACTCTTTCTGTGACACCTCATAGTTTGCCAGACTAGAAAATAGTTACAATTTTAATTTAAATTGAAATGGCTGTGTAATCATTCCAAGGTCCCTAGAGCTCTTAATTGTAATTCACCATTGTTTCTACGCATAAATTTTCTCTCTAAGTTCTCATTCTGAAATAGTCACTATTCCTCCTTTTTTAATGATTTGAATACTCAGTTAATTTTTTCTCTTAATGGTTAATGGCTTAATGATTAAACTTTAATGTTAAATATCAATGCTGAAACCGAAACCCTTAAGCAAGAATTTAGAAGGAAATCGAGGTTTAAGACCAGAAAAAAAAGGGACATAAGAAATTATGACAAAATATTACTATATTGTTTGCTTCCCCTTTCCAGTTTCAACAATTTGTGCTGTTCCTCTGAATGCTGATCAGGAGAGTCAGCAGAATTACAGAGTACATACCCTGTTTCCCCGAAAATAAGACCTATCCAGAAAATAAGCCCTAGCATGATTTTTCGGGATTTTTTGAGGATGCTTGAAATATAAGCCCTACTCCAAAAATAAGCCATAGTTACAGATTCCCTGGCACAGCTGATCTGGTCACGTGGGGGGCACAAAATCATGGAAAAAATAAGACATCCCCTGAAAATAAGCCCTAACACAATAAACCTACAGAATCCCGCATTTATCCCTGTTACCCAACACCTAGCACATGTAGTCAACACAGAAAGTTTGTTTTAGTAGGGCACTTGGTGAGTATGGTAGATTCTTTAACAATGAAAGGCCAAACACAGATTCTTCTCAGAAGTGGATTTGCAATGATTTCAGTGGAATGGGAACAATACTCATAAAACATAATTATTTTCACAGTTTGATTCTAGGTGCTCATTTTTTTTATTATATTGTATTCTTAGCGTATCCATTGACTAATGTTGTGATATTTGAAAACAACACTGGTGGCAAAGCAATTTACAAAGACTTTATGAATTTTCCTATAGAAAAACTGCTTTATTCGCCAGAAGCATTTTTATGACACATATTGCATTTTGCTAGGAACAGTTTTGCTTAGAAGTATACACACATTTAAACTAATTACTCAGTATATGTGGGGTTCTCAGCTTCTCACAGGGAATCCATTGACTTGATACCTTATGCAGGCTTTGAAAAATTGATTAATTTGGGCTCAGGTGGTCTTCCCAAGACGCAATGTCCTCTGGATTTCTGCCTACATGCCTCAGTTTATTAAGAGTAATAAAGAAAGTTACAAAAGGCAAGATCCTGCTTACGATGCAGAGTACAGAAAGAAAGAGAAAAGGTTAATCAACAAAGGTTAATCAACACATTCTAAATGAACACAGGTGCCTGCTGAAAAGCAATTATCTCTCCAGCAGCTTTGTCATCAGCCCTCCGCCCTCCCCCGCTGTAGTTGGGCGTAGTCTTGAGTCATACAGCACTCTATAAGAAGTATATCATTGTTCTAAAATGCTAACATTTTGCATCAGGTATATCCCTTCCTACTCACCTGAAGATGGTAAAGGACATAAGGTTCAAATGCCCCGGATACCGTAATTATCCTTGTATAATGCCAATAAAGGCTTCTGGCTTGATAATTATCCTTCCTCACTTGTTAAGAGAGCTTGTCTGGCTGTCTGGGTGTGCTCTGGATTGTGGTTCCCCATACCTGCCCATGATCACTTGACTGAGGAGGAGCCAAGCTCGGTAGCAGAGCATGTGATTTTCATGCACAGGGTCCATGTTCAATCCCCAACATCTCCATTTGAAAGAACCAGATAGTAGGTCACATGAAAGACCTTTGTCTATGACCCTGGAGAGCTACTGCCACTCAAAGTAGGCAGTACTGACCTGGATGGGCCAATGAGGTTACTCAGTGTAAGGCAGCTTGCAATTTACAGCCCCTCTGTCATGGACAGTGGACAAAGTGATGCATCAACGTGGTTGGTCCTCACCCTCTTTTTGAAAGTAGCCTTGAACTCAAAAGAATGTCTGTCTACTTATACAATGATAATGAGTACCACTGACCATGGGAAGGGGATTGGACTTTTTTCTTGACAAATGAAAACTTTCTTGCTGTTCCTGCTTGAGGTACCTGTTGGTAAAGTAGTCCCAAGAAATAACTGGTTTGATGAAGCTTGTAAGACTTCTAAGCATTGGGTATCTCATAATTTGTGACATTACAAGACAATGTCAGACTGATAGTTCAATAGTGCATCAACAAAGGGGGCAAATGCCTAGCTTATAAACCTCTTGGTAAGTTTTGCTTATGGAGAAAGGGAGAGCATGGATCAGTTTGCAGCCACAGGGAAGCACAGGGGTGCAGGAGAAAATTTCACCAACAGAGAGCTTGCAGTCCCCAAAGTGTCATTCCAGGAACTATGTTACCACTCAGTTACTGACTTGCTAGCACAGCTTTTAGGCTTTGTTTCTAGACCTCGAGTCTGTTAAGGAAATTCTGGGTCCCCAAAGATTTGAATCGTACCTGAGGTGGGCCAGCTATCAGAGCTTCAGGTGGGTTCAGCCCAGAGCATCTCCAGATGAATGGACCAGGTAGGATGTGATGGAAAGACCTCTGCCTGAGACCTTAGAGAACCACTGCCAGTCTGATGTGGTATAAGGTAACTTTATATGGAAAGACAATTGACATTTGTAAGAGCAAGTAATTTGACTTGGACAGAGAAAGCGGCCTTATGCCAAGTCTGGTAGTGACTCTCTATGATCTTGGCAAAAACACGTCTTTCCCAATACAGTTATCATATATCCTTTCTAATAGGAGACAGGACTGACCAGGTGATTTTCTAAGTCCAAATCAGATCCCCTGCCACCGAGCCATGGCCACTCCCCTTTTTGGAAAGAAGGTGGAACACATGATCTGAAATAGCTGAGTAGGGTTGTTGTTTAGCAGCTGAGCTCAGTTTTAGCTGCTGACTTCCATTCATGCACTTCCCCTGTGACCTGTTTGTACACCCTTCCCCATTTGTTTGATGTATTTTGCCATCTATGTTCCCTGCTGCCCAGCATCATTGGGGAAAGGAAAGCTATGTAGTGCACAAAGGTAATGCAGCTAGTGGGCATAGCAGCAGCACCTGCAGCTGCACATAGGCCAGTGCTATTGGGGAAAGGCAATGCATACCACACACACAAACACCCCTTTGACAGAGGGCAGGTCTACTCATACAGCAGAACTGTGCAGAATTCTGAGGAAGGAGCATGGCTTGCTGGTTGAGAATAACATTTTTAAAATATTCCCCTACATTAAAGGAAAGGGGGAGTGAGAATCCAAACTCTTCTTTTTCTTTGATTCCCTACTCCTCCACCTGTGGCAGAGCCTTATCTGGTGAACAAGATGTGTTTCTGTTATTCCTACATTCCAGCTGCGTTACCTTGGGCTAGTCACAGTTCTTTGGAACTCTCTCAGCCCCACCTATTTCACAAGGTGTCTGTTGTGGGGAGAGGAAGGGAAAGGAGTAAGCCACCTTGAGTCTCCTTACAGGAGATAAAGGTGGGGTATAAATACAAACCCTTCCTCCTCCTCCTCCTCTTCTTCTTCTCAAGTAGAAATGAAGCACAGCAAAACACAGTTGTGCCAAGTCACATTAGTTTTCTTTTTTGCAGGGAACTATATAGGGAAGGATTTTTTAAAAAAATGAAAACTACTACCTGAAGATGGGCAATCGGTTTTACCACCCTTGGGGGTCAGTCATTTCATTAGGCTGCATGTGTGGACCAGCTTTGACTAGTGAGGCAATGCTGCTAGAACACAGTCATACAGCCCGGAAACCACACAGCACCCCAGTAATGTGAATGGTAGAGTGTGCAGGGTGGAATGGACACAGAGAAGGAATCTGCTTACAGAAAGCCTCTGAGACATATTTCTTTTCCCCACTGTTGCAGACTTTATTGACTGGCTCACTGATCTGAGCAATCGGGGCGCCAACCTCCAGGGGAGGCCTGCTGTTACAACTGATCTTCTGGCTACAGAGACCAGTTCCTGTGGAGAAAATGTCTGCTTTGGAGAGTGGACTCTGGGTGTTGTACCCATCTGAGATCCTGCTCTTCCTCAAATCCTACCCTCTCCAAAATCTCCAGGTATTTCCCCACCTAACGCTGGCAGTCCTACTTTTTATTTTGCTGAATCACTTCGGATAGTACTTTCTTTTTGGCACCTGTAACATCTGCACTGAGAGCAGCAGTTAATCTGGGGCCTTTCCCCACTCTCTTTGATCCCCCCTATGCCGCGCGCTACTTTCTGCGTGCGGCATCCCAGGCGCGCGCCCAGGCGTCCCCACCCGGCACCGTTAAGAAGAGCCCCTGGGATGCTGCGCGCTGAGGGGGCGAGACAGTGGCAGTGTCGGGGCGGCTGCGCTGTCGCTGCCCCTGTTGTATGGAGTGCCGGAGGACCCCGCGCTACTCTCCTCAAGTAGCGCAGGGCTTAAGGTAAGTGGGGAAAGGCCCCTAGTAAGCTAAAAAAAATTTAATTTCCCACTCGTCAGTTGTAGTCCTGAAAGGCAGATTAGGGAGATCCCTGATAAAGAATACCCCTCCTCCTTGCCAAACTGTAATTTTCAGGATTTTTTTGAGTGAAGCTGGGGTGCTTAGACTAATATAAACTTGAAATGTTGGCATTGTCGATATGCCTTTTGCCCTTGCAATTAAAACAACAACTTTGTTTCGGCAAGGACAAAAAACAGGCAAATGCTTATGAATTCTATACAAGATTTCATCAAGTGCTTTGGGCTATACCTGCTTGTTGTGTATTCCTGTTCTTAGGGGTCAAATATGCGTCTGAGACTGCAGCTGCCAGTCTGCCTGTCACTTATTATTACTTAAAGAACAGGATCTTGCTACCAGCTAAAGATATTAATTTCTGACTTATTACTGACAAAAAAATTGCACAAAATAGCTAAAAGCAAGATATTAAAACAGAGATTTACCCAGAGGTGATTGATGCTCTCCATTACACTCCATTAGATATTTTATTCTTGTTAAATGAAGAGCAGCCAACTTTGTCAAGTATTTTCAGTTCCCTCTGGTCTTATTGGTCCAATCTATTCTGGGGGATGTCCCGTAAATGGCCGCATATGGCTTTGTGTCTGTAGGAGTGATGGTAGTACAGATGGCGTTCATTGCCCACCAATTTAGCAGAGCCCCTTTTTATTGTATGTCTGACAGCACCGGGGCGCTTTGTAGATCTAACAAAATATATCTATTTTCTAATTGTCTATTTATCACTTCCCCGGGATTTGCGGGGCCTCTCCTCAGAAAGCAAAAAAAAAGAGGGGGGGTGGGCGGCGTGAGGGGAAGGAATGGCCTTGAACAATGAGGCCTGTCAAGGCACTTGCTCACTTTAAATTAGGGGTCTAGTTGCTAAATAACTAATTTAGTCTTGCTATCAAGCTGAAAAAGTGGGTATTCAGTGTAAAGTGCCAACTAGGGAATTGATTATGTCTTCGGTCGGTGTGCATGATAAAACGGCCAGACCTGGCTAGTGTGGAAGGCTGTAGCTAGTTCCCGAGAGGCAGGCAGCTTTTCATCATGGAGAATTAGCACAAGATCTACCAAATAGGCCTCACGGTATGGCAGCTAAATCCCCAGGGGCCCAAAGGCACAAAACTGTAGAATTGGGTCCGTCACAAACATGGTTCATTGTTGGGAACGTTTTTGTCATTGCCGTTCCCTTGGCTATATAAAAGAAGTGGTGGTTGGTTTTCCTTTGTGGCAGGGAAGAGAAACTCTGCAGTGGGTGAGAAACAGCTGCAACAGCTGCTATTCCAAATTTGGGAATAATTCGAAGGTGAGTGATGTCAAGAGAGGAATATAATCGGGAGCGAGGGTGTCGAAAAAGATGTACTCCTGCTTGGCAGAAGTCTATGTCCCATTCTTACCAAAAACTCTATCCTGGAGGATTTTCTTCAAATGTCTTTGAAAACCAAATGTTCCCAGGTGATGTTCCTAAACGCCAGCATCAAACCTCTGGACAAAATGTGTACTGGACTTGCCTCTCTTTTTTAGCTGATAGTCATACCCAAGTTGCTCTCCAGGGGAGAGAGGCAATCACAATACTAGAACCAGGGGGCATTCATTGAAAATGCTGGGGGGAAGAATTAGAGCGTGTGATTGGTGTTTGGAATATGCTGCCACAGGAGGTGGTGATGGCCACTAACCTGGATAGCTTTAAAAAGGGCTTGGACAGATTTATGGAGGAGAAGTCGATCTATGGCTACCAATCTTGATCCTCCTTGATCTCAGATTGCAAATGCCTTAGCAGACCAGGTGCTCAGGAGCAGCAGCAGCAGAAGGCCATTGCTTTCACATCCTGCAGGTGAGCTCCCAAAGGCACCTGGTGGGCCACTGCGAGTAGCAGAGTGCTGGACTAGATGGACTCTGGTCTGATCCAGCAGGCTAGTTCTTATGTTCTTATGTTCTTAATCTGTCCCAAATGTGATGGAGTACCTTTGAGCTGTGCTAGTGCTTAGTAAATACCAGCCAAAAGGGTAATGGTAACCAGGGGCAGACTGGGACATTTAAATGTCTTGGAAATTCAGTTAGTAGGACGAGTCTGGAAGGGTTGGAGACATGGAGCCACTGGCCCAACAGCATTACATTATTTCTGAGAAGAACTCAGAAGTGACATCGCACTTCTCTTGGAATTTCCAGAGAGACATGACCTGACATTTTTATCCCCCAAAGTGATGTAATGGCATCAGACCAACAGCATTTTTTTTTGTTTACAATTCTCCCACCTGCTGATGGAGCAGTGGTGGGCAGCAGGGGTTGCTGGTGGATGGATTCCTGCCAATGCAGGAAACCTAGCAACCCAACCCAGGCACAAGCCTAGCTATGTAGTCTCTACAGAGGCAGTCAGTCAGCCCTGTAGAGGCTGTTCAGCTTACAGCCAACCTGCTGTGCTGTTTATGGGCATTGGTAGTGCCAGAAGAGTAGTGCCAGAAGAGGCAACTGGGGGAGCCAACAGAAATCACAGATGCTGCTGAAAGACCTGAGCCAACTAACTCCTGCTGTGCTAGTAGAGTTGCTGGGCTTTGGTTATGCTTATTCCAGCCACCAGCGGCCTCTATGGCAGCAGCTCATCAGAATGTGTCACATTAAGCTAGCTAGCCAGTCTGGTTCTGATGCTAACCCAGCAGTGACATCTCCATAAGAGGTATTAAAAAGACATGCAGTGGAGATGGGTGTATGATCCTGAAACAAGCACCCCTTGTCTTGCTGCTGGACAACATATTGTTATATTCTGTTTAGAATTATGGATCTGCCCAGTAGTGTGTGTGAGTGCAGTTTATAGAAACTTCTCAAAAGATAAAAGGTAAAAGGTAAAACTTACATTTATTCAAGCATCTCCCGTTCACAGCTTTGTTCCAGGAAAAAGGTAGATAGAAAGAAACCCTAGTCTAAGAGAATACTTTCCCTATGAACAAGTGGGCACTCTACCGCACGTTGGGACAACGAAGGGTTTCTTTTAGTATCAGGAAACATTTGATTGAACATTCAGTTCCTTACCTACAGCTTGAAATGTTACAATCCAGCAGAAGCTATGTCAGGTATTTACTGATAATACCACTCAACATTTGGGATTAGTGGGAAACAGCAGTTCAGTCTGAAACTTGTTTGCTTGAAAAGAAATTCAGTTTATTTGGATTTTCTTTCCAGATCAGAATGTTTGGAAGACATGCTGTAACCGTGTACCACCAGATTTACCATTTTTTCCAGAGCTCAATTGCTATGTTGGAATATAACAAGAACCCCACCCTGTTTAGTTTATTTTTAAAAATTGTTTTAATGCACAGGGTACACTGACTACCCATGCAGAAATGTGGTTATGAACAACTGTTACATAAATGAACCTACACAGACAACAAAACAGTGCTTTGAAAGGGCTGAGATATTGAGACCTCTTGGTGATCTTACTGCTCAATGGAATAAAACTCAGTAAATTTGTTTGCCAGTCTTATTTTTATCCCAGGATATTCAAGGGGATTTTTTTTGAAGCTGCAGGCATATATGTGAAGCATCTGACTTTAGACAAGACAAAAAAAATAGCAGCTTTACTAAATTAGCTGCTCTTTCCCAGGAACAAGTCCCAGCTTAAAATGTCTGGTTAAATTACAACAACATGAGAACTAATGAAGAGGTTTAAGTTACATAAGTATGAAGAACATCATGGGTTAAAAAATTAAAAGGGGAAATTTGTATGATTAATCAGAATAAGTAAAAAGATGAAAATCTGATACTACGATATACAGATTGTAACAAATGATTAGTAGAAACTAGTGATAGTAATCATATGTCAATGTTTATTTTGTATTAATATCTTTGATTACTAGAATTTGCATATGACTTTATAGAATATCATTTATATAAAATGCTAGCTTTCTAGTGATTAGTTATGTTACAGAAGATCCATTTTTTACTATTCTGTTCTATTGCTTTTACTGTCCCTATTATTTTAAAATAAAAATAATAAAAATAATAACTAATAAAAAAGAGATAGATTGAGCTTGATTGGCTGACCTAGGAAGGGTATTTAATAGTTGCCAGACCTCCCAACAATCACCCCTGTTAAAAATAAAAATGCTAACCTCTGTGCCAGTCTGCCTCTTCATCATTTCACTATTGAATCTACAACAATTCCTAGAATTACTCATTGGCCCTTTCAGCATAAACTTTTGAAAACGTTTTAAGGCAGGAAAAAAAATGTTTCCTCCATGGGGTTCTGCATTGTTTTTACCCCCAAATGTTTTATTTCCAGCCTCAAAATGTTTTAAATTGATCCCCTTTTAAAACAATTATCTGACTGAAACGTTTTGAAAACATCTTCAGTTGCTGTGTGATCTATTTACTATGTTTCCCATGTGTCTCTGATCCCCTGAATTTCATCCTTGCTGCCATTTTCTGGTCTCACTC
The DNA here is from genome assembly GCF_021028975.2 of Sphaerodactylus townsendi. Taxonomy (NCBI): domain Eukaryota; kingdom Metazoa; phylum Chordata; class Lepidosauria; order Squamata; family Sphaerodactylidae; genus Sphaerodactylus; species Sphaerodactylus townsendi. The sequence goes on along the minus strand of NC_059431.1, from coordinate 101,503,304 downwards.
AGTTTCCCCTCACCTGTTTATTTACAGCATTTTTCTGTTTGTTCTTTTATTTGGGGGGGGTAATCTTTGAAGCTTTGAGTGTACGAGGAGTCTAGAGAATGCAGCTACAAAACTGTGAAGCATTGAACTAAAAAAAGAGAGAACTAAAAAAAGAGAGAACTAAAAAAGAGAGAGAAAATCACGTATTGGAGGCCAGGAATCGTTTGGGGGGCAGAGTGAGTGAAGACATACATCATTGTAAAGGGTGGGATTGAAAATGTTTTAGAAACGTTTTACAGGATTTGTGAGAAAAGAGCCATGGTTTCTTGCAACAGTTCTCAAAAAGACAAAGGACTGTAGAGAGTTGTAGCTGACACCTCAAAAAACTGACTTTATACTTACAGGTAATACCTTGTTTCCCTAAATATAAGACATCCCCTGAAAATAAGACGTAGTAGAGGTTTTGCTGAAGTGCGAAATATAAGGCATCCCCCGAAAGTAAGACATAGCAAAGTTTTTGTTGGGAAGCATGCCCGACGAACAGAACACAGAAAAATAAGACATCCCCTGAAAATAAGACATAGCGCATCTTTGGGAGCAAAAATTAATATAAGACACTGTCTTATTTTTGGGGAAACACGGTATCATGTGCCCCTCATGTCTCCATACCCCACCTCTCCTGGTAGTATCCATGCTCAGCCTCTCAGTCCTGCTCAGCCTGGCAACCCTCTCTATTCCATGGTAGGTGCTGATAAAGAGAAGGCCTCCCCAATGAATGAGGGCATTTAATTGCTCAAAACCAAGTTATCCAAAGCAAGTTCTTTCTGGATGATCTCAAAGATCAAGGAATTCGTTTGTCAAGCTGACAGACTGAAATAGTCAAAACTCACAGAAATCTCCAGACTCACCATTTGCCTCTTTGCACATAAGTTGATATATTGCACATGAAAATTTCCCTCCAAATTTAAAATGGGAGCGTGCCTGTCTTGATGGCATTTCCTGACGGCATCAGGAGACTTCTCTTGTGTATCTCAGAGTCAGGAGCCAACAGGTGTCAACCACTAAGTATCACTACAAGTCTAGTATCAATTTTCTATTAAACATTAAAATCAGATATCATAAGTTGCCAGAAATAAATTTGTTGAATTTATAGAGACCATCTGGAGGGGATTTTACAATGAAATTCACAGAGGAGGCTATTTAGGAGTTCTTTTTTAGAAATTATTTTTTGAGTCTGGATTAAGAGATTAGAAAGTGAATAGCAGCAGAACGGACTGGTCCAACCGGCTCACACTAAAATGTGGAAAATATCCAAAGCTGCAGGAGAAATCTATCTGGGGAAACATTCCTGACATGGTCAAAACTTTGTAATTCATGTTTTTTATCTTCTCCATTGCCCCAGAAAATCAGGACAGCATTACAGTTGCCAACTCTTAGGAAATTCCTGGGAATTAGGGGGCAGAACTGGGACAGCGGAGTTTAAGGAGGGGAAAGAGCTCAGCTGGTATGTAATTCCATACAGCCTACTTTTGGAAGCTACCATCACTGCCAGGGGAATGGATCCCTGTGACTGGGAGAACAGTTGTAATTCTGTGAGAACTTCAGGCCCCAGCTGGAGGATACAAACCCTTGACGATTCCCAAATAAAATAATATCAAGTCTCTTTAAACAAGATACTGTCTCTGGCTCACTATATACCGGTATATATATTTTGCAGTTCTTCAGAAAAGCTCAGGAGGCAGTTTTTTTTAAATCTGCCTGGAACTATCCTTCAGAAACACCAACTTCTTCCATAGGAGGATACTTTGCTTGGAACCTCTCAACATTTTGTTATTGGCCTCGGTTCCCATGGCAGCCAGTTTGTGATTGGTCAAGCTTCAATCCCAGCCTTCTTTATGGTGATGTCAGAATTCTAACTATGTTCCTCAGAGTCCACAAGACTGAGAATCCCTGCTGTTACCAGCACAAACTGGGTCTCATATTTCATACAGGGCACTCAGACCATGGAGTAGAAAACATTTTTGTCACTATAAAGCTGATATATTTGTATTGTCCGATAGATTTTGAAATCTATTTCACTAAGAATGATTCTCTTCAAAGCAAGGTGGAATATTTCGCTCATTCTTCTTAGAAACTCAGTTTTAACTCAGTTTGTCTGGGAGAGTATTTTGACAGCATCTGGCAGAGGTAGGGATTTATATTTCATATAAACTGTTTGTTTGCAGCTAACTGGATGCTTTGCATCCCTAGTAGGATTGCCAGGAAGAAAAGCCAAAACCTTTTGAATTGGTTTGTTGTATATAATAATTGTTCATCCATCTGATGTGGGTTATGGCCAATAGCAGTCATACTGATTTCCACTCAGTTGCCCATGGTTTGGTACACCCAGTCCAAAACAGTTTAGCAGAGCTGCAGACTTATCTAACTGCTAATTTTTTTAAAAGGCTATATATATAGCCTTTTAAAAAAATTAGCAGTTAGAAAAGAATATATATTAGAAAATTAGTAGTTAGAAAAGCCTTTTAAAAATTAGCAGTTAGAAAAGAATATATATAGTTAGAAAATTAGCAGTTAGAAAAGAATATATATATTCTTTTTTGGAAATAAGAAATTATGCTGTTCACACAGAATTTAGGACAAGATTCTTCACAAAAAATTTAGGAAAATTTGGGGGATGGCTGGAATCCAGGAATCCCTGGCCTTGTTGAGTTTGTGAGCACTTCGCGAAGAGTACTGCTATAGGGCAGCACCACAAAATGGCTGCCCAAGGGGGTGGAAACAATCACAAAGAATTGGGAGGATTCAAACTAAGCATGCACCTGTAACAGAGGCAGATGTTTGTTGAATAAGTGTTGCCTTCAAACACAAAGCTTTAATGAAGCATGTCCTGCTCTTATGCAATGGGGAGGGGGGGGAGAAGAAGAAGAAGAAGAAGAAGAAGAAGAAGAAGAAGAAGAAGAAGAAGAAGAAGAAGAAGAAGAAGAAGAAGAAGAAGAAGAAGAAGAAGAAGAAGAAGAAGAAGAAGAAGAAGAAGAAGAAGAAGAAGAAGAAGAAGAAGAAGAAGAAGAAGAGGAGGAGGAGGAGGAGGAGGAGGAGGAGGAGGAGGAGGTTGGATTTATATCCCCCCTTTCTCTCCTGTAGGAGACTCAAAGGGGCTTACAATCTCCTTGCCCTTCCCCCCTCACAACAAACACCCTGTGAGGTAGGTGGGGCTGAGAGAGCTCCGAGAAGCTATGACAAGCCCAAGGTCACCCAGCTGGCGTGTGTGGGAGTGTACAGGCTAATCTGAATTCCCCAGATAAGCCTCCACAGCTCAGGCGGCAGAGTGGAGAATCAAACCCGGTTCCCCCAGATTAGATACACGAGCTCTTAACCTCCTACGCCACTGCTGCTCCTGGTGACTGGCTTTTTGCTTTGTAAAAGAAAAGCTTTGGAGAAGAAGGAATGTGCACGAGGAAACACATTGGTCAGCACTATTACACCAAGTACCACTGCATTAGCAATCACTGATCTGTGTCATAAGTAACACCACCAACTACCTGTTTGATAGGAGAGATCATTGCCTCAAGATTCCCACAAGCATTAGGGGATCACACCCAGGGTCTTCAAAGTGGGATGATTTTGGGAAGCATAGGCCTATTTAGTTTAACTTCTGTCTCTGGAATGTATTACTCTGGTGGATCACACAACAATAGTTTTGTAAACATAGAATATCTGTAAAGTCAAATAGAAATTGAAGTGAAAATTCCATGTGCAAACATGTTAGGGTTATAAGAACATCTTGGCTGAATCACCAAACTTGGGGGTTCTTCTGAGCAGAGTCACTTGCAGCTATGCTGGAAAGCTGGTTCCTCTACCTAGAAAAACAGCCCGTCCCCCCCCCCGCCCCCCGCGAGCCCCGCAAATATTCCTCATAGACTCCAATGGGCAATCACACTTGAGCATCTTGTGTGAAAACTCCCACTATTGATTTCAGTTGGGGTTAGGGGGGTTGAGAAACTGTTTTGCACCAAATGCCTTCAATGGGGGAACTTTACAGGGCTCAGGGAGACTATTTTTCAAAGTAGCACAAAATTTTCAGCACTGTTGCTGGAGACCCTCCGCAGAAGAACTCCCAAGTTTGATGAAGTTTAGGTTAGGGTGTCCAATTTTGCAGGCATCCAAATGGAGGGGAACTGGCTGTCCATAGAAATGGATCCCCTGACCCAAACTTGGAGGTTCTTCTAAGGAGAGTCACTAGCAGTTGTGCCTCCAGCTTGAAAAACAGCTCCCCCAAGTCGTGCAAAGATCTCCCATTGAATGCAATTGGAGCAAAGCCCCAATCCTCCCATTGTTTCCAATGGAGGAAAAAAAAAACTGTTTTTTTTTCATCCATAGGAAAAGCAAAGAGATATGCCTGTGAGCAACCACAGGTCAATGCCTCCCACCCCAAGAACCAACACAGGGTCAACAGAAGCACACCGGACTCCAATCCAGCAGAACCACAAACCTCTGCAAAGCCTAACAGAACCATTAAAAAAAAACCCCACAGAAACACCACATGAAAAAAAAATCAAAACAGGGGGTACTTTTGCCAGCCCAGACAGAGCTACAAGTCAATTCAATGCACAGGTGCCTGGCAAAACTCGGGCAGCACAAGCAAAAGAGAACCCATGTCGAACCACACAAGGGTGAAAAAGCAAAACAAAAAACCCCTCTGCGTCCAACTAAACTGCAAAATAAAATAAAAGTCAAGAACCACACAACCAATCAGAAGAGGCCAATCTGCTGGTGATCCCCGCCCCCTCTATGATGCGGCTGGCCTCCACTAGGGCCAGGGCATTTACAGCCCTGGCCCCCCCTGCCTTTGGGTGGAATGCTCTCCCTCCTAGTTGTCCCCACCCCAAGGGACCTTTAATGAGTTCCGCAGGGCCTGTAAGACTGAGTTATTCTGGCCGGGCCTTTGGGGGAGACTCAGCTATGCTGATAAGGTGCCCAGAAACATCCCAAGGCCCGCTGTTCCCTTCTGTAGGAGTTTTTAATAGATGCCATCTATTTTATTCAATTTTATGGAAATTGAACGCTGCTTTTAATTTTAATTTTAAATTTAATTTTAATTTTTTATGTATTTTATGTACCCACTGCTTTGTTATTGCTGTAAACCACCCTGAGCCCTTCGGTGGAGGGCAGTCTATAAGTGGAACAATAAATAAATAAATAAATAAATAAAGAGGACAACCAGTCCCTCAAGACTTGTAAAGACTTTTGTGCCACCTGCCCCTGCCATCCTACACCAAAAGAAAACAAGGATTTCCAAGCAAATATAGAAGGGGTGCCTTACTGAAATCCAGTTAGTCACTCTAAGGCTGATTTCGCACGGGCCAAAAACAGCAGTGTGAAAATAGTGTGAAAATGTTTTAAACCCTTTTACACCAATTTCACACCGTTTTCACACCACTGTTTTTGGCCCATGCGGAATCAGCCAAAGTTTCTGCCCCCCCCCCTTTCATCCTCCCCGCTGTATAAGTTGTTGCAATGGATTGCAGCAGTCCATTGCAGCCACTGGCCAAATAGGAAAGCTCTGAAAAGTTCTTCTATTTGTCCCTTCAAAATGATTCTCCCCCTCCCTCCTATTGCCCTGGAAACCAGCCAAAAGGAAGACAAAAGAGCAGCAGGAGAGTGCTCCTTCCAGAGCAATCTAGCAAAGCAGGGCACCTTTGCAAGCTGACAGAATCCACCTGGAAGTCCAGCAGAGCGCCAGCCAAGGTAAGTTTAAAGGGGGGTTAAAATTTAAAGCCCAATCACCAGCCTTTCAAACGGGCTTTAATTGTTTAAAAAGAATTTTTAAAATTTCCCCTTGTGCCCTTTCAAAAAAGCTGAAAAAAGGTGAAAATTTGTCAACTTTTTGGATTTCAGTTTTTCAGCTTCATCCCGATAGCTGGGTTTTTCTCCCTATCTGAATACACGCCCTATTAAACATACTGTAAATGAAGGTGATGGGACTCAGTGAGCAAACAAGTTATGGCTAGTTTATTCAAACTCTGTAAAAAGGATTTAAATTAAATTGTGACACCTCCCAGTGGGCGATCATCTTTTCCATTTCTACCATGTAGGAAATGCAATGACACCTGGGAATTGTTTTGAAAGAACTGCTATTTTTTTTTCCCAGCTTCTACGCTGATAACTATTACTACGGATAATGGGTCCTAGGAAATGATACATTGTTGGCGAACAGATGTTAATTTTAAGGTTGAAATAACATTAGAGATGAGAACACCATTATGATAGCTTCTCATCACAATATGGGCCAGCTCCACCATCCAGTTCTGCATTCAAGCTGGTATATGCAATTTCCTGGAGCTGCAATGTTTTTCATTCTTGGACTCTTCCCATACATAAAACAAGATATTTTAAACTAGAGTACTACATTCTGATCTCATGGAACTTGGTACAATTTTTCCAAACATTTCATTTGTCAAAAAAATACAGAATGTTGATTGTTATCAGGTAGATTGCAACTCCCATCCACGGACTGCTTACTGCAGATGTTTTAACAGTGGCGAAGCTCCCAGAAGGCGGGGAGAGGGGGGTGCTCACTGGCACACGGATTTGGGTCAATGGGGGGCACCTCTGGCCCCCCCCCCCCTTCTTCCCCTGTTTCCCCTCATTTTGTTATTTTAGGAACAGGTTGAGAATAGGTTTGTTTCCCTGTTCTGGTGGGAACTACATTTCCCAGGAGACCCTGGGAAATGTAATTCCCACCAGAACAGGAAGGCCTGTTCTCCAGCCTGCTCAGTTTCCTGGGTGCAAGTGTGTGTGTGTGGGCACCTAGGGGAAGCATGATTTCCCCATTTAAGCCCCCCCCCATGATGCCCCCCACACCCTAGATTCAAGTATTATCCAGGGCTGACCCTGCTTAACTTCTGAGATCTGACAAGATCAGTCTAGCCTGGATTATCCAGGCGGCTAGCATATTTCGAAGGAGAGACTTCTTCTTCATCATCATCATCATCCCAGAATCAAATTAAAATTTAGGACCTAGAAGAAGGGATCTTTTGTACCATTCTCTCAGTGTCTTTATTAGTCACCCTCCTCTGCTTTTGAATGCTAAGAAACCCTACTTTGTTGATGGTATCATCATTTCTTTGGTTAAAGCAGTTGCCAACAGTTCTGGAGAAAAATGTCCTTCTCCTTTTGGATCTCAGGCTGAAAGGAAGCTTATAACTTCCACCCTTAGCCAGTGGAGAACTTTTACACTGTGAAGCACCAAGCAGCTAGCAGGCATTCTGTGGGGTTTGGAGGCCTTGGGAAAAGTCAGGGTGGTCATCCCAAACTTCTCATTTTTCCTTTTTGTGGAGGTGGTTATCTCTTCCATCAGTTGAGACCCTTTCCTGTCATTCTCACTATGTAGCCTCATGCCCCTATTCAGCATAACCACTTTTGAAAGCAAGCTAACAGCACCTTGTTTGTAGAATTTGTTTTAGCAAATCACTCATATTTCCAATCTCTGTTGAAAAGCACCTGGAGATTTTCAGAAACTTTCTCAAAATTCATCAAGTCGGAGCCTAGGGGATTGCCACAAAATGATCAGCAAATCCCTACTTTCATTAAAATATATAACAACAAAAAAGGACATCAGTCCTTATTTGCTCCCCTTGGAAATGAAGCCAGTTTTTATAATGTGAAACTTAAATTAAAGAGATGACTAGGGAGAGGGGTACATGTTTCATTAATCAAGTTAAATCAGGTGTGTCATTAATGAAGAGTTAACGCTGATACACATTTTCAATCGGTAGAAAAAGGAGAACTGGCAACCACAGAAGAGCTAACAACTTGTTAAGTTGTTCAAGGTTTTTCTGAGAAGCATATCTGGAGAGGCATTCACACTTTTTGACAAAGAGGAAATGGAATTAGCAGAGTGTTCCTTTAGAATAGCAAGAAATAAATACCCTAGTACTTGAAAGGGACAATGTGCTCCTTGTGGAAGAAATCTTGAGCAGCACTACTCAGGAGTAAGTTCCATTGTCTTCAGTAGGGAACACCCTGAGGAAATTTGTTTTAGGGTTGAGTGATCTATGTACCATGAACCATGATCCTGACATTCATTCAGTAGGGCTCAGTAGGAACCATGGTAGGAACCATGATCCTGAAATTCTTCAGTAGGGCTCACCCTACTTCAGTAGGACTCAGTAGGAACCATGATCCTGGTAGGAACCATGGTCCTGAAACCATGGTAGGAACCATGATCCTCAGGGCTCACCCTGAGGAAATTTGTTTTAGGGTTGTGTGATCTATGTACCATGTACCAATGCACAGAAAGGATCCTGAAATTCATTCATGCCAACCTTCCGCCCCCTCCCCATGATGAACTCTGTGCACGTGTCCCCACAGAAAGGGCTCTGAGTGCCACCTCTGGCACCCGTGCCATAGGTTCGCCACCACTGCCCTATAAGGCTCTATTAAAAAGCGCATGAAGTTAAATATCAAACAATAAGATTTTTTTTAAAAAAATACAGTGTACCTTTATAATCACTGGCTCACTAATTGATTTACTAACAGTTTATATGATTGGCTTCCAAATGCTATGCAGCAAGAACAGGCCTGTGGGGGGTGGAGATGAGGAAAAAGAACTCCCAATCAGTTGTATGAAACACTGATGTTTCACTGTACTTTACAGTCCTGCTTGAAGATATAAGTAACCTGAAAAACAGACTTGAGGTGTTGAGGAACAGTTTGTTTGACAAAAAAAATCTGCTCCTTGTTTGTCACTGGCGAACAGACTGTGAGCCGAATCAGTTGTTCAAGCAACCCTTCATTTGTTCAGCCCTTCATTTGTTCAACCCTTCAGTTGTTCAAGCAACCATTCACCAAATGGTTGTTCAAGCAACCCTTCAGTTGTTCAAGCAACCCTTCAGTTGTTCAACCCTTCAGTTGTTCAAGCAACCATTCACCGAATGGTTGTTCAATCAAGCAACCCTTCATTTGTTTGGATTTTTTTATTTACTTGTTCGTTGAAAGCATTTCTGCAGTTTACATCAGCTATTAAAATACAGTTTACCAAATGTGAAACACAACAGAAAGTTGCAAATGCTGCAGTAGAATTAAATGGTAGTGGAGGACAGAAGAGGTAACAGTTCAAAACTGGTGGTGGAAAGTGTTGTCAAGTTTCCGCCTACTTAATGGTGACCCCGTAGGATTTCAATGCAAGAGACAAGTAGAGATAGCTATTGCCTGCCCTTATGTAGCAACAAAATGTCATCTTCGGTGCTCTCCCATCTAAGTACTAACCAGGGTTAACCCTGCTTTGCTTCCAAGACAGGACAACATTGGGCTAGCTTGAGCCAGCCAGGTCAGGAAGTTAAAAACTCTCTCCCACTGAAAACTCATATCAAGAATACGTATTTAATTTTATGCCAAAAGGAAAATAGTAAGTGCCTCTGGGGAGGAGGCATTTCCCCACTTGAGTGCCCACTACTGAAAAGCCCTTTGCCTCTGTGAGCTAATTTGGATTCCTGTATGAACATGATGGAACAGAATGGATTTATATTATTAGAGATTAATATGCATATAAAAGTTTTATTATTTGATAAGTGTAAAGTAAGATAGAGTTAAGCTACAGATTGCGAGGAAGTAAAGCCACAAGCCCATAGGTTATAAGCTAATAGAAGGATAGTGTTATTTAAGAAGAGAAGTATAAAAGAAAAAGGTTTAGATTTTATTATTTAGAAAGGAAAGGTATACCACAAAGTGTTTAGTTAGGTTTAGGTAAGGTCTTATATTTCCAGTGTTAGATTTAATCTGAGATCTTTACACTGGGCCAGGTCAGGACGCACAGGGAGCCTGGCGGGGGTGGCAAGTGCCAAGGGCACTCCTGGCCCAGGGGCCCAAGGCACCAGTGCCACCACTGGCTTCCAGGTACCCCTACCAAGCCCATCCCACCCCCGGTTGGCTCTAAGACTCCCCGGCGGCCTTGGTGGTGGTGGGGGGGGCATCTGGCGCTCTTTTCATGCTGGTGCGGGCCCAGCTTCTCTTGCCCTGGGCGCCATTTTGGTTAGGTACACCACTTGTTGTGTGGTGGTGTTGATGACTTCATGACTCACTTATGGATTGGAAAGGAACCATCCACCAGGATGAGAAGAGGCACACAGACAGTTTCCACAGTCCGCATCGGAATGCCAGGAGCGTTGCCACCCCCACCTCTGTTCATGGCTTTGCAAAGTTTGGGCTCATTGAACACGAAAGCATCGTGGTTCCTACCAGAATGCCCAGTCTTCCCCTTTGGTGAACCATCCCTTGTGGTCCACTGTGGCCAAGAGGAGGACAGAAGAGAACATCTTCCCATTGGGGTAGTTCCAGGGCACCCCTCCAGGATGTTTGATTGGGAGCTATCCATCATGCCAACACAGTGTGGGAATCCCAACTGCGCAGAGTCAGCCATCACCTGTGGATTCAGGGGAAAGTAAGGTTCAGTGGACAGTAACACACGTCATGTTTCACACTCCAGCATCATTCCCCAAGCATTCTTCTCTACTATTCATGTTATCACAGCTCAAAGTGCAACCTGAGTCCAGGAAAGTTAAAACCATAAGTGGAGATGAGCAAGGAGCAGATATGCCACAAGCATATGACTGTGCCATTCTGACATGGAAAAGAACTGCCTTGGAAATGAAGAAACAGAAGGAGAAAAGTTTGGATTCAAGCTTCTCCCCTTCCTCTCCTGTAAGGAGTCTCAGATTTCAAACTCCTTTCCCTTCCCCTCCTCACAACAGACAACTGGGGTTATTGGGGCTGGGAATGTTGTGAGAATAGTGAGATGGGCCCAAGGTCAGCAAGCAGGCTTAATGTGGAGGAACGGGAAAAGAAACCCAGTTCTGAAGGTTGGAGTACACCTGCTTTCAACCACTAAACTACAGCATCTCCCTCCCTCACGCTGGTTCTCCTCCAAAGGATCTTCAATGCACAGAATTATTACTGAACTGTGTTATAGGTGGGCATCTGTTAGTTCTTGCCACAAGACCAACAATAGTGATAACAGCATAGCACTAGTGACTTACAATACTGTAAGGCTCACTGTTCAGATATTAATGTATTGTGGTCCCATACATAGTACTGTTTATGGTATACTGCAAGGGAGGCAGGAAACATGACAGGGAACATTTCTCAAATCTGCAAGGCATAGGCAAATACCAGAGCCACAGAACAGACAGCAAGCACAAAACAAACATAACAGAGAATCCATTCACCTCTGCCATATCTTCCCCAAGACATACGGCCTTTCTGAAGAGCTCTGCCTCATTGGCCAGGCACACCTCCAGGGCTATCTCAATGACTGTGGTGACTCCAATGCTGAACTGGAGTTGAACCAGGCAGAAATATCTTGGGCTGGTAAGGTACTATAAGGAGATTGCCACACACTTCTCCACTAGAACTGCATGGTACATGGTGTTATCCAGACACTGCAGCTGTCCCCACAAATGTCCCTTTGGTCATTTGGAAGTTGGCCAGCCACTGCTCATCCCCCCAAGTCGCCATCACCAGGTTTCCCCACCACTGAGTAGTCCTGGGGTATACCCAGTAGTGAGGTTGGTTAGGGGTGCTCACCAGGGCAAACCAACCACGCCTGGCTCTGTGACTGGCATTGCCTGATATTGCCTGATAGCAGCAAGAGTCCTCCTTCCTGTAGTACTGCATGCCTTGGTGGGATCACAGGCTGAAGAAATGTCTAGAGATCTATGCGATCGTAGAACTCCATGGCCATGTTCATGGTCTCCTGCCAACAATTCAGCAACAATAGCTCTTCCAACTCCATTTCTGTCAGAGATCTCTGTTCACCATGGAGAACTGCCAAAATGGGCACCCACCAAGGCAACAGGAAGTTTATTTGAAAAACTGTTTGTGCTTTGTGTACATGCTGAACACAGGAAGTGAGGGCAGTGTCAGCAACACTTTCCTCCAATCAGATCGCAGGCCACACCAACATCCAATCAGAGAGCGTCGAGAGAATGGGGAAAAACACCATGGCTCCAGTGAATCACATTTCCATATCTTTGGATCTGCACATGTGTAAAAATAAAATTTTCAAAAACAGCCAGGAGAAACCTTAGTGGTCACAAATGCAGAACCAAACAAGAATGTGCCTCTTGTAAATAAGTCCTCTGTACATCTTACAAAGACTGTGCAGAGTGAAAATAGCAAGTCGCCTCCTGGCAAGATGTCCCACAGATGTCTTTTTTAGGCTATGTGGAACAGACCACTGTCTCTTAGGAGAAGAAGAGGAAGGAAAGACAAAGAGAAAGCAGCTATATCAGAGGATGTAGATATGAAGATAAATAACCCAAGTAGTTCTGGTCTTGGAGAATGGACGTGGTTATACAAGCTTCCCTCTTTATATGTCAGAAGTAGGTTCCTTTGCAGATATTACCCGACGTTTCCAAACATATCTTTAGCACGATGAAAACTGTAATGATTTTTTTTTAAAAAAAGGAAAATGAAAGCCCAGGTGTTCCCAGATTAAATGCCAAATACCGTGTGCCCACTTTCATAGCAAAAAGCCAAACCTGTGCATGATCTTCCTTTTTCACTTAACGTGACACAATTGCACCAATCTTAATCTGTTACTAGATATAGAGAATCCATTTTCAGGTAGGTTGGTTTTACCTATTAAAGGGTTTTATATGACACCCTTAAAAGCACAAAATGAATGGAAGCGAATAAGGCATTTTACAATATCCTTCCATGACTAAAAAGTGCAAATAAGATTTTTAAAGTGAAACATTCTGATATTTTAAGAGGCTTGAAACCATGAAAAATGCCAATAAATATGCAAAGTGGGTTAAAAGACCATCTTTCATTCAGAAGACAGTTTAGTGTTTGTCTTTCAGATTTAGCTCTGCTGTCTTGTGAATTTTCTTTTCTCAGAATGGGAAGAAAAAGGAGAGGGTTGTTTTTGTTTTTGAATGATAAATTTATTGGAACCTTTGTTTGTCTGATTGTTTTTTTCCTGTTATCCATTCATTCTAAAAGGAAACAGAAGGCCAAAAGAGAACTAACATCATGAATCTCCCAACAGCTTTTCCTCCCTTTACTTGGAAGCATCCATATGTGACTTCTACTTAGAGTAGAAATGATGAGGGAAGGGATGTTTAACCCTCTCCCCTCTGGCTGTTTTTGCAGTCAACAACACAACACAAGCCTTTATTGGCATATAAAACAGGACAAAATTTTAAAACAAAACAAGGTTAAGAAATACAGTTAAAATTACTAATTTCCAGTATAAAATTTGCAACCGTTTCACAAAAGAGTACATCAGAGCTGTTCAGGAGATTGGGTATCTTATAACACTCATGCCACTGAGAACATTGCAAGAAAATGGAATTCATGTATTTCATGCGTATCTTATTGTATTTAGGGCATAGAAACAAAGAATGGTCAAGTGTTTCAACCATAGTCATATCACATGAACAAACTCTTTTAGAACGTTCCATATTCTGTTTTTGCAGTCTAAATTCCCTTCAGCTGTTACTAACCCAAAATGGGGACCAACAATACAGGCATCATAATGGGCACTTAAATTTTTTAACCCCAGTAGGTCTATACCATCTGTTGGTACAAGGAGGAGAGAATTTAGACCAGGGGAGTAGTTGAGCTGGAAAGAGTTAAATATCTTTTTCCTGAATGCTTCCCAATCAGTTCAGAAGCTCCCTGTAGTAGCTTTGTGGCAAAAAGTCAGACGGATCCCTTCATGGATCTACTAAAGTGCAGAACCTTTCTCCAGTTTAAAAGGCCCTTCTGCCCCATTATGTATTTGCTGGAAAAATTTATATCCTGTCCGGCAAGGAGTCCTGAGACATAGTATTTCTCCCAGCATGGCTGACTATTCAGTAGGGGTGTCAGGGACTCTATAAATGGCATGCCCGAGTTCCTTGCATCCAGAGGGATCCTTGTCAGCATCCCGGAGGAACAAGGAGACTTGGGGCATGAGTTGTAGGCTCTCTGACATGGGTACCCTCCCTGTAAAAGATTTCCTGGGAACCTCATGTGCTGCTGTTTCAGAATACTGGGATCCAGAATACTGGCAGATGAGCCACTAAATTGTGGCTGCTGTTGCTACTTGCAGGCAATTGGTGGATCATGGTGAGGATCAGCCCAGAATGCATCATCGACCCAGTTTATCACCCATACCTTTCCATAGGTCACAGCTGATTTATATAGGGTTTTCAAGGCAAGAGCTGATCAGAGGAGGTTTGCCATGGCCAACCATTGCATAATGGCTCTGTTCTTCCTTGTTGGTCTCCTATCCAAATTCTAAGCACCCGGCTCAGCTTCCAACATCTGAAAAAATCAGGCTAGTCTGGGCAGTGAACAAAGCCATAGCAAGGGGGAACTGTCCCCAGGGCATGCGTGCGTCCTGCGCCCCTGCCACACCCCTGCCTGCCCCTGGAACGCCCCCACACTGGCACGTGCCCAGTGCACCACGCCGCCCCCCCAAACTCCCTTGGTGCTACGCCACTGGCAGTGTAGGTAGGACTTTTGCCCAGCTAGGCTTCTGGATGGCTACTGGAGATTTGATTGCCAGTGCAGATTTTTAAAAACGTTGCTTGGGCAACAGCTGCCACCACAGCACAAGGATCTTCACCATGATACTGAAAGTTAGCTATAACAGCCATTTTGTAGCTGGCTCTGTCTCCAGTGGCAGCCATTTTGTGACTATGTCCACCATGTTGTGTCAGAATTCCAAAGGCGTCCACAGGCTGAAAAGATTGGGAAGATCTTGTCTATTTAACAAGATCCCTCCCAGCCTTCGCAAAACATCTCCAATACTGAGCCCAACCACTGCGTCATCCTCCTAGTATTATCTTCCATGACTGGCTGTTCAAAGCCCTCCCAGAAGACCAGTCCCTCAGTCTGTGCACTAACAGTTACACTGTCATTGGAGATATTGGAGATTGACGCTGGAAAGGAGTGTGGCCTTCAAGGCAGTCAAACTCATTTATATTTCTTAATTAATTGGTGAGCTCATGGGTTACACAGTTCATTCATGCAACCTAGGGGTGGGATCCTGTGATTTCCCTTTCTTGAAGTGAGAAAGACTTCCTTCCACAAAGAAAGCGGAAGCCTTTCTTTACCAGGAAATGCCAATCTCCCATTAGACAGAAGAACCGAATAATCTGTTGTATATGATTTGATCTAATTGTATTAATCCCTTTTGCAATACTATACATGTAAACAATAAGAGGAAGGTCACATCTTGGAAGCGAAACACAGCCAGCCCTGGTTAATACTTTGATGGGAGATCCACCCCGAACATCCAGGTTTCCTATGCAAACTGTTTGCAGACTTTTCACAGCAAAATCTCATGTAGGTGGGAAATCCGCTTTCTCTTCTGAGGTGCTTTAGCCCCTTGGGAGAAAAAGAGGAGGGGAGGAAGCGAGGGGTGGCATGCGAGGGAGGGGAGGGAGGGGCGCATCTGGACATGGCCCACCCATCCTGGCAGAGGGAGAGGGAGGGGAGGGAGAGGCATCATGCAAGGGAAGGGGAGTGGGAAGGGGAGGTAGTGAGGGGTGGCATGCAAGGGAGGGAGGGACAATGGGGACATTTGGGGCAGCTTGTCCCAGGCGCCACCATTACCATCACGCGTCAGGGGCATTGGCGTGTCAGGGGCATTTGGAGGTGGGGCAGGAGGGGGCACGTGGGCAGCTCATGCCCTGAGCACAGTTCCCCCTCCCTTTGTCACTGTTTGTTTGTCTCTTGTCTTGAAAACCCTGCAGAGCCACCATACATTTGCCGTGACTTGATAGTGCTTTCCACCACCAACTTTCTAATCTAAAATTGCTCTTGAAATTAGGGGAGTATTTGGAGATTACAAGTGTCCTTTTTTCTGCCTCTTTTTTTTTTCAGGAGGAGATTTGCTCCTCGATGGGCTCATTGATCATGTTTATAATTAACTTGCAAACTGATCACCAGATACTTTGTTTCAGTGGTGTTACCTAGATATCTAAAATATGCACAAAGAGGGGTTCAAGACCTTTTAAGGGTGTGTATTTTTTTTAAAAAAAAACACACAACAGGAAAGTAAAACCCTGGCTTTGCACAAAGAAATATACCATAACCTTTGAGAAACAGATGTCGATGAACTGAAATTCATTAACTTTTTTTATCTTAGGCAACAAGGGAAATTGGTTTTTAATGCTCCTTTGTGCTAATAGAAGAGAATAAATCCATAGCACTTAAACAGAGACGGAAGTGTCTCTCTCCTGTCATCCAGTTCCATTTGGTTTGACTTTCGGCACCCTCCCATCTTATCCTCCAATGGCCAGCCCAGTAAAATAATTAAAACTTTAATTTATTTATGTATCTTTCATACAGATATTACAGATCTGACAATTACTGCCCTCTAATTTATTCATCCGGTGCGTCCTTCAGGGGTCTTCCACAACAAAATGTATTGCAGGAGATGGTTTTTCCGCTCCCCCCATGCACAGAAAAGCAAAGCAAGTTAAATACTCATATTCCTGAATTATTAGGCCAACTATATCTGGAAAGCCAGGAGATAGCTTGCTCTTGGCTCTTGAAAACTGGCTGGCTCTGGAAACATCAGCAGCAGCTTTTGTATCCCTGAGCCAAGGAACAATTAGGTGATGCTTAATCCTTTTAGTAAACAGGCCAGGCACATTTTTAGCCTTGGGTTCTATTTTGTTGCGAGTACACGGTTGTGTCCTCCCCCATCCGCCCCTGTCCTTTAGCCTGCTATAAAAAATGTTGATGTACATTCCGTCAACTTGATTATAATTTCTGTTTCCTCCAAGAAAGCCCCATTCTTTTCCCCCTCCGCTGTTGTTACTTGAATATGTAATAGGTACCTCCACCTGGGTGATGGGCACTTCCCGTGACTCCCTGGGACTACCTGACAACTGCACAGCTCCAATTTTTAATAGACTCCGAGTAGTTTTCTCGTGGAGAAGCCTTAAAAACTCCCCAAGGAGAGATCATCAAGCGGAATGGTCCCCAGTGCAGGATTTATTAGCAGGAAGGATGGGGAGGTTGATTAGCCGGTGTGGCTGAACAGACATGCTGTCAGGCGGGCCTCTTAATCTAATCAGTTACCTGTCAGAGGGGGAGCTGTCTGGCGTTCCCCAGAGCAGCGCATCCCCTGCCCGTTGCTCCCTATGCCTCCGTACCTGCCACCAAACAAGGAACGGTCCCTGCAACCCCTTTGAAAGTTGCATGCAAGAAAATGGAAACTGATGCAAACAGCTTTCCGATGCGTGGAACCACGGCAAAGTTGGTTAGTCTGAACTTGGAAAAAGAAAATGTTAATGCAAGAATTTAACAATAGTAAAAATGTGAATAAAAATATGTGCAAGACCCGCTGATGATCAGCTCCAGCTAAGAAGAGGCTGTCAGGACACTTGGAATTGGTTAATATAGTTAAGCCTGAGGCACTTGCTTCCCAAGGAAAAGAACGTATTTCTCTTCAGATCTCTTCAGATTCTTTACTACTGAACACCAAGTTGATAGTAAAAAGCAGAACAGGGTACAGGAGAATTGTCTTTGTTCTTATTTTACATTAATTCTGGGTTCTGAGATCTTTTTCGTTAGCTTTCTCGGGGTTGTAGGGGGGAGATCTCCTCTCCCGGGATTTCAGTGTAGCACCTCCCTTCAGGACTTTGTTGGCTATAGTCAGGCTCCTGGGGCCTAACTCTCGCCACGCCTATACATTCCTTCTTGGTCTATCACTTCCACAGCTCTCTTGCTTCTTCCACTTCCTGAGGGAATTCTCTGCTGAAGTTATCTGGACTTCAGCTCCGTCCCAGTTTTCTGAAGTTCTTCAGAGCTCTTCCTCTGTGTTCTTGGCTTAGCTAGTTCTAGTTATAGGCTGAATTGGAATGGAAACATCTAACTTTTGATTGGCTACTATCAAAGTTGCCAAAGGAACCAATAAGACTGCCACATTCTCCTTGCTCTTTGATCAGTTCTTCTCTTACCATACTAAAGGACCAGTACAACAGCTCTATTTACTGTCTTTCTACTCTAATTGGTTAGCTTTACAAACTCTGAATTTGTGTGTTTGCTAAGCTTTTTAATACATATACAGACCTTAAATTCATCATGCCTCTTTTGTGATACTGCCCGCTGCACCATGTTTGTATGTCACTAACAGTAAAGTACATTTTTCTTCCAAAACAATGCTTTTCTTCAAACACAGCTTTAAGTGGATTTAATCAATGGGTGGATAGATTGATTAATCAGTGGATAAATCAATTAAAGCTCATGCAATTAACTAATAAAATGTCTTTAACCCAGTGACAGCCCTAGTGAAAATACAACCCAAACTGGCTACGTAACAATATCACCGAAGAAAAATGTGGAATGTTGAGAGGGAGAATACGTGTGAGCTGAGATGTTTTCACAAGGAGTGCAGAAAAATTGTAAAAGGGAATTGCTGCAAAAAAAGAGCTTAAAATAATGGTGAATACTTTTATCTCTGCCTCTTTGCCTCTTTCTGAAGAGAAATCTTTTCTTATTTCAATGATCCTGACACAATTCTAGAGACGGCTTGAATGATCAAAACAGCCAGGGACCTGAAGGTCTAGCAACCCTTAAAATTGCCACTGTAATCTCAGAATGTCATCTCACAAAGGTGGATTCTGCACCGGGTGTTTTGGAAAGAAAAGTGATATTGAAATGGTATAGAACACCAAAACAACTAGCATATATGATTAAAGGCCTCAGTCCTAAATGCTGGCATTGTGGAGATCAAGAGGCATATTATAGCCATATGTCTGTGGTGGCAAACCTTTGGCACTCCAGATGTTATGGACTACAATTCCCATCAGCCCCTTCCAGCATGGCCAATTGGCCCAGTTATGATGGAATAGGAATCCTGATAGGAGCGTCCCTCAGCATCTGGAAGTGCTGGAGATTTTCCACTACCATATGGAGTGGGATAGAATGTGAAGAAGTGAAAAGGCCTGGACAACTGCTGATGTTATATAGGCACAAGTGGTAAAGATTCCAAGTACAGCCATTACGGGGATAAATAATGATTTAATGTTCGTCATGGTTGTAATGGATATGGACAGAATGTGTAGATAAAAATAGTAGCTATATGGCATAAAATAATTGACGTGCCAAAAGCAGCACATGCAACAAAAGAAAAAATGGACAATCCCGGTAATGGTTGGAATGATATCTGGAACCAAGTGACCCTGGAAAGTTTTTTGGACATTTTCTATTATTTCAATACGGGCCAGTAAATCAACTGTAAAAAAGATAAACAGAACCAGAAGTTCAGCATGAAGATATGGACCATATCATGAGGACTGGATTGTTAGAAGCTGGAGTCAATAATGAGCTAGTTGAGAAATGAGGAGAATGGAAAAGACTACAAAAAGAATGAACTTACTGCTGTTTGTTGTTTGACAAAACTATGAAAAATATAGGGGGGAGGGGGAAAAGGGGGAAATGTATTGTTTGAAAACAAATGAAGAAAAGCATCAATATAAAATGTAACATTCAAATAATACAATAAAAAAATTAAAAAAATATATCTGGTGTAGGTCGTTATATAAACCATTTTTCTGTTGTGGGGGGACGTCACAGAGGTCCCATTCTCAAAATGAGTTTGGCCCATTTTATTCCCCTCAAACCTGGATTTTCGAAGATCGCTAAACCAGCAATCCTTTTGCAGTCCCAGGTTGGAGGTGCTCCTGCACTAACACAACAGGCAGGAAACACTTTATTTCCTTTTTTTTTTTTGCAAACATGGGCTTCCCTTACATTTGGATAAAAAAATTCCCCTGACCGATCCTGGCTCCATTACATTAATTTTTGATCCCTACTCTAGGGTCAGATTCAGATTTCACTATAATGATGTACCCCTTAATCATCTTTTTAAAAAACTCAACAGCTGCACACAGTATTCAAAATGCCACCATACTATAAATAAACTGACTGTTTTATCTTCGATCTCTTCCTCCTTTGATAATGCCTTTAGCATTGGTAGAATTTTGCCATTTTTTTTAAAAAAAATTGTTATTCTGCCCTCACTGAACTGAGTCAAGATTTCCATCAACCTGCCCATCCCAACTCAGAATCTCCTTCCTGATCAGTCCCTGCCACATCAGAATGTACTTAAGAATAACTATATCTGGCGCTCAAAATCTGAACGGGGGCACCTTTCAATTTGCCACAGTCAGTCTCCGAGCATAAATTCAGACTTTGGTCATTTCCCCACTTACCATCGACCACCCTTGCTTGGCAAGATTCACTCTCAGCGCACGGTCATTTCTGGCGTGCTCCCCGGCTTCCCCATGACCCCAAGCGCCTCTGCATCGGGTCATCAAAAGGCGCCGCTTTGAGGAGCCGCCAGGAATGACCAGCTGCCGAGGGGCTGCCAGAGTGGCAGCGCCAGGGCAGCTGCTGCATTATGCTCTGCCGCTTCCCCTGTAGTGGGGGAGTGTTGGCGGGACCCCGCGCTTACTTGGCAAGAGTAGCTCGGAGCAGATGGAAAGTGGGGAAACGACCTTTCTCTCAGCACTGTCAGTATTCTCTCCCTCAGTGGCCCTCTGGGAGCCATACGTGGCTTGGGCAGTATCTGGGCAGGGGTGGGTGATGTTGCCAACTAGCCAACCCCTTTAAGGCTTCAGCAGGAATGATCAAGGCATGGAACAGCTTCTTGGCAGCTGAGGGGAGGGAGCAGGGCTCAGGGGGAACCACAGGACAAGACAGGTTGGCCTGCACTCCTGTAAGTCGGGGATTCCTAATGAGGAGGTAAGGGCTCAACTAGATCTGAGTAGCTTGGGAAGGGGGGGAAGAGGAAGCTGTCCCAACCGGCAAGGGATTAAGAAAGGGGGTACCCTTCAGGCTGTGTGGGAGGGTTGCAGAGAAGAGGAAGGAGGTGTCTGTAATCCTACTCCCCTCTACATTCTGAGGCCTATCCAGGCCCCCTCTGTTCAACAACAACTCCCAGAGAGCACCACCATGCCTCATAACTACCACTAATAGTTTCTGATTTCCTTTGTGCAAGTTTCCATGTTGCTTCCTCACAGCTGGCAAATATCAGGATAAAAGCATGGAAGGAATGGTGACCTTCATTGGAGTGGATGGGCTTACTAAGCAGAGAAAACACAGGGAAGAATGACCGTAAGGGATTCTAATAAAAGAGGGGAAAAACACCCCTCATGTACACGCGAGGCATCCAGAAATGCTGGCAAATTTAAGACAATGCTTTAAATAACAGCTAGGGCATCCACCATCACAGCAGAGAATACTCCAGGGCAATATTGGATAGTGGAAATCCTCATTATTAAGTATTGATCTGTTGTCTGTTTTGCAGATAGCTGCAGACTCTGGTGAGAGCTAGTATCAATTAGCACAGGAGCTTTAATCGATCCACTTTGCATATTTTTCTCATGCACAGCATTCATCAGGTGTTTGGAAAGCAAGAATGATGGCTATTTTTAGGAAGAGAAAAAAAGGAGAAAAAAGAGATCCATGACCTATATTATGTGTGCATCCAAACATGGTCGGATATTGTGCTACCCCTATACGATAGCTGTCATTCACCTGGATTGTCTTGTGCATGCAGTAAAAACCACTGGGGGTTGGCTGCTAGAGCATCACAACAGCACAATATCCCACAGTGTGTGGATGTTGCCAATGTCATTGTGGGTTTGGTGTCCTCTGGACAGCCAACATTCTAGAAAACTTGGAGATCCTTGTCTGAAAGTCCTACCAGACCTGAACATAAGAACATCAGAACTAGCCTGCTGGATCAGACCAGAGTCCATCTAGTCCAGCACTCTGCTACTCGCAATGGCCAACCAGGTGCCTTTGGGAACTCACATGCAGGATGTGAAAGCAATGGCCTTCTGCTGCTGCTGCTGCTCCTGAGCACCTGGTCTGCTAAGGCCTAAGGAGGATGAAGATTGGTAGCCATAGATTGACTCCATAAATCTGTCCAAGCCCCTTTTAAAGCTATCCAGGTTAGTGGCCATCACCACACCTACTGCGGCAGCACATTATTCCAAACACCAATCACACGCTGCATGAAGAAATGTTTCCTTTTATTAGTCCCTAATCTCTTCCCCCCCCAGCATTCTTTTAATGTATGCCCCCTGGTTTTAGTGATTGTGAGAAAGAGAGAAAATTTCTCTCTGTCAACATTTTCTACCCCATGCATAATTTTATATGACTTCAATCATATCCCCTCAGACATCTCTCTTTCTCCAAACTAAAGAGTCCCAAACACTGCAGCCTCTCTCCCTCATAAGAGGGGAAGGGATTATGCTCCAATCTCTCAATCATCCTCGTTGCCCTTCTCTGCACTTTTTCTATCTCTTTGATATCCTTTTTGAGATGTAGTGACCAGAACTGAACACAGTAGTCCAAGTGCAGTAACACCACTGCTTTATATAAGGGCATGACAATCTTTGCAGTTTTATTATCTATTCCTTTCCGTGCCTGAAAAGGCACGGCTGGTCAGCAAGCTTGCCCTTCTTGTTCCTTTGCTCAGCCGATAGGAGCAGTAACTAGTTAATTTTGTACCCAAGACAAGAATACCAAATGGCGTTCCCCACAGTTTCATAACAGTAAAAAGGTAAATATGTAAATAACAAGAAACAAGAATATAACAACACAATGTTTATTTTAGTCATGAGCTCTGCACACTCAATCAACGAACGCACAAATGAATGATTATTTCATTATTTTAAAAATATAAAATTCAACTCCATCAAGTACAACCATTTTTATCTTTGCTCTTTTAATGCTTTCAATGACATTGACATGAATATATATAATTTTAACATCTATTTGTCGCCAGGCAACCAAAACATTAAAACATGAGCCACCCAGCACTGATGACTTGAATTATTCCAAGCATTTGTATTTCAAACATTCTCCAATGCCACAAAGCAACTGACTGCTATTAAAAGAGCAGAGACAGTGGGGCAACATATCAATCAATCAATCAATCAGTCAATCAATCAATCTTTATAATGGTCATAGACCAGCATAGAAGTATACAGAAAAAAACTACTACACCCAGGCTACAGGCTACAAAAGGCAAACCAGCGCAACGTAAATATGGTAAAGTGTTCTTATTTAATAGTGTCTAATAATGCATAAGTTTGAATCAAGTGCACAATATACAACACTTACATAAATCATAGACAAAAAGAAAACAGTGAACAGATGTGTATAAGCCAAACAGCAGACACAGGTATGTCCTTAAAGTTTGAGCCCCAGTACAGAAGGTCTCAAAACAGGACACAGTGGAGGATTCTCTTATGCAAGCTGGAAGCAGGTAAGTCCCAGATAAGTAGATTGGAAATTACAGATCTTACCCGTTTTGCTGCCAAACAGCTTCATCAGTAATGTGCTTGTTCCAAAACCTGTCCATAAATAAGGTGACCAGATTTTCACCTTTTTAAACCGGGACCCAGGCGTGGTTTAAATTGGTTTAAGGCGGGACTGTCCTGCCAAAAGCGGGACGTCTGGTCACCTTGTCCATAAAGGGATAATTGAAGCAATCCAACCACAAATGTAGTGTAGCTTGTAACTGTTCCCACTATGTAAAGCCCTAAGCATTAGTAGTATCTTCTTGTACTTCTTATGATTTATGTAAGTGTCATATGTTGTGCATTTGATTCACACTTATAGGTTATTACAAGGTGACCAGACATCCTGCTTTTGGCAGGACAGTCCTGCCTTAAACCACTCTTGTCCCCGCCCCGTGGGGTTTCTTCTTTAACTGTTCTCGATTTTTTGGAAGGCTGCCGCACTGCCTTCTGGGGTGCTCCCCTTTTCCCGCCAGGGAGCACCCCAGAAGGCAGTGCGGCAGCCTCCCGCGCACGCGACCGCAGGAGCACACTGCCTTTGGGGTGCTCCCCTGTTTCCCCCCTGTCACAGGGGAGCGCCCCAGAAGGCAGCGCGGCAGCCTCCTGCGCTGCTGCACTGCCTTCTGGGGCGATCCCGGTTACCGCCCTGTCACAGGGCGGGAAACAGGGGAGCGCTCCAGAAGGCAGTGCAGCAGCCTCTTGCGCATGCGGCCGCAGGAGCGCACTGCCTTTAGGGGCGCTCCCCGGTTTCCCGCCCTGTGCAGGATATGTGACACCATCTCAGAGCAAGGCATTTGGGTGGCGGGAAAAGCCTAGGAATGGTACTTAGCACTACTGAGCGAGGACTTTGTGCCAACAAAAAGTATATTCTCTGTGGCTGACCTCTTACATTTCAGATGCCAAACAAGTACCTCCCAGATCCACACGGAGTCTGGAGGCAGGCATACATTTCAGGTATGATTTTAATAACCCAAACCTAAGAAATACCGATATTTTTTTTGCCCATTCCTACCTAAAATGAGATGTACCCTTCTAATCTAACTGAAATTAATGGGCTTAGAAGGGTGTAACTCTGTGTGGAGGATTGCACTGTCACAAGATGCAGTATCTTCCATTGAAGGCAGTGGACTTAAAAGTGCCTCAGGTTGATGGACCATGCACTGCAAGTTTTGTGGAGTTCTGTGAATAATCCTCATCTGATCATGCAGCTTTAAGTGAAAACGAACTTGAGGTTTCAGAAGAAAGCAAAAAAGAAATTTGGGGCAAGGAAAATGTGTAATAAATGGAGTTTCATCTACATAAATTAATGTCTAGATCTGATGAAGATTGCTGGACAAAACTGTAACCGTACATACAAACCATTCTTTACCTTTCGTCATTCTACCAGACTATAACGGTCCACTTCCAACTACTGTTGAATTCTCTCCATCGTTAGTTGCATAATATTCTCCAATGAAAATAGTCAACTTTAATATGTGGTCAGACTCATCGACTTTGACAGTGTGTTATTTAGGGACTCTCTCAATCAAACCTGCCTCAAAGGGTTGTTGTGAGGATAAAATGAGGCAGTGTTGCTTGGAGCTTCTTGGGGGAAGGGAGGGATAAAAATGCACTCAAAAGATTGACATGCAGTTGTCTTTGTGCCACAGCCAATATATCTGAGCCCTTTCGGTACAATTGAAGAGCTTGAAGAAGATTTGGCTTAGATGATTGGCGGGCAATTGAGCATCTCTGGTCAATGGAATTAAACTCCCCCTTAATATAGATAGCAAGATATGCCAGGCATCAAGGATAACCAGTTCTTCCAGTTTTTATACTTTCCCCTAATCTCTCACAATTTTTTGTCAGTTGGAGAAAAATGCTATCGAGTTTTCTGAAGCTCCTAAGATGATCTGACACCTTCAAGTGTATTTTTCTGTTAGTGGAGAAGACATGTGAAATAACATTTCTTTTCAGGAATCCCCTGTAGGTTTCCTCCCACAAATGCCCTGCACACTTCGAGAGTTTCCTGCTCGGCTTTTTGCTGAAGTCTATGAAAGATAGCAAGCAGTACATCAGAGGAGTAAAAGTACTGGGCTCTCCTTTCTCCTTCCCCCAACTACTGCTGCATCTGAGCTACAGGATATCCTGAGCATCAAGTGATGTTTGCTGGTCATCTACCTTTCTCTTATATCAGTTTTGTTTTGTTTTGTTTTAAGCTTACACTGACATGGTAAAAGCAAAACCAATCCGAGCAATCGAGCTATGAGCAAAGAAGAAATGCTGCGGTCAAGTATTATTCCCAAAGTATTTAAGAGCGATATTCCACTCTAAATTATAATTATCCATAATAGGGCCAGTATTTGAGAGTGTGTAGTGTGCCCTGATCTAGATGAGCTGATCTCTCCAAATTTCACGCGAACACACGAAGCATGAACACTGCTAGCGTTACCTGGAGGAAAATGTTCTGTTCCTTTAATAGTGGCTTAACGGAATATTATCTATCTCTGTACCATGAAGAACATCGCTTACTCATTTCCGTACACTAGCTCCTGTTTTCCTCTCCTTCCTTTCCTTTTATTCTCAACAATGCCTCGTTTTCCCTCACTTTGAACCTGACAGCTCACTTCCTGGCTTCATTTATCATTAAACTATTTATCAAAGCACCTCAGATACAACTTTGTCCTTAAAGGACCCACACACACCTTTTTTTTTTTGCTAAGGTTCCTATACTTTTATCAACCTCTAACCTTTTCCCATGGGTAAAAAGCTTCTCATCACTGTGATTCCTGTTGAATTTTATTAGGCGACTACTCGACCGAAGGAAGCCTGAATTCTCATTACAACTAAAATGACTAAACTGAGGCTCTTGTACTTTGGTTACATTATGAAAAGACAAGGGTCACCCGAAAAGACAATAAGGCTAGGAAAAGCTGAAGGCAGCAGGAAAAGAAGAAAACCCAACATGAGATGGATTGACTCCACACACACAAAAAGCCGCAGCCCTTCGTTTGCAAGACCTGAGAAAGGCTGTTAATAACAAGACATTTGGGAGGTCTTAAATTCATAAGGTTGCCATACATCGGAAGTGACTTGGTGGCACCTCTCTCTCTCTCTCTCTCTCTCTCTCTCTCTCTCTCTCTCTCACCCACCCACCCACAGTAAAAGCAAATCTTTCCACCTGTAAAAACTTCTATGAGACAAGCCAAGACAATTTCCTATTATACTACTTTATTCCGGGGGGGGGGGGGCACACTTTTAGTGGCACCTTAGACATTATATCACAGGTATTAGAGTTCAATTAGAATTTTAATTAAGGCAGCAAACCCATTGTCGTTTGGCTGCCATACGGTTTCTAGGCTGGGTGGCCATGGTCTGGTAGTTTTACTCCTAACACTTCACCCACATTTATAGCTGTCATCTTCAGAGACAAGTCATGGAGAGAAACACATTTTAACGTGACAAGCCTTTGAAGATGCCAGCCACAGACGTGGCAAAACCTTAGGAGCAAAAACTACCAGACCATGGCCACACAGCCTGGAAAATCCAGAACAGCCAGTTGATTCCGGCTGTGACAGCCTTCGACCAAGCACATTTATTTGAGAATAAATCCCACTAAACTCATTGGTACTTACTTTTGAGTAAGGGGATTCTATTGCATACTGCTGGGGGAAAATGTTAATTGAAGTGCCAGCTTTCTTGAAGTGGCGTAGTGGCTAAGAGCAGTGGCGCAGTGGCGTAGTGGCTAAGAGCAGTGGCTAAGAGCAGGTGCACTCTGATCTGGAGGAACCGGGTTTGATTCCCAGCTCTGCCGCTTGAGTTGTGGAGGCTTATCTGGGGAATTCAGATTAGCCTGTGCACTCCCACACACGCCAGCTGGGTGACCTTGGGCTAGTCAAAGCTCTACGGAGCTCTCTCAGCCCCACCCACCTCACAGGGTGTTTGTTGTGAGCGGGGAAGGGCAAGGAGATTGTAAGCCCCTTTGAGTCTCCTGCAGGAGAGAAAGGGGGGGATATGAATCCAAACTCCTCCTCCTCCTCCTCCTCCTCCTCCTCCTCCTCTTCTTCTTCTTCTTCATCATTACCAACATCTATGCTATTTGTACAGGATCAGAGCATTATGGGTAATTGGGAACTGTGTGGAAATGGCCAGGTGAAACTTTTCATGACATGGAGGTAAGTAACATCACGTGGTAAATCATGTCCCATGAAGCTTCTATTTTCTCCAGGCAATTGGTAACCCTTTCAGGGAAGAAACTCTCTCCTTTCTTTGAAACCTGAAACCAAATAATATGCCTTTCTCAAAACACAAGAGCCCACTGCAGTTTTCCTCTACCTTTTAAATGCAGGAGCATCTTCAGAGGAGCTCAAGATGCATCAATTTCATATTTACAGGAAGTGCCCCTTCAGAAGCAGGTGCGGCTGTCATTAGGGGATATATGATACAGATTCTCCATATGTTTTGTGAATTGCTTGGCCCACCTTCGTGGCAGCCATTTTGCGACAGATCAAGTCCATAGCAGCAATTGTGTTGTGGTGGGCCACCCTTCAACATCCCAGAACTTCCTGCCGGCTCAACAAAGATGAGGACTTTTGCTTTCAAGATTGTAATGGGCTCTGGGGCTTACAGGCTCCAGAATTTCCTAGTCCAGAAGTAGGGTACTTAAGAACTACCGCAGGCCTTCAAATTCCTTCTGCCCTTCCCCAACACATCTAAAAAACAGAACAATTTAAAAAAAGGAAGACAAAGAGGTGTGTAAAAGCCTCTCTTGCCATACCACTGTGGTTTTCTTGGCTGCCAGGTCAAGTTAAAGGTTAAATGGAGCAATTATGGATCCTCAGAGAAGATTCAAGTTGTTATGTTTCTCTTGTATGGAATTGCCTGACTTCTCAGCCGCTTAAAATGTTGTACCTGTACTTCCCCCCACCCACTCCCATTCCCCTGTTTCAGCCATGTCTAGAAGGTAGGCATCTAAGGCTGAAGTTTGGTAAGAGCATCTTGAACTGATGCTGAACTGAGGAATCCCTCTCCAACTGAGGTGAACTATTGGAGTTAGCTATGAGATTCATGTATGTATTGTGAGTTTTGGAAGATGTGTGGCTTGCTGCTTTGAGAATGATGGCCTGTAAGGCCCCCAGGGAGGAGCTGTGTTTGAGTGCTATAGCATCTATTTTATAATCAGAAGGTTACCGTTTCGATCCCTGGGATCTCCAGTTAAAGAGATTAGGGGTTCTGTGGTATAAAAGACCTCTATCTGAGACCCTGGAAAGCCATTTCATGTGTTCATGTGTGAACTTGATCCAATCCAGTAAGATACACACATGTAATATATGTGTGAAATGTATGTATTCATTTGTTCTGATGTAGGAATTGCTCGGGTCTTTTTGTAGGTTGTCTTGCCTCTCACTTTTTGCCTCTCACTTTTCACAGACACACAAATGTTCTCTTGGGTCCTAATAACCCATTTGGGCTGCAGTTTGCTTAGGATTGGGGCCTGTGTAGTTTCCGGGCTGTATGGCCGTGTTCTCGCAGCATTCTCTCCTGATGTTTCGCCTGCATCTGTGGCTGGCATCTTCAGAGGATCTGATCCTCTGAAGATGCCAGCCACAGATGCAGGAGAAACGTCAGGAGAGAATGCTGCTAGAATACAGCCATACAGCCCGGAAACCACACAACACCCTAGTGATTCCGGCCATGAAAGCCTTCGACAATACATTGCTTAGGATTGTTTGCTAACTTCTGCAGAAACACTCTGGGGATCTGGCCAACTCAAACTCAAAGAGTACTTAGAAAGATGAAACACTTTTCCCTGCAAAAGATCTGTTTGACCACTGCATTGAGTTCCTTGACTGAAAATTAGAAGTGACGTGCAGTTGTTTTGTGAGGCTATATGCATACGATAAATAATTCATTATAAACTGTTTACTTGACCTTAATTAAAGCTACATGGAAACAGGCCAAAATATACACCCGCACCCATATTTTGCTATGCATACATCACCTCTGTTTTTATGTTTACTCATTCCTATTTGCAAAAATTATTAACTCTATAGGAAAATCCCACTCATTAGGGTAAATTAGTACTTGCTATTGTGATTTGACTTTGCTTGTTGACAGGCTGCCACTGATAACCAAATTTGTACACTGGGAAATTGTTGAAGTAATGGTTTGTGTTAGGGAACAGGAAATTGCACTGTTATTTTATGTTCTTGTAGAAATATTTGATGCGACATTTGTTTGATACACCCCTTTTTACTTGAATTCAACTGAAAGTTGCAAATTCAGGAGGCACAATCTTCTGTCTCTCACCCATCCACCCCCAATGCTTCAGCTCAAATGTGATTGTTCCCCTAGAAACATTTATATTTCTGTCTAGATCTGTCATTTTCCGGCCTGCAGTAGGCAACCCTTGGCCCAATCATCCCACCCTTGAGAAACTGAGAAGTTGAAGAAAAAAATTGCCTCTGCAGCAACACTCCCGGAATTTCTCTATGACTGTATGATTTTTACCATAGAGATTAGGGTGTGATATCACTTGGAAGTGACATCATACCCCCCACAACTACCACCCTAAAAATCTCCTAGTATATGCTGAGGCAGTACTAGCAACCCTTCTACTTTCTAACTCAATGATTTTATATGCTGACCACATTTAGACATTCCCTTGCATGGTTTGTCTCACCCCCACTGTCATATTCCCCTTGTTTCCATAATTAAATAAATAGAAACATCTCCTCCCCTCACCTTTAAGTCCCAGGTACATGGAATAAAACCTTAGCTACCGTTCAGTCCCCGCACAACACAAAAGAACTCAGTGCCATGACTCTTCCTCATCTTTTCCTTCCCTTCCCTTCCCTTCTCCAAGTCCCTCATCCAAGATAATATAATGTTGCCCTTTCTGCACAGCCACAGTACAACAGCTTGCAACTGTCATAAATTAAGCTGTCTTCCCCACGGTCCATTTGCATGGGTGGCCATTCCGCAGTCAGCAAGCTATTTGACTCGTCTACGTGCCTTTGCATGAAGGTGCTTCACGGATTTCCCCCCCCGGTTGTGCCTGCATAGCTATGCCAGGACAACATACAGAAAACAAACAAACAAAAATATGCAGAGACCGTCTGGCTATTGCCAGCTGCTGGGGACCTTGCTGCCAAGTCTCCAGGTGCACCCTTGGATGCCCGCCGAGCCAGGCAGTTTGCAATCATGCCCATGGGACAAGCTGGCCATGAGTCACTACCATGGAAGGTGGTGGTGATGGCCACTAACCTGGATAGCTTTAAAAGGGGCTTGGACAGATTTATGGAGGAGAAGTCGATTTATGGCTACCAATCTTGATCCTCTTTGAGCTGAGATTGCAAATGCCTTAATAGTCCAGGTGCTCGGGAGCAACAGCCGCAGAAGGCCATTGCTTTCACATCCTGCAGGTGAGCTCCCAAGGGCACCTGGTGGGCCACTGTGAGTAGCAGAGAGCTGGACTAGATGGACTCTGGTCTGATCCAGCGAGCTTGTTCTTATGTTCTTATGGAAGCACCGCTGCAGGAGGCAGGAATAACAAACCCATCTCCTGCCTGGCCGTTTGCTCGGTGGCGGTGGCTCATGGCCGGATTTTTTCTGAAGGAGCTGCTTTTTCAGCAACTTTTGAAAAAACCCAGCTTGGCCACTTAAACACAGCTCTGACTCATTGTGGGGGCAGGAACTATGTGAAGCCCCCCCCTCCCAAAACAGTTTAAATAGCGGCCTACAGCTGTATTTTTTGGCCCATGCAGAAGGGGCCTATGAGATGTGCTAAGAAAAAAATATACAACTAAGAGCAATATAAGTAAAAATATTTCACGTTCTGCTTGTTTTAGTTGTGGAGGGATTCTGACTACAGCGGGGATCTTGACTGCATACATAACACGAGTTACCATCTCCTAAGTTTAGCAGATGTGCTGTAGAGTTTTCAGTTCTTTACCCTGTCCTGCAATTTTGGTGGAAAACTCAGCAAGACAGTTAATGATTGATTCACA
This sequence comes from Sphaerodactylus townsendi, assembly GCF_021028975.2. NCBI lineage: Eukaryota > Metazoa > Chordata > Lepidosauria > Squamata > Sphaerodactylidae > Sphaerodactylus > Sphaerodactylus townsendi. The sequence goes on along the minus strand of NC_059431.1, from coordinate 101,472,016 downwards.
GAGCTCCTACTGAGAACCTGGCAGTTCCAAACAGAAGGGCAGAGCCATTTGAGAGAGCTTTATACTTTAAGCTTGCAGGTTTCATGTGTTGAAAATTCAGTCAATCTGGTATGGTATATTCAGTGGTGGGGTTCAGCAGGTTTGCACCACTTCTGCAGAACCGGTTGTTAAAATGACGCTTGTAAACAACCAGTTGTTAAATTATTTGAATCTCACCACCGGAACCAGATGTTAAATTATTTGAATTCCACCACTGGGTATATTGTATATTTAATTTATATACCGGTGTCACAAGACCAGGAATGTGGGGGTCCATGCCTGTCTTATAAATCCTGGGTCCTTTTCCCCTGAGTTTTCCAAAGACTTTATTGAAAAAACAGAAAATAAGAAATGTTCTAATACATAGATTTCTCAGCTGTAGCATCGCTCCAAGCAGCTTTTGTTTCAGACCTGGGATCAGCAGTTGTTTTCTCCTCCCCAGCCTTTTGGTTTCCTATCCGGAGATCAAAGATCCTTGTCAGGCTAGTGTGAATCTGCCTGATACTGTAACCAGAACAACTTATTCACAACCGCCCTCCCCTGAAAGGCTCAGGGCGGTGCACAACAACATAACAACAACATCAATAAACATAACATCGTAGAACAACCATCAATAAAACACATCAAAAACATAGGGTGTCAATAAACATGACAGCATAAATCATAACATAGCATCATAAATCATAACATTGTACAACAACCATCTGACTAGGAATTCACTTTTAAAGCTTCTTTGTCATTTTGGGAATGAGTGAAAAGTAACCCAAATTCCCAGTTTTTTGAAAGCAAAATCCATTGTACATGATCTGCCACAATAGTACCAATACAGAGTTGAAGCTTTTCGGTTTTCTTTTCAGCTGCCACTGCTCTCCCATTTTGAGCAAACAAAACTGCCTCTCAGGAATTTACCTACCGCAAGGTAAGCAGAGGTAAAAGAATACTGATGGGGTTGCTAAGAAAATAGAGTTGGGACTTCATTAAAATATTCTGATTTGGGTGGAATTTTTTGTGTGCACACAAAATTAATTGCTTGCATTAGAATGTGCAGGATTGTTGCGTCTCCTTACATTAACCCCCACCCAGACACACAGTCTATTCAGCTCTAAAAACTAAGGGTACAGCCCTTCCGTACTTGAGGGTACCGATCCTGCTTTTGATGTGATCCCATAAAACTTACAGAAGTTTTGTCATTCTCCATTCTTCCTCCTTGACGCTTACAATCAAGCTGAGCAAAGGGCTGATATGTTGAATGTATTGAATGTGAGTGTATTCCTCCCATCCCTTTTTACTCGGTGTAGTTACTCACCCTCCCACATCTTAAGTGACTTGAGAGATTTTTAAAAAATCAAATTGCAGCTTTCTTACAGCTGATCTTATAGGATTTTCAAGGCAAGAGATGTGTGGAGGTTGTTTGCCATTGCCTGGCTCCGTGTGATATTCCTTGGAGGTCTCCCATCCAAAATACTAGCCAGAGTCAGAGTTTGCCACCCCAGAAAGAAGTAAAACTTACAGTTGGGCTCATACATGGTCACCAAGTTTCAAATGTGGCCTGGAGATCTTCCAGAATTGCAGCTGATAACCAGTCTACAGAGATCAGTTTTCCTTGGACAAAATGGCTGCTTTGAAAGGTGGACTCTGTGACATTACGCCCTGCTGAAGTCCCTCCCATCCACAAGTCCCACCCTTCCCAGGCTTTAAGTTTACCCCCAAATCTGTAGGAATTTCCCAACCTGGAGTTGGCTGGTGTTACAGGTAGGAATTGTAAGGTGCCTGTTGCAAGCACTCCGACAGAGGACCTACTAACACTCTTGGGATTCTCTGGCCCTGTTTCTCCTCTTTGCAGCTGATGTTCACTTTCTTCTAGTGTGAATAAACAGTGACAGGAGGAGAAGCTGTTCACACCTCCTCTCTCTGTGAGCAGTCCAGATTGGGCCCAGAGGGACAGGCAAATGAGTGCACTGCTGTGTAGACATGGACTTATAGTCAGCACCTTAGGAACCGTTGTAGTTATAGCAACTATTGTGACTGGACTATGACCTGGATTACTTGGATTCAGAACACTAGTCTGTCATGAAGTGGGCTGGGCAACCTTGGACCACACACTAGCAGCCTGATGTTCCTCACAAGGTTGTTAGCTCCTTGGTATAAGGGTAGGATCATAAGTTTATAAATAAAATTGAAGAACTCAGTGAAGACTGGAGAAAAAGAGGGAGTGGTCAGTTGGGAAGGGACAGCTGAAGCCTCGGAGATCGCGCAGACAGGAAGGGCTGAGCTACATGTGCAGTGTTCGAGTGGAAGGGCACTGCTGACACTGGAAGGCATGTATAACATTGGCAAATGAACAAGTGAATGAGTGGATATGAGGACAGATCTTGGTTTGTTGCAGGCCCTGGTTGGAGACTGTCTTTGGGCAAGAAAAGGTTTGCCTCCCGTTGACTGTGAGAAGAGCATCATTTTCCAGCATGGGTCGCTGGTTGTTAAGGATGTGTTCAGCCAGTTTGAACTGAGTGCCATATTTTAATGTTCTAAGCTTGTTGGAACCCGTCCAGAGCCCTTCGGGGATTGGGAGGGAAATCAAACAAACAAACAAACAAACAAACAAACAAACAAATAAATAGCCCAAGTCCTTCACTTCCATCACTCTTTTATTAAGTCTAACAAACTAAATTAAACTCTCAAAAAACTTTGTATAAGGTACACAAAACAAGTGCAGCTATTCTATTACCTGGACTACCCAGGTATTTTCCTTGATGTGAGCTTTATGCCTTAGCATTGCTCTGCTAAGGTATATGGGGTTCCCTCCATACATGGGAGCTGTGTCCTTTCCCAGGGTGCAACAGTGCCCTCACCTCAAAATCCTGGCTTTCAACACTTTTCTCTCTGCCTTTAAATATGATATTTGAACACTGCTTGAAAAGCACAAACTTAGAAAAATGTTAAAGTCAGCCTGCAAATATTGCAGTGTTAGCAAGAAGTGTGTATAAATTGTGACTTAGATATTTCCTGTTCCTTGCAGTTTGTAAAATTCACCATTACCATAAATTTCACTGCAGTTAGGCTTAATGTATGCAAAGATAAATCTAATAAGATGCAAAGGCCCTGAAGATCAGAATGTCATAACATTTACAGGCCGTGAGGAAGGGAACAGACCCTCAAATAACCAGCTACCATAAATTATATGCAGAAGACGAAAAACGAGTAACATCCATTCAACAGACAAGTCCAGAGTCTTAAGATCTTCCAAAGAAGAGGATGAGGTGGTTTCCACTGATTCTCCCCTGCTCCCCCATCCAACTGTAAACCCTCTGTTTTTCCCCAGTACCATTCATGGGGTCCACTGTGCTCCCCCCCACTGTGCTCCCCCCACAAGCTCATGAACACCTCTATGTCCCCACAGCTATGTCTCCACTAATGGGGATGCAATTTTTACACCTCTACTGAAAAGAAACATTGTAAATAGCCAATATTCTCATGTGACATTAAGTTTAAAAAACCCTCTAAACCACTAAAAGCCAATTAATTTATTTTTATCACCCCTTCAGCCTTCTACCTCATTCCCTGTATTAAGATCTATGAGGGCAAGGGATGATCAGAGACCCAACCTGTGATAGAAACCTGGCCATCAGCAACGCTCAGCCTACCAAAAGTATCAGACCAGCCTCCATTTTGACCTTTGCCAATCGAAGACTCGCATAAACATGAAGGGGATGACAAGAGGTATCTATCACATTTCAGCAATCATTACAATAGAAAGGTTGACCCCCATCCCCCATAGCAGGTGGACTGCCTCAATTATGATGGATGAGGAGTGTGACAGTTCTCAGGAGATGCACTGGGAAGCTGGCAATTGCTCACTGAGCTATGACATTGCTAGTAGAGATCTGACAAGAACAGCGTTTTTGTGAAACTACAGAGCTTAAGTTTCTCTGTTCTTTAATTTGCCTTATGACTGATTGCTCACACTGGGCCGTGAAGAAGAGAGAACAATTTCATAGCCACCAGAGATGTGGATGCTGGGTCAAGGTGATCCAAATATGCTCTTAGCAACCAATAGATTAAATACAGGATTTGGAAAAAAAAACAGTGAAATCCAAAGTGATACTGACACACTTCAAGAAGCATGAAATTTACCCATGAAAGAGGAATGTATTTAGATATGGGAAATATTACATAGGTGGGTATATTGATCAGATTATATCATAAACCCAGTATGAAAGAATGCAGTGTTAGGTGATGACTAGGAAAATCTTGGTTCAAATTCCAACTCATCTATGAAGATCAATGAGCCAGTTCGTGTAGACCAAAAGTAGATGTAATAGTGTCTGCTGTGTGTCTAGTTCCCCTTCTCCCTCAGTAAGTTCTAATAAAACTTACTGCATGTTGTAACTTCTTGATGTTCCATGTTTTTCCACCTTCCTCTCGTTGGCAGGGAAGGAGGTAGATCAAGCAGGAAATGCTGAAAGTTGTGGCATCAAGAAATACTCTACAAGAATGGATGGATGGATGGATGGATGGATGGATGGATGGATGGATGGATGGATGGATGGATGGATGGATGGATGGATGGATGGATGGATGGATGGGGTGCAGGGCTTGATGCATGGTGGCCATAAAGAGTTCCCATACAAAGTTTTCCTTCTCAAAATCTTTGTAGTAATAATCACAAGGAATTAATTAGTGTAGCATGGTGTGTTGAAGGGTAAAACTGTGGTTCAAATTTCCTCTCAGCCTTCAACTTGTAAAATAACTGTAGGCAATCAATATCACTGCCTTGATTGTGTATTCCTGCATGGCAGGGAGTTGGGGCATATTGCCCACAGGGATGGGGGGGTCAATGATCCCAGATGCACTGGTGGGGAAGCACAAAATCACTCCCGTCCTCCCCTGCACCAGCCCAGGAGGTCATTTGACACCCCCCCATCCCCACGGGTGGTACGTGGCGCCTATCCGAGCCACCTCCTTCCCTCCCCAGACCCTCGAAAGCCAGCCTGTCCCTGCAGTGCCCATCCAAGCTGCCCCCACCCCAAGCCCCACTCATGAGCCCCACCCCCAAGCACAGGGGGTGGGGCCAGGGGACACACAGAGCAGGGGTTGTCCCTGGGCGCCATTTCCCCTCGATATGCCTCTGGTTGGAGTTGATGGCCTTTGTGGTCTCTTCCAACTCTATGATTCTATGATTCTCAAACAGGAACCAACCAACTTTGCTAATGATTGGTTGAGGGGGGGCAATGCTATGAGCACCCAAGTGAAGGAGAAATTGGTGCCCACAGAACTGGGCTCTTACCCAAACTTCAGCAAAGTTGGTTGGTTCCTGTGAGGAGAGTCACCAGCAGCCCTGCAGCAAATTTGGTGCCCCTACCCACAGCAAGACCCTCATCAGGGCCCCCAGTAAAATCTTCAGCACAGTGTAATTTGAAGCACAACAGAAAGCCCCATGGAAGTCTATGATGGGAAAAAAGTAAACACATGCAAGTCTACGGAGGAAATTTTACTGCCATAGATAGTGAAGCCTGCCAGATCTTCGCTCTTTGTGGAATTCTGGGGGTGTTTGTAGAGGATGCATTTTTAAGGTAGAGGTACCAAACTTGCAGGGTGTTTTTGGGAAATTCTCCTGATGAGAGCACCCACTTTGGGTGATGTTTGGTTCAGGAGGTAATGGGGGATTTGGGGCTACCCCTTTAAGGACCTATAGCACTTGCCCCCCTGAACCAAACTTACCAAACCTTGGTGGTCTTACCAGGAGGGTCTACTGAAGCCACCCTGAAAGTTTGAAGCCTCTATCTTGAAAAATGTGCTCCCTGCATACACACCCAGAAATTCCCCATTGGCAACAATGAAGTCATGTCAGTTCAACAGGATAATTTGGGTGATTTCTGGGGGGGGGGGTGTCTGTAGGGGATGTATTTTTCAAGGTAGAGGCACCAAACTTTCAGGATAGCTTTAGGAGACTCTCCTAATAAAAGCAACAAGGTTTGGTGAAGTTTGGCTTGGGGGAGGGGTCCAACTTTATTGACTCCCAAAGGAGTAGCTCCCATCTCCCATCAGAAACATTGGAAACAATGCAGATGGGGCACCCCTTTGGGGGGTCCATAAAATTGGACCCCCTCAATCAAAATGTCACCAAGCCGGGGTGATCTCATTAAGAGAGTCTCCCAAAGACACCCTGCAAGTTTGGTGCTGCTATCTTAAAAATGCGCTCCTACTGGTAAAAACCGGGGGGGGGGGGGGGGGCCCTATAATATTAAATGGACCTGATTTTTTTCAGTTTTTTTTCAGGAAACTCAAATATTTTCAGGTTTGTCAAATCAGATATTTGGGGTTTGGGGTGGTTTTTTTTGATAATTTAAAAGCCTAGCGTGGAGTAGTTCTGCCTTTTCTCTGTCCCCGGTTAGCATTTTGCCATCTTCTCCATGCAGGGACCCTATCATATCCTTTTTCTTCCTTTTGCTACGGACCTAATGAAAAAAGCCTTTTTAATGGTTTTAATCTCTCTAGCATGCTTGAGCTCGTTCTGTGCTTTAGCTTTTCTTACTTTCTCCCTGTACGTCCTGGCTATTTGTTTGAATTCCTCTTCAGTGATTTCCCCCTTTTTCCATTTCTTGTACATGTCACTTTTAAATCTTAGCTCAGTTGAAAGGTCTTTAAACATCCATCCTGGTTTCCTTAGACACCTCCCATTTTTCCTCCTGATCAGAACTATTTGAAATTTTGCCTTCAAGATCTCACTTTTAACAAAACTCCCAGCTATTATGTACTCCTTTTTTTAGTATTCTTAACCATGGGATCACACCCAGTAGTTTACTGAAATCAGCTTTCTTAAAGCTTTTTTAACAGTGGTTCTCAACCTGGGGGTCGAACGACCCTTTCACAGGGGTTGCCTAAGACTCTCTGCATCAGTGTTCTCCATCTGTAAAATGGATAATTGTTAGGGTTGGGGGTCACCACAACATGAGGAACTGCATTAAAGGGTCGCAGCATTAGGAAGGTTGAGAACCACTGATCTAGAATGCATGTTTGACTACGCTTAGAATCCCCTGTCCACTGTATACCAAACTTCAGGAGAAAATGGTCACGCCCTCCTAAGGATCCTACCACCTCAACCCCATTAACCAGGACATCATTTTTGGCTAGGAGCAGAACTAAAATAATTGATCTTTTTGTTGCCTCATCTGCCTTCTGGACCATGAAACTGTCTGCCTGGCAAGTGAGGAATTTCTTGGACTTTCAGTGGGGCCCAGACGAGCATGCCATATAATGCACAAGCATGTGCATATTTTCATATACAGATCTTCCTTGCTGAAGTGGGGTGGGGAGGAAATTGTTTGAATGCAGAAAACTGGGAAGGGAAACAAATCACAAACAATGGTAAGAATACCAGGTTCTTGCATTATTCATAGCCACAAAGTTTGCATAGGTCAGTGGTGGTGAACCTTTGGCACTCCAGATGTTCATGGACTACAATTCCCATCAGCCCCTGCTGATTGGCCATGCTGGCAGGGGCTGATGGGAATTGTAGTCCATAACATCTGGAGTGCCAAAGGTTCGCCACCACGGGCATAGGTGAATCGTCTGCAATTTTCAGGTGCAGGTTTGTTTAGATCAAAAGGGGCAGGACCATCATGTATCAAGAGAGCTGAATGAATGAACCTGATATGGATAACCCATAAGTCTAGCCCCTGCCTTTCTATCTCATTAAAGCACACTTAATTTTTAATTCTTCATATTTGCCACACTCCCTTTACATTATCGAAACACAGTATTTTATCTTTGAATCATTAAGTTTTGCTGCCTTCTTCGGTTCTCCCTCTTCTCTGAACATCTCGGATTATAAATATTTCAATAATTCAAGTCTTTCTTATTTTAACTCTATCACTTATATAATTGGAAATATGAATGTGAAGCAAGTTAACACGGTTGCCATAAAAAAGCCAAAATAATTAATCGCTCAGGCTCTGTTAATGGATCAAGGGCAAGAGAACATACTGTACTTCCTCTAGAATTCTCTAAACGTTTCAGAAGGGCACAGGAGAGAGAAAAAATACTGTTTGGTGCAGATTCATACAAATTTACAGCAGAGGGAATCGGCTTCATGCTCTCTCCAGCCCTTTTCACACTTCATTCCTTTGCTATCAAATGAAACAACAGACCTTTTCAGATAACAGGCTCATGTGTAGCAGGAGCCTAACAAACACACTTAATGGGATTGTTCACTGCTCATAGGTAAATTCCCCACTTGCAGAATAGTCCAAGGTCGACCTCTCACCGTCAAATTTCTGACTTCACCAGGGAGGTACAACTTTTTCGGCAAACCTAGGTTGAACTCAGGTCGAAGCCAATAAAGTGGGGAATCGTCCTTTCCACGACTCTCCTGTTCAGCCAATCACAGTTCAGTGTTTTGGGCATGCGCAGAACGGGAGACTCACGGCTGGGAAAAGAGCGCCTTTAATTTTTTTTTCCTTCTTGTATACAAAGCGATGACCATATATATAAACAGCACACATTTAAATCTGCTTTTAGCTACATAGAGCACTGCTTTGTTATTTCGTGTCTATGTAGCCGTTAAAACAAAACAAAAAAGGGGCACATGTTCACGTTTCCCGTCATAGAACAGCAGCCAATTGGGAACGAGCAGCGAAGAGGTGGCAATGTGATCCTACCCTCTATGCTCAGCTCCAGCGGGATGACCTCAGCAGCTTTGGGGATTAACAACGGAGTCGACCTAGGTCAGTACTTTTCAGGGACCCAGGTCAAACCTAGGTTGATTCTCAAGTGCGGAATCAACCATAATAGTCTTTCCAATATGCAAGGTAATCAAGCTGTTTTAACTGACACAATGCACATATTTGCCATGCAGGTACAGACTCAGTATATGCAAACTGTCCTCTGAATTTTTCAGTGATTGTATCCACATTTTCTGAAACTATTTATGAGCTCTGTGTGTGTGTGTGTGTGTGTGTGTGTGTGTGTGTGTGTGTGTGTTGCTCCTGCTCACTCACCATGGAGACCCTGCATATTGGGAGGATTGCAGATTGCTCATGCTTTCCTTACAAACAGTTGGTGCAATTCCAATATGCATGATGCCCCTCCCCTCCCTTGCATGCCACCCCTCCCACCCCTCCCTCCCTCCCCCCTCTCTTGCATGCTGCCCCTCCCCTTCCCCTTCCTCTGCTAGGGTGAGTGGGCCATGTCCAGATGCTGGGCCCCCTCCCCCTCCCTTGCATGCAACAGGGGATATAAATTCAAACTCTTCCTTCTTCCCTGTACCCTTCACCCCTACCTCTCTAACCACATATATTGGGTGATTACAGTGTCTGTAATGGTTACATTGCATGATTACACTGTCTGAAAAGGACTCTTAAAGGGTCAAAAGTTTCAAGCTAGCATTTACTATTTCCATGTTAGGAAAAAGTACTTGAGATCTGTAGAGTTTTTGTAACACTTGTTTATTTACAGCTATACATGTTGATCAGGAAGGATCAAGCAGACAACAGGAAAGGCACCTCTAGAGGAGAAACTACTCCCTCCCTCCAAGTGTCATCATACTCTTGGGGCTTCCAGTGGGGGACTGTTGCCTTTACAAATGTGGAGGATCTTCAAGGCCTGATCTCTGATTAGTTGGTGAAAATAACCAGCTGAATAAATCATTCTGATCTAAAGAGTGATCAGCCCACATTGCTTCAAGAAGCTCTCCTCTTCAGTAAACCATAGAAATTGTGGCTCCAGAAAGAGTTGGGAAGCAGGTTGGAAAAAGACATCTCCTGATTATGTTGAATATAAATTGGACTTTCAGCATGACCAGCCCCCATTTCTTCACTGCTGAAGGATAATTAATCTTATAGATAAAGAAAGATTTCATCTGTGCTGAAGATTTCTAGCTTTGAGGTGAGATACTCCTTTTCTCTGGGAAAGTATACATCAAAGTGGAACTTTTTTTAAAAAAGGACTTAAAATAGATTTGCAGAAATAGGATTAAAGGAAAAATGTAAAATGGGATATTATTTTTTTCCTATTTCTGCACCTACTTGGGTTTTTTTTTCTTCTGTGGCAAAAGTGTGCTTGAAAGAAGTTCTCTGGGAAAGGTTCATGCTTGGAATACATGGATTATTTTCTTTTCATTTTTGGTTTTAATTCCAGCTCTGAGAAATGGTTGCTATGGAAATTACTCGAATGTAAACAGAGTAAGCTTCAGCCACGTGTATGCTTCAGGACAGCTGCTGCAGACAGGGTCTTTCAGATCAAAAAGTCTATTTTCTCTCTTTTTTAATTATTTGGAGCTTAATTTATGGCTGCAACCAGAAAAAAAATCTTGGGATACCACTCTTATAAAATCAGTTATATCTCAAATGCTGAAAAAAATGAGCAAATGACAGAGTGGGACTCTTTTGAAAATAAAATAAATGAGAGATTTACAAAATAAACCAAAGGTCCCTAAATTTGAGAAAGCAGATGTCAAAAGATGTTTAAAAATGGAAATTTCTATAAATCAAATATCTGGAGAAATAAAATAAACTGATTATAAAGTGGAAATTCTTGATGGGAAAGTGGAAGTTGTAAATAGAGAGCTCAAAAAAGAAATGGACAGTTTCGTTTTACAGTGCTGAGACAATTAATTTTATTTGAGATTCAATGCTATTCCTGGGACTGCAGATGAAAATATTAGACTAAGGATTACAATTGCTTTTGCTATTACTTCCGGGATGTTACCAAAAGTGGAGGAAGTCTCTCCCTTTTAAAGAGGGGAATTAGCAAGAGCAGACTTTTGGATTAACTAGAGGTCAGGCAAACTGGAGACCTTAATAGTCTGTATATACTGGAGTCAGGTTTTGCAAGAAACTCACAGGACAGTGAATAAAGGTTCACAATTTTTATTAAGGGATAATGGAGATACACAAGCACACAATAAAATCAATGCAGCTGAACACATACACAGTTCTGGGATATAGACAGTTTGTAAGGGGATAGGTCAGGGATAGATGAGGAAATTGGGGAGTGAGGGTTATAGTCATCTGAACTTGGAGTGAAATGGTCTGATGAACAGAACTGAGCAACCTGTGTTTATCTCTGGAAGAACAATGTGTTGTGGAGCAATATCACAGACAGGTGTCCAGAGATACTGAGCACTAGCCACTGGGAGAGGGGGCTTCTTACAGGGACCCTTAGGGTTATGCAGAGTGATCCTTAATCTCCCAGGACAAAGAAGAGTTCTGTCTTTCCCCAGACATCAACCTTAATGGTTGGGTTACTGGTCTAATGGGTTGAGAATCAGCTTGATATTCCAAGCTCGGGAGTGTCGCCAAGGGGGAAGTTAGCTGATGAAATTATAGTAAAACAAAGACAATGTAAATGATATGGTTATTAAAGGTATTAGTCAGAGGAAGAAGCATTGGTTAGTACAACACTGGTCAGGCAAGCACATTAGCACACCATTGTCTTCACCAGAGTGTATGGTTCTGGGCTGGAGATGGGAACTCTTGGTGTTTACTTAATCCTGTCAGTAAGGGTGTGAGAGAGACATTATGCAAGGCTGGTTTGGAGGGAGACAAGTCCAGACATAGTTTTTTCTCCTCGTGGAAACACTGAGCCAATGCACAGAATGGATTCCCCCATTTTGGAACTGCCTTGCTAAGCACCACCAGGGTTGTCTGAGGTGGGTATAGACACCACTGTATTCCAACATGGTCACCTTGGTCCACCATAGGTTGCTCTGGCAACAAGGAGGGCTTCTCAGCCAGGCAGGGAGGCTAAAAACAAACAAACAAAATTCTCCCTGCTGCCAAGAAGCCCTCCATTGGGCTTTATGGGTTTATATCACCCACAAGGGTGATGTAAGCCCAACCCCCCAGCATCAGCATTTAGGCAAGCAAAGGTGGGAAGAAACCAACTAATGTTGACTCTGCCTCCCACCAGAGTACTCTTGGCCGTGCCTGTGCAGTTTTTTGCACAGTGGGCCTAGGTGAGGGCCGCAGCTTCTAGGTCAGGTGCCATGCAGAGAGGTTACGTTAAGCTACCAGGTTAAGTAACCCTCCCTCCACTGGCACATTTGCCCCTTGGACTGGTGAGGCAGGTATCCACAGTTCCAGAGAAGGGTTTGCAATCACGCACGCACGCACGCACGCACGCACACACACACACACACACCGATTGAGCTGATAACAGAGAAACATAACAGTGAAAATTGGGAGCCTTCGCTTCCCCCTGTAGTGTGGTTTTTGTGTTTGCTATTTGTTGCTTTTTGTTTGTCTCTAAAAAGTCCTAACATTAAAAAATATTTTTTTAAATATATCAGTGTAGATCTAGTCCTTCTTCTTTTCTGGACAGATTTGAAAAGCAGAACTGCTTCCTGCAGTGCCATGTTGGCAGTAACGGGTGGGGTACAAATGCCAGCTGCAACCCCAGGCATTAGAAAAACATCTTTGGATATCTATGCATGCAACAGCCTAAAGAAAAAAATATCTTCTGATACTGCCTAGTAGAGCATTCCATAGAGCCATGTATAAAATTAGGCAGTATGGTGCTATCCTTAAAAGCTTATCACTACCATTGCTCTAAAAGCCTATGTCCACAAAAGTTAGCCTAATTTGTAATAGATGTGTAAAATTGCTGGGCTTGGGTTCTGGCATGTCTCTTGTGGAAAGAAGTTCCCTAATTGAGAGCTCATCCTCAGTCACGCCTCTCAGAACAAATGTGGCAGGCAGGTAATGCAATCATAAAGTGTTTTTCCCCCCTAAGTTGTTCTGAAATATCTTGATGGCACATAGGAAAAGAGGTCAGGCGGCCTGTTAAGAATGTAAGGAACAAGCAGGGATGCCATTTACACACTCCCATTGATCCTGCTAGGAACTGTGTTTTGAGATGCTGCGGCAGCCATTTTGTGATTGATTCTACCTCCTATGAGCTCCATTTTGTGTTGGTTCCCACTATTCTTTTTCAAAATTTCATAGGCTCAAAAGGGCTGGATACCCCAATCTAGTAAGTAAAGTTGCAGTGTAAATTGAAAAATTTTGCATTCTTCCCTGAGGAAGATGAGGGGTTTCATTTAAGGCAGGTTTTTTTTTACTGACCCTATGAGTTTTATTATAATAGACTAACACAACTACCTGATATTGTTCTATCCCTCAGGATATTATAGAAACAAAGTGGAAATGATAGGAAGAGACACAGGAAGGGGGACTTTTGGGTTGAAATGTTGTTCTCAGCCAAGCAGAAAATGGGGAGGGGGGGATCAGCTAGAGTGAACAAAAATTACACAATAAAGAGAAAACTTCTTTCTTATTCATGTCAACATTTGTCATTTATTGGCTTTGGAGGGCAGCATTTTGTTCTTTGTCTTTTTAAGTGTTTCTCCTTTTTCCCCCTTTGCTCCTGCCTTTCCAGACAACCGAGTATTAAAGCAATAAGGAAGTTTTATCACAGATTACAGGCAGGTCAGGGAGGGCAAATTATGTGCCAAAATGATCTCTCCATGGGATCTTCTTGGTGTTACACATTCTAAGTTATGTGATAAGTCAAAGTTACTGTTGCATAAAATCCTCTCAGTGTTTCATGTTAACTTTTTTTTATACCCAGGGAAAAGCAGTGATATGGTTTGCAGCACATTCCTGCCGTTTCTACAGATACACCCCGTCTCCCTCTCACTTTTCCCTTACCATTTTCTTCTTAGGGTCAGATTAAGATTATGCAGAAGCATCTGGGGCCAATAGCCAAAAGTTTCTGATACCTGATGATGCGGCAAGATGAGAGAGATCTCTAGGTCAGATCCCATGTCTTTAAAGTCAGATCGGGCGGAAGCATTGATTGGACAAGAGTTGTGACTCCGAGGAAGGCTGCGAATAACCCTTCCCCCAATCTGTTTCCACAAGAGTAATCACGCATCCCAAGCTCTATTCTTATCCATTGGGCCTAATTAATAGTTGAATGAAAGGAATGGTAACTTAAAGCAGAACTGTGAAATGCTTTATACTTACATTTTAATGGTTTATATATATCAGATATCAGGGTGAAAAATGGGCTTGAGGGTGAATTCACAAGTTCAAGTAAGGTCAATTTGATATTCTAGAACAGGAGTGTGCACTTCAAAAACAAAACAAAACAAAAAACAAAAACACTTCAAAAACAAAAAAACAAACTTTAATTTCTGGTTGGGTTTTTGTAAAAAGTATAATTTTGGGTGAGCCGAAATTTTAGAAGGGAGTTGAATCATTACTGTAATTATTCTTGGGTGCAGTTTCTGGGCTTGAGAAGTTCATTGCCTAAAAATCATGTCCTTAAAGAACACTCTGCCCAAACTTAAAACAGTTTGGGCTACATCCCCCACCCAGAGGAAGTGCACGCGCACGCATGCACACGCACACGCACACACACACAAAGCGCCCCCCCCCCCCAGCACCCTGGAACAGATAAGAGCTAGGTCATACTTCCTCTGTCTCTGTCTTTCTATCTCTATGGTGGATTCTTCACAGACCAAATATAATGAATGTAAAGCACAATACAAACCTTTTGGGGGGGGGGGGCTTCACACAGGTCTTGTGCCAAAAATGAGCCTGGCCCGCTTTAGTTCTCTAAACTAGCGATGCTTTTGCAAAATCTCAGGTTTGAGCCACTCCTGCATGAACGGCCGGGCAGGAGACGCTTTATTTTCCGCCCTTCCACTCGTTCACTGTAAGTTCCATGCCGTCCACCATCAGGGAGAAACTGCCCACCTGCCATTCTCTGAGGGTCCCACAGGGTACAAAGTCCCCCAAGCATGTTTCCTCCCCATGGCAGCGAGCATGACCAATCTACAACAACACTTTCATTATTGCCCTGCAGGGAGGTCTCTTTTCCCGCCCTTGTATTTAGCATGCTGCGCATATGCAGCTATGCAGGTGCAGCTAATCGGATTGTGGGACAATTGGCATGGCTATGGAGGTTCATTTCTGTATGCCTGCACAGCTACGAATGTATTACAGGAATTTTTTTAAGAAGAAGAAGAAGAGTTTGGATTTATATCCCCCCTTTCTCTCCTGTAGGAGACTCAAAGGGGCTTACAATCTCCTTGCCCTTCCCCCCTCACAACAATCACCCTGTGTTAAAAAGAGAGAAGTGTCTCTGTGTGAAGGCAAAAGCAACCTGGATTGTTTCCATGGGCTCCAATTGTTACCTGCATGGCACACATGTGAACAGGACAAAGGCAGAGGTGGGATCCAGCAGGTTCTCACCAGTTCCCGAGAGTGGGTTACTAATTATTTGTGTGTGCCGATAGGAGTTTACTAATTGGGTCTGCTTTTCCATTAGAAATTCCATTAGGTCCAAAAATCATGAAGTCCTGTTGTTTCCGATGTGGCTGGTTAACGAAGGTAGAAAACGGGATAATTCTCCCTGTTGGGCTGTTTTAAAAACATGTTTTAGAAATATGGTAAAGTTCCTTGTTTAAGGAAAGTATCCTTCTTTTGATTTCTACAAACAAAATTAAGTATTTGAAAGTAGTAAGTATTTGACAGGCAGTCAATTAGAGGAGAAGTAGTTGTTTCTGTTGGCAGTATACGATAGGACTTGCTATAATGAGTTTAAATTATGGACAGAAAGATACCAGCTGGAAATTAGGAACTTTTTTTTTACAGTAAGAGTTTTTTACAGTAACAGAGAAATTATTAATGCCCCGCCCCCGGAATGCCCGGCCACGCCCCCGTCGTGCCCCGCCCAGCTCCATTGGCACTACGCCACTGTTTGAATCCCACCACCATGGGAACCTGTTACTAAAATTTTTGGATCCCACTACTGGACAAAGGAAAATGGGTTCCGTTATAATGACTGCAAACTGTTATACATTTGCTCTGTGGAATCAGCCTACGTCTCAATCTGTGCTCCTGTGCCCCCCTGAAATCTGTAATTTTATTGAAATTCCAGAAGATAAATTATCAGTATTTCCCAAATTTGGAGTGAGTGTTTTGTATCATTTCAGATATTCTGAGCCAGTCTCTAGGATATCCAAATGGATATATCCCTATTCTAGAAACAGAAGCCAAACATTCTGTGTTTTCTACGTAGATTGTATTTAATAGAAATGTTTTAACAGACAGGGCGGCTAGCAGTTCCTAAAACCTTTCCTTCTGTGTTTCAGAGATACTTGATCTTCAGGTTATGGCAGTGGTGGCGAACCTTTGGCACTCCAGATGTTATGGACTACAATTCCCATAAGCCCCTGCCAGCATGGCCAATTGGCCATGGCCATGCCACTTATGGTCCTGCCAGCATGGCCAATTGGCCATGGCCACGGGCTTATGGTCTGTTTGGGAGTCCATTGACTGATATCTGATAAATAGTCTACTGGTGTTTGAACCATTTGAACATGTTTCATTGTGATGAAAAGCTGATTCATTATGCACAGTGACTTACAGATGCAAGATATTTCTGTGTCTCTGATTTGATGCTTGTTAATCACAAAGGTTGGGAAACTGTTTGGATGTGGATGGATTTGCACATTCTTACAGTGCCTCATGGGAATGGTAATCCCTCCTCTATCTGTTAAATGATTATTATTGTAGTTAAAAGTTTTTCACTTGCTGATTAAGCTTAATGCTGATTAAGACCACTTGCTGATGTCTGGAGGTCTATTCTTGGCTTATCACATTGTTTTATGATGTAGAGCTGCGTGGAATTCAAAATTCCCTGTTTTGTGATTTGTTTGGAACCCTAATACTTTGGCCTGGGGCTATTCGCTTGGAAAGTATGACCAAACACTCTACCCTCACCTTTGGTCTCAATTTGCAGCTGGTAATTTTTGGACACTGGCTCAAGATCACATTTACAACCCACTGAATCGTGAATTCTTAGAATGGCTGGGAAGAAAAAGCAAAAATTAGTCAAACAGAATAAGATTTCATCCAAGGCAATAACATTTCCTCATCCTCCCTTGAACTCCAGAGGCCAATTCATTCAAGCCTGTCTTACAGCAGTTCCTAATAGATGCTGAGGCAAAGGGCCAAATTAGATGATACTGCATCTTTGAGTCAACCCCGGGGATTTGGTGCCATTTTAGAACTCACTCTTTAACTTATCAAAATGTTATGGGGGCCTAACCCTGTTTGGTAGTGGAGGGTCTTCTCTGCCCCCTCCCCACAATATTTTCTAGACCCAAAATGATGGCCATTTTTGGCTCTTACAAATGGAACAGAGGGAGACAGAAGTCCTTCGCCACTCACACTGTGGTCTCCACCAGGACTGGACCCCCTCAGCATTTTGAAAAGATAACATCCCAAGCACACTTCACAATTAAAGGGTCCTGAATCGTGTTGTTGTATGCAAGCTCCAACCATTAGAGTGGAACTGCTGGCCTTTATTGGGGGCAGGGCCAGAAAGAATTGATTGATGACATCAGTACTCCAAGTCCTGGTACTCTCCAGCAACCTACACCCCTGATTTTGAGGGGGGGGGGGAAAGGGAACAACAAGGAAACTACAAAATGCTCAGGTGTTGCCTCTCTCTGTCCTAGAACAATTCGAAGGGCTGTTCTCTCAGCCCAGCACCTGTCAATCTGCAACTGATGTCCAGCTTAATTTTTTTTCTCCCCCAAAATAAAGGAAATGGAAATAAAAGGAAACCTTTTCAAATGGTAATACTTTTCCAATAGACCTTGCATATTCCAGGCTCCCTTTTGTGAGATGTCAGGAAGGAATCTGGCTTTTAAAATTCTCTTTGAATTGTTCTGTTTAATTTAACCACTCTACAATTTAATCGTCATTGTAGTTCACAATCCAGAAGATGCTTATCTGCCTGCTTAGTCTTTTTTTAAAACCCCATCGTTCTTTCAAGAAGCTCAAGGTACCTGGTTTCCAATTCCCTTTTTATTATTATAAAAATCCTGTGAGGTACATTAAGCTGAGTTGGAATTCAGATTAGCCTGTGTACTCCCACACACGCCAGCTGGGTGACCTTGGGCTACTCACAGCTTTTCGGAGCTCTCTCAGCCCCACCTGCCTCACAAGGTGTTTGTTGTGAGGGGGGAAGGGCAAGGAGATTGTAAGCCCCTTTGAGTCTCCTACAGGAGAGAAAGGGGGGGGGTATAAATTCTTCTTCTTCTTCTTCTTCTTCTTCTTCTTCTTCTTCTTCTTCTTCTTCTTCTTCTTCTTCTTCTTCTTCTTCTTCTTCTTCTTCTTCTTCTTCTTCTTCTTCTTCTTCTTCTTCTTCTTCTTCTTCTTCTTCTTCTTCTTGGTGTGGTTGGCCCAAGGTCACCCAGCAAGTTCCCAAGGTAGAATGGGGATTTGAATCAAAATCTCCCAGATCCTCATCATTCTACTACCTCACAACGGCTCCTTCCACATGCTCCCCCCAACACTGCACGTCAACAAAATAGCTCTGTAGTTCGCGAGCAGCAAAAAGACACATAACTCCAGTTGGGCTTAAATTAGTCACGATGAAGTCCCATTGAAAGCAGCAAGTTAAGTTAGTTAGATCAAAGTAACTCAATTAATTTGCATGGGGCTCAAGCATGGCTCAGAACACGGGTCGCACTTGCCGGATGAAAAGTTGCCAGGCTTGGACTGCTGAGAATTCTAAAGGTTGCCCTCTAGAGACAGCCAGCCTTTGAGAAATGTGTACAGATCTTGGTTTCATGCGGAGAGAGAAGAAGTTTGTGCCAGCCACCTGGCTGTGACTTCCTCTAACTCACTTCAGCTTAGAGGTTCTCAGACTTTTCCATGGGAGGCTTACTTCTAACCTTACCCAAGTAGAAGTAGAAGTTGAAGAGTTTAGATTTGTACCCCACCTTTCTCTTGTAAGGAGATTCAAGGTGGCTTACAAACTCATTTTCCCTTCTTCTCCCCTCCACAGACACCTTGTAAGGTAGGTGGGGCAGAGAGCGCCAAAGAACTGTGACTAGCCCAAGGTCACCCAGCAGGAATGCAAGAGTGCGGAAACACATCTGGTTCACCAGATAAGCCTCTGCCACTCAGGTGGAGGAGTGGGGAATCAAACCCAGTTCTCCAGATTAGAACCCACCTACTCTTAACCACTACACCACGCTGAATCTCAAGTAACTCTAGGCGGCTTTCTGCTCAAATCCCCGCTGGCTCAGCTCATGTCCTGTTTGCCAAGTAGACTATTTTTCAGCAGATTTCATTTGTTTGTCAACCCATTAGTGACAGTTCGGCAGATTGCCATATCCCTCCCTCGCAGTGCAGTACAGCGCAAGTGGTTTTTTGCACTGGCGCATTCCTCCGTCACTTGAGTTCTGTTCTCACCTTACTTCACTGCTGCACCAATTGGCAGGCAATTATTTAAAAAGGCAGTTAAATCGGCCACAAGCCATATAAATCAGTCACAAATAAACACATTAAAAAAAACAAACCTTCTACCATCTAGAGTCTATTTGGACTGGTGCATTTCCAGGCATGTGCTATACTGAAAAGGACCTGATGCGAAACTGTTTGGCAACCATTTGAGTTTTCTGGTGCAGAGTAAAAATACCAGGTGATCAGAACATATCTGATTGTCAAACAAAAAGCAGTAAGTTGGACCATCTAACCTGTTTGTGGCAAAACTGATAGCATCCCTCCTTACTATCTCCCCAATACAAAAGGCAGGAATCTTGCACCAGCTAACAATGAACAAGTTTCTCTTTTGTTTATGCTTAATATCTAGAAAAGTTAGTGTCTCCTGGTGTAACCTCTATCTGTGGGTTCTGTGGGACAGAACTTGGAATGAGTTTGCAACAACAAATTTTAAAAAACAAAATGGTTTACTTTCTTAACATATAACATATAACATCAACATTTAACATCACACTTCAAGGCCCTGTTCAGGTTGCATTTTCAAGTCCTTATATTTACAGTCTGATACTGCCAAGTCCAATTCTTCTTTGCAAGTGGGTTGGCTCCTGAAGACTCCAAGGGCTTGATGAACAGGATTCAACATGATGAAGGTTTCCAGGAGAACTCTCACCCATTACAAACATAAAAAACCCTTAACAAGGTGTTAAGGGCTTATAGAAATCAAGGTCCAAGTCTGGCAGCCTTGTCTCCTCCAAACTACATGAGCCCTGCAGCCTTCTGCTGCTTTGTCTCCACCCCTTTCTGGGTCAACCCATTCTGAGCATGGGGGTTACACTGGCACCAGGCTGTATTTTCTTGGCCATTTTCTACATGCAAACCTAAATGTTTGGGTTGGCCAGCGGGTAAAGATATTGTCTTGTCTGGCATTCCCTCACTCCATCCTGCTCCATGTTTTCCTTGTTGTTTTTATATTTCTGTATGTGTATTTTCCCCCTTTTAACGACGCGTTTTTAAATTTTAACGGCTTTTCAAGATGTGTTTTTATAATCTATGCTTTCAATTTGTTAGCTGTCTCAATAGCCCCGATGAGGGCAGGAGGGCAGGGTATAAATACTGCAAATAAACAAACTTTTCCTTCATCCAGCTCTCCACGTTCATCCCATTCTACCTCCTCCTTCTTGGTCCCGCAACTCACCTGCAAGCCACTTTTGGCTTCTGACTCACAGTTGGAGAAAATCTATCTCAGCGGCTTTGTCACAAAAAGACTTTAAAGTGGGGCTCAGGATCTAACCTGAGGACAACTTTTTTAAAAAATGCTGTGGTCCTGAGCAGCTAGCCACTTCTCTGTTGCATCCGTTTCTTTTAAGAGCGTGCTTAAATGTGCTTAACTGTGCATTGGATTGCGTTCAGTTAGCCACACTTTTTTACTTTGATGAGCTATGAACATTTCCTTTTGTGTGCACTTTTTGTGGATCTAAATGGAGTGACAAGAGCACAGTCTAAGCAGAATTCAGATGAAAGGACAAATGTGGCTGGCCAAAATGAACCATTACGGGGAAACAAAGGGAAAATAACGACTAAAGATCTTTCATTACAGCCAGCTAATTATCATGAGTTTTGGACTTAACTGTTCAGGCATAGAATTAAAAACCTTAATTATATTGTCACCTTTGTCTCTCGGCTTCTATTGCCCACAAATGAATCCATTTACTGTAACTGCGGCTGATGAGAAGAAATTGATGGGAGTCCCAGCGAGGTGGGAGAGAGGGATGCAGGAGGAGGGGCAGGGAGGAGAGAGGACTGGAGTGGGAGGAAGGAAGAGAAAAGTAACACTGTCATAGATGCACAGCTGGATGACAACTACATTCCAGGACATTATAAATTAAAAACACTTTTAATGAGACAAAAAATGTGTTTGATGGATCTGGAGTTCCTTTGTCTTCCCCTCCCCCTTTCCAAAGGCTTGCAGTACCTTCTCTCTTTATTCATCTCTTGCCTTCTTTTGAGATGCTGGACCCAGGAACCACACACAAAAAAAGTAGGATGTGACCCAAACACTCATTTATGGTTATAAATCTCCTATCGACTCAGTGGTTGCTGTCCGGTATGAAGCTAAGCTCACAGATCCATTGATTTCCAATAAACGTATGATACACAGCTCTAGGTTGGATTGTGGTATATATGTGTGACATTTGTTGGCCCAGACCGGCAGCTGAGATCCAGAAGCTAAAGGCCAATCAGAAATATCCTGGAAGGCAGTGGTCTACACCCTTTCTTGAACTGGAGCTACCCAGCATAGGATCCAGTGAGCAGCAAACATGTGACAGATAGTCACATGATACCGTTCCTATCTCAGAAAAAGAAGAGTTATTATATCAGCTATCTCCAGGCTCGGGTTGTGGACTGCAGATGGAAAGAGTTGAGGACAGGCAACATCCCAAATGCCAGGTGGTGTGGCTTAGTGACGACTAAGCCAAGAGTCACAGCCATGGATGGATTCTCACCACCCCAAGCAACCTCTTAGTTATTTCTGTACAAAGGGAAGCAGGAGAAGTGCAGAGGAGCACTGTGGTGATATAACTTGTGGATTCCTAGCAAGGAGTAATGTAGCAGTGTGATGTAATGCCATTTTGAAGTCACTCCCTCACCCCCAGAAATCCTGCCACAACTTGGAGTTAACCTGGCAACCATATACAAAAGTAGAGGGCAGGGCCATTATGTTCACTCTCCCTCCTCACAATGGTGAGTCAACATGCAGACAGGTCATCTGGACTAAGAAGCTTGATGGCTTTTAACACTTCCATGTTTCCTTGTCCTGCTTATTTCACTGTCCAATAGACCTGGTTTCTACTGAAGCCAAATCTGATGTGTGTTTATTCAGAAGTAAATTCCATTGTCTGTCTGCCTGCCTGCCTGCCTGCCTGCCTGCCTGCCTTCCTTCCTTGAATTTTTATGCTGACCCTCCCCTTTTGGAGTGGCTCATCTCATGATAAAACAGTATACACATTTTAAAAACCAATATAAACCTTCACAATAAAACCAACAGCAATAAATACATCTTCATAGGAGACTCTGCCATTTAACTCAGTAATGTTAACTCTTGGAAGTTCATTCATTCGGACCACTTTCTTATGGGAGTCTTATCAGCTTGGATTTCCAAAATAGAACCCTTTTTTGGAGCATTTACACAATATTCTGTTTGTACTGTCCTCTTTCCAAGTTTTCTCCATTCTCAGTACCATCTTTCCCAAACCTGCTTTACTTGGATCAAAGGAATGTAGAAAACTCCCCTATCCCAAAACCTAGTTAATTTTTCTGCCCCTTCCTGCAAGGAAAAAAACCATAGTATTAAAATCTAAATATTTTGCTAAGGGCTCTATTTGTTGAAGTAAAAAGTTAGATAATAAAATTACATTGTGCAATTTATCTCTTTTAAATGAAGCCAATGCTTGCCGATGGTATCTCAGTAATGGTCTCGCCTTGTCTTGCAGTTCTGGTTTAGGGTCATTCTGAAGCACCTGCTCGTTATAAATAAAATTAAGCAGATAGATAAAATAGGCTCCCGATAGCTCTGATACCTACAGAAGTTCTTCTAAGGCTTTCCCCAAGACAGGTGCTGAGGTACCTGGAAAGGATGCCTTTTCAAAGCCATGCAGTGTGTTCTTCACATGTGTTGCTATGGTTACACGGAAGGAGTTAATGTGTCGGAACTCCCAAGCAGAGCAGAGGGGGTTGTTTCAGACATAGTTTGCGAACATGGCTGCATCAGAGCCAATGTGCATTTATACCCTGGTTGATTATTGCTTTGATGTAGTGGCAAGGCTTCCAGCTGTGCGTTTGAAAGCTCCAGTTTCAAACTCTATTCTAGTCCCATTTCTGCAGGGCTTTGTCTCTGTTGGCTGCCATTGAACCAACAGTCGTTAGCAGTGTAGTGCAGCTCTCACAAATATTGATTTTATTACCAGTGTTCTCGTTTTCCTGAGCAGGAAGGGGCTCCTTTCCCAATCTTTTCATTATGGGCTGAAGACAAAATATGTTTTCCACCTTGATAATAACATGTTAATAATATCATACTGCCATTTTTTCTATGGAGAAGATAAGCCAGGGCCTTTTGGTTATTTATATAGATCTGGGGTGGCCAATTCGCAGTCTGTAGGATCTGTTATTCCCCCTGCCCCACTCCACCCAGTGCTGGAAAAGGCTGGTCAAATTACAAAGTTCAATGACTTTGTTTAGGAAAGAACACTGGTTAGACCAAACTTTTAACCTGACTGATGTTCTCCCAGGAGAATTTATTTATTTAGAAATTTATATCCCACTTTTCTCTGCAATGGGGACCAAAAGAAGCTTACAGCACTATTCTCTCCTCTACTTTATACACACAACTCCTATGTGAGAGGGGTTAGGTTGAGAAAGAGAGGGGACATAATTACTCAGTAAGCTTCCATGGGAGAGTGTGGATTCGAGGTTCCATGGCAGAATGTACCGGGGCATTTCCAGACTATATTCTCACACAGTAAACATTATAACATTCAGATTGTAAAAGGACACTATAGAAAAATCCAGCTCCTTTTCTGTGGAAAAGGTAAAGATGGTAATTGTGACATTATGGCTAGTTGACAGTTTAGATCCCATCCATCTAGATCAGTGGTTCTCAACCTGGGGGTCAGGACCCCTTTGGGGGTCGAACAACCCTTTCACAGGGGTCGCCTAAGACTCTCTGCATCAGTGTTCTCCATCTGTAAAATGGATAAATGTTAGGGTTGGGAGTCACCTCAACATGAGGAACTGTATTAAAGGGTCGCGGCATTAGGAAGGTTGAGAACCACTGATCTAGATCTTGGTTGGACAGTATCTGCCCTCCTCTTAAAGCAAAAAGGGTGACTATTCCTGATGTAGGTGCCTCATCTTTTGTCATCCTAAATCTCAGGTGAAGCACTCTGATGCCATCCTATATATTTTCTAGCTGCTTCTGTAGAAACATGGGACACAATTCTGTCAGAGATGAGCACTTTCAGCATCCATTGTTTTCTACTGTGAAAGCTAAGCATACACTTCACTTTGAAACCATCAGGACCTAAAAGCAACATATACTAGATTGCCTTCATTTAGCTTTGTTTGTGTCCAGAAGTCAAATGTCTTTCCCAGTGCCATCCATGGAACTGAACAGCATTTAAATCTAACTAGAGTAGACCTTATATTTTTAGTAATACTATCAAGAATTACAAAACCATCAATGGTTGTTAATTTAATTTAAGCTTATTTACTAGACATGTGTACTCACAAGTAAATCACACTGAATACCATCCAATTTACTCTCCCCAAAGTATATATAGAATTGCAGCCTAATTTGCATAGTTAAAGCATCTTCACCAGAGGTAGGATCCAACCAGTTCTCACCACTTCTCTAGAAGTGGTTACTAATTTTTTCTGAGTGCCAAGAAGGGGTTACTAAAGCAACCTCCCTGCCCAATAGGGATTCGGAAAAGGGAAAGCCACTGTTTTGAACTTCCAATCTCCTCATCGGAACCTGTTATTAAAATTTTTGGATCCCACCACTGATCTTCACATTTTAACCCAATGAATCTCTACTTGATACTTTGTCCCACAGATGTGGCTTTGCTTTGTTCTATGATTTCATCTGGAGCTATTGGCTTATGAACCATCTTTCTAGAATGTCAATGCACTTTGCCTATTTACTTCTGCCTGCTTCATGAAACTCATCTCCAAGAGGGAAGGGATGGGGGAAGAAACCTGTAGGATAGATGGTCCTCCATATCAGCCGAAAGTGTAACATACAGTGCAAACATTATATTGAGACTTTCACCTTTGGGACTTTCACCTGGTATTTGGGAGATGCCTTCTTTAAAAGACTCCAATGTGGGTTCTGCCAGGCCAGGGGTGTCCAACTCTGGTACTTCAGATGTTCATGGACTACAATTCCCATCAGCCCCTGCTGGAACCCTGACGAAGAGACAGCAATTGGTCATGCCAGCAGGGGCTGATGGGAATTGCAGTGCATGAACATCGGAAGCGCCAGAGTTGGACACCCCTGTGCTAGACCATTTGATGCCAGGTGACATGGTGCAGCGGTAACATGCCGAATGCCATTTTGTTCCATAAATTATTTGAATTGTTGACCACTAAAAGAACTTGTATTATCCATCACAAGCATTTCTGGCAGCTGAGGCATACTGAAACACGTTCTTTTCAATGGTAACTTCATTAATTGATATAGGTTTAGGATAAATCATCACCCATTTCGAATGCACTGCTACCAATGTGAGGAACATCTTTCCCAAAAAGGGGCCTGCATAATCTACATGTAATTGCCTCCAAGATTGATCTGGCCACTCCCAAGGATGGAGGGGAGTCACAGCAGGCATTTTATTACTTTCTCGCACGCATCACAAGCCTCTACCATGTGATCAATTTCATGCTCCATTCCCAGCCGCCACAAGTAGCTTCTAGCTAACTGTTTGATCTTAGTGATTTCAGAGTGAGCCTAGTGTAGGTCTCATAATATTTTCCCATCTTTGTTTTGAAATCACCACATGGGGGCCTCACAATAGCACCGTCATAAATGCCGAGCTCCCATTGGGAGAATAATATAAGCTCTTTGTTTTCTAAAAAATGTGGCCAACCTATCAATATAAATTCCCTGACTTTGGCCAACATGGGATCTGCATCAGTCCATAACCTGTTTGGCTGTCACTGGTGGAATGGCAAGACAATTTATTAGTAAGAAATGATTGTCATCATGCACTGTTGTTGGTACTTCAGGTAATGGTAGGCAGCTCTACATACAATATTATACTCATAGGCCGTTTTTGCACTGTCAGAATATCCTGGGGTGAGCACGGAAAATATCCCTGTGCAGCCAGGAATTCCACACAGTTCCTTAAGCTGCACAGGCTCTGCCCTGGTGTTGCCCTGCTATTTTTCCTTTGCCTCATGACTTTAAAAAGATCGCCAAGTGGACGGTTCTTTTAAAATGCCCCTGTGTAATCCCATTGCTATGCAAGCATTACGGGAGCAGACCTGGTAGATTTTCCCCTTCCCTCTTGCCTTGGAGCCGGTGATGTGTTGATTATGCAGGGGAAAGCGTGGTGGGGGAGCTGTTCCCTCTTGCCTTTGGAAACGGCGATGCGTGGATCATGCAGGGGAAGCCATTCCTTCTTGCCTTTGGAGCTGGCGAGACTTGAATCGTGCAGGGGAAAGTAGCAGAGGAGAGCAGTTTCCCTGTTTTTTTGTCAATGGGGTAAATACAAAAAACCCATGACGTGTGGAACAAACTGGAGTATTATCTCCAGGTCCTACCTCGTCTCCTGGAAAGAGCAGGGAGCCATGCAGAGGGAGAAACTGGGATAAAATAGCCCCGGTTTATACAATCCCAGGTCTACCCTGGTGTAATTGTGCTGTGCGGAGACAGCCATAGGCTCACAAAGTGACAGCCCATCTCTTGATCCTTGGTGAAGCCATCTGTGGCTTCATTTAATTCAGTAAATTCATTTCATTTAATTCAGTAAAAAAAAATCAGAAGTTTGTGGTCTGTTCAAATTCTAAAATTCCACGCATAAATATATTTATGGAATTTTTGAACTCCAAAACATAACAGCTAATCCTTCCCAATCCAGCTGTGAATAATTGTGTTCAGCAGGGGATAGACTTTGTGATTTAAATTCTATGGGTTTCTGAGATCCAACCTCCATCTGATGAGCCAATTCTGAAAGGAGAAGCATCACAAGTCAAAACCAGGGCTTTATCTGGTTGATGATGAACGAGCACATCTGAAATCTGCAGGAGTTGCTTCGAGTTCTCAAAAGTCTGTTCCTGAGAAGCTCTCCAATGCCATTTGACTTGTTTCTTGAGCACAGTGTAAAGAGGCCAGAGAGGTATTGATAAGTCTGGCAAAACCTTACTATAATAATTTAGCAATCCAAAATCTGCTTTTAGCTCAGAAATATATTTCAATCTGGGAACTTTCCAAATTGCTTGAGTTTTGTCCATTACAAGGTCCACTTTATATCCTAAATAGATCACTTCTGGGTTTTTTTTTTAAAAAAAGCACTTGCTTTTCTTAAGGTACTATCCTGCCCTCTTCCATCTATTTAAAACAAGAGCCCAATTTTGTGTATGTTCATCTGTTGTGGTCTCAGTAACTAATATGCCATTCAAGTAAACAACTACCTTGAACTAATACTTCCATAGTCCTTTGAAAGACAGCTAGGGTAGAAGAGACCCCAAAAGGCTGGCGATGATACCTGAACAACCCTTTGTGCATGTTTATTGTAACATAGTCCTTTGAGTCTTCATCCAGCACTAGTTGTTGATAGGTATGTTTCATATTTAGTTTCCTAATCAGCTGAACCTCCTGCTAATGCTGCAAAAAATAATTGTTCCAGCAACGCTACCCTGTCAGCAGTCAATTTGTAATCCCCACATATGTGCACAGAGCCATCAGGGTTTAATATAGGTACAATTGGTGGTACCCACACTAAAAACTTTACTGGTTCAATAATACCTGCTTTTATTGCTCTTGCCAATTCCATTTCAACTTTTGTTTCATGACAAAAAGAACAGATCTGGGCTAAAAATAATGAGGTCTTCTGTTCAGTTTCACACATATTCTTTCAACCATACCCTTCACAGCACCTACATTTTCCTCGAAGAGTTCCTGATGCATTGATAATACAACTTCCAAAGAAAATCTCCCCTCCAGGTTGAAAACCTGAAACTGTTCTTCAAAATTTAAACACAAATCAGCTAACCACCCTCTCACAAGTAAGTTGGGGCCACTCCCTGAAATAACTACAACAGTGGTAATAGTTTTACTTTATCTTTGTAGGACACAGTGGCTAAAAACTTGCCTAGTAATATAAGTGTTTCTCCTGTATATGTTCTTAATTGAACTGTACTAGGCTGCAACAAGAATGCCCTTCCATTCTGCCCTACAGCCTCTGTGTCTAACTCTAAAGTAATGCAAATATGGTATATCTTAGGAAGTTTTGTTCCAATCAGATTGTAAATTGTGTATATCACCTCCTCATCTACCTACAGGATTTTCTCCTCCATTGCATATATCCTATGCAGAAGCATATCTAGGGTGGGGAAAGGAAAGTCATGTGCTCTGGGTGCCCCCCCCCCCCCGTGACACCAGTGTGCACTCCATAGAGGAACTGTGCCCATCCTGAACTCCATGTGGAGTTTGGGATGGGTGAGTCCAGATGGAGTTCAGGGGCAGATATGCAGTTGAACGTTGAACCTAGTCAGTGTTCAGTTGGACTGTACCATCCCAAACTCTACATGGAGTTTGGAGGTGGGGCACACCTGTTCGACACTGGGCTTGTGGAGCTTGTGGGGGATCAAGCAGGATAAAACTGGAGCCAATCAGACTCAGTGGACAGTTTGATGCTGGGATGAGTCTGGCTATGTCAGGATTCAAACTGCTCATTCAAAGACTGCATTTGAAAGCTTGATCCAGCCGAGCCTAGTGTCAAACAGGTGTGACCTGCCCCTGAACTCTGCATGGAGTTTGGAGACAGAGTGAGCTGTAGTGTTTGCTCTGGGAATCCTTCGACAGATATGTGTGACAAGTGCTTGTGTAACCCCTATGTTAATAATGGGATGACCCAGAAATGGTGGAGACTGAAGGAAGCAGAAGGCTGCAGAACTCATGAAGTTGGAGGAAGCAAGGCTACCAGACTGGAACGATAGATTATTATAAGCTCTTAACACCTTATTTAAGGGCTTTTTGTGTGTAATTGGTGAGAGTTTTTTGGGGGGACCTTCATCATGTCAAAAAACGGACCGGAAAAATTATACAAGACACACGTATGCTGCTAAAAGTGGCATTCAATGTATTACCCTCTTATATTTCCAATCATACATAAAATACAAGTGCATCATCTCAAATCCAGTACGCCATGCATCTGGAGTCTTCACGAGCCATCCATTTGCAGGAAGAAATGGACTTGGTATTTTCGGACTGTAATTAGAGGGACGTGAAATGAAACTTAAACAGGACCTTGAATTTTTATGTTAAATGTTAATACTTGAAGGGTGTTATATGTCAAGGAAAACTAAGCAATTTTGTTTAAAATGTAGTTGTTGCAAACTCCTTCCAAGTTCTGCCCCACAGAACCCATAAGCTGAGGTTACCCTTGGTTAGCCACCTCTGCTTGAAAACCGCACAATAAGTCAGATGTGACTTTATGGCACTTAATTATTATCAGAGAGAAAAACAACTCCAGCAATTGCACAGATTTGCATCTAATTGCCTCAGAGATGCTGTGTTGCACAATGGTTAGAGTGTCCGACTAGGACTGGGGAAATCAGGTTGAATCTTTACTCTGTCATGGAAGCTTGCAGAGTGACCTTGGGCCAGTCACACAGCCAGTTTCATGCCACTGATTACCTACTACTGCCTAGTGCAGTGGTGGTGAACCTTTGGCACTCCAGATGTTATGGACTACAATTCCCATCAGCCCCTGCCAGCATGACCAATTGACCATGCTGGCAGGGGCTAATGGGAATTGTAGTTCATAACATCTGGAGTGCCAAAAGTTCGCCACCACAGGCCTAGTGGTATTTGTTTAGGAAACACACCACTGAGATGGTTACCTATTGTACTTCCAAATTATACTTCTGCCTCTTTCCTGCTTTAATGATTGCAGCCCTGTTGGAGGTGGCCAAACTCCAACCAATAAGACCAAAGGCCTACTCTGACTTCCCATCGGGGCTACAGCCTCCATTTCTTTTACCCAAGCTTTCTGCTTCCATAACAACAACCGGGGTATGACCCTTCCAGCACTTGGCATGGAGGCTTCTGACAGCAACAACGGAAAGGAATATATATATAAGAGCAATTGCTTAGCAGAATCTTGTTCATGACGAAAAGAGTATGTCTAATCATTACCCAGCCTTTGCTAAGCGTATCAACTAATGGAGCGAGAGACATGAATGATTTTCATGGGCCATCTGGAAATGTAATTCAAACCTAACCTGAGGAGGTCATACTAAGTAAGATGAATTCTTCGCCTCCTCTCCCTTCACAATATTGACCTTTGACTTGTGAAAAAGTCATCAAAAAGTGGTACTTTAGCATGAGACTTTGGTGTCCTGAGGAGGCCTATTTTCTGTGAACAGTAAAAATGGCTGAAAAGGCAGTGGATTTTTTTAAAACCATCTGTGCAAACCTGTATTTGTTTTAATTTTTAAAAAAACTAAAGTAATGGAGGTATTGAAAGATAAGTGCAAACACAATGCAAACATATCAGTTATTTCTTTAGGTCAGCAATGATCCTGTGCTGTCGCAGGAGACTACCTTTACTTTAAACTAAACATTACAGCAGTGGCTGTGAACCTGGGGTGTACGCAGTGGTGGGATTCAAATAATTTAACAACCGGTTCCGGTGGTGGGATTCAAATAATTTAACAACTGGTTGTTTACAAGCACCATTTTAACATCCGGTTCTGCCAAAGTGATGCGAACCTGCTGAATCCCACCACTGGGTGTACATGAAAACATTTGGGGGTATGTGAAAAAATTGGGTTTGCTAATGGGGGTACAATTTTAGGGAAATGAGTCACCAAGGGGTATGTGAGTGAAGAAAGGTTGGGAACCACTGAATTACAGCATCCACAGGTCATGTGTATTTATGACCACCATTTTAAAGCTGAAGACCTTTTAAAAATGCTGCAAGAACCTGATCAACCTCTAGGGGGCACCTTCCCATAATACAAGAGCCATTCCCCTACAGAAAATGGCTGCTTAGGAGGGTGGATTCTACAGCATTATACTCTGCTGAGGTCCCTCCCCTCCCCAAACCCCACCCTCCCCAGGCTCCACCCCCACAAAGCTCGGGGGTATTTCCCAACCCAGAGCTGGCAACCTACTGACAAGGCCATAGAAGTTTTTTTGTTAGTTTTGAGGAGGGCCTAATTTTCCACTCAGTTCTTTGAAGACCCATCTGAAAATGTGATGGGTAATGGTCCTGTTCCCTCTTCCCATCATCCTGTTCCCTTCCCATCTCCACCTTCTTGGTGCATTGACATCATCATTAACAGCCCCACCTATGTTTGAAGTTCTCTCCATGTTTAACAGTCATTTAAAATGCCCCAATGTTTCACATTAATCACAAATCACCCTGAACTTCAGCTTGTTTCTCTTGGCATTTCACTCATCATAATATTCTCTCTCTCTCTCTCTTTTTCCAGAGTACCTAAAGATATTAGAAGTGCACAGAGCTGACAAAATGAATTCTGACAAAAGATAATTGCATGAACCCTTCATAGTCAAGTACTTAAAATGTCTCGACATTGTCAGTTTTTATTTGAGTCAAATCTCAGAGTTGAAGCAGTTCTATCAAAGCAGGGCAGGTAGAAAAGGTGGTATTCAGGGTATGGGAAGGACACAGTGAAATTAGGGCTTTTAAAAATAAAGTTAGGGAGTTGGCACATTTGTTCATTGATACATATAATGCACAGAAGATGATTCAGAGCTTGGGGGATTTGCTTGCAGTGTACCAGCGCACAGCTAGAAATATATTAATGATGATTTTTAGACAATGTCATTGTACAGCCAGATATTTCTTAAATTGCTGCTAACATGGTTGTGTTGATAATCAACAGTTTCCCTGTACTGGACATGGTGGCTTACGAGTATCTAATAATGTCATTGGATTAGAATTACACCCTTCTAAATGTATCAACTTCCATAGATTTAGAAAGGTGTGACTCTGCTTAGGGGGACACAAGTAACCTTGAGATGTATCTCCATCAATCTGCGCTTTATTTAATTCCAGGTACCAAAAGTAATTGAATGGGATTTGTTCGTGCCAGTCACATTTCTGGGCTGTTAATTCATTTATATCTCATTCTGAATATGGCCCCTTAGAAACAGAAGTGGCTACAGTGTGTGAGTCCATTAGACCTCTCAGTTCAGAAGTACCGGTTTAAGTAACACACTTCCTCAATGACATCCCATCATATTTAGTCACTTTATTAACCTTATTCTCTCAATCCCACCTTCATTTAACTGTTAACACAATGCCCTCAAAATGTAATTTAGCAACTGCACACAACTTATAAGTAGAGTATAATTTCCTTCCCTCTCTCTTAGGGACCTCTATGTATAAAGCAAATGAACCTGGTCTCACAGTTATATAAACTTAGTTTTACTAAAGGAGGTGGGGGGATACGTAGTCACTTAAGCAAATCCCCCACCTGGCCCCCACCATCAAAAATTACGAGTCCTAATGGGCTTAGTCAAAGACACTCCATTTCCAGCTGAAAGAGCTAGAAATTTGTCAACCGGACATAATTAGAACTTGATGAAGTGCCATGTTAGGACAGCATAGTGCATATAAAGATGTGGCCTCAGTATAAAACCTTCCTCATCTTTTTTTAACACACTGAATCCCCTCTCTACAGACTTGAATATATATATATATATAGCAGCTGGGCCCAAGCGAGAGGAAAGAATGGTATGACAGAAACATACCCAATGGTAATTCCAGGCCTAACCCGAAAAGAAGGAAAATCTATGGATGGCCATTCAGGCTGAAACACTAAGAAATCATTAGTGAGCCAGGTCCATTGACAATGACAAAAGAGATTTAGGGATGGGGTGGAATTATTGGCATTTGCTTAAATTTGCCAATTTCAGCTGCATTGCGGACAGAGGACGCAGGCTGGAAACCTTGCAGGGGAAAATACAAGTCAAGAGGATGCATTCAGGCGCATGGCGAATGGTCACAAAAGGCTGACCAACCATTTATTTCTGCCTTCCAAGGAACTACTGTACTGGATTCCTCAGCTTATAAATGGCAGGGGAAAGGAAGGGTTCAAAGATCAGTTGTAGTAGACTAGCAGAGGTTTAAGAGCTAGGGGGAAGGCTGACATCCAAAGCAAATCTTGCAAATTTGCCTTCTGTAGTTTTTACATTGTTCCTCCCCATTAGGCCGTGTTTATTCCTGGTCCTGTGATGGAACAGTTTTAAGAGCTGGGCTGAAAAATCACCCCCAACGACAACTTCTTATCGATCCTTTGACAACAATAAATGCTGGATATTTGGGGAGAGGAGTTTTGTCTATTTGCAGCATGCATTGCTATTAAATAGTTGTCTACATAAAGCACTGAAGAGTTTGCTTACTATATTAGTTTACTGTTGCCATTTAGAAACTTCCAGTTCCAGTTTTGGTTAATGGATCATGGGCATTTGAACATGTGCATCTGTTTTCTATGGTGGCAGGCTACTGATTCCTCTTGCCTAATATTATCTTCTGAAACTGAAATAGATCTCAAAGGTCTCGTGCAGATGAATTTCCTCTCTCTCTTAGCGTGAGATCTTTCTAACCAACTGACCCAGGAATTGGACTGAGACATCCCCAAGGCCAGGGGTGGCCAACCTATAGTGCTCCAGATGTTAATGGACTACAATTCCCATCAGCCCCTGCCAGCCTGGCCATGCTGGCAGCGGCTGATGGGAATTGTAGTCCATGAACATCTGGAGCACTGTAGGTTGGCCACCTCTAGCTAAGGCAAAGCATGTGTTCTACAACTGAGCCCCTTTCCCTCTTAATTATTTTAACATCCTGCCTTGGAAGGAGGCAGAACTGAACCCATTACCCTAAAGCCGTGGTGGCAAACCTTTGGCACTCCAGATGTTATGGACTACAATTCCCATCAGCCCCTGCCAGCATGGCCAATTGGTCATGCTGGCAGGGGCTGATGGGAATTGTAGTCCACAACATCTGGAGTGCCAAAGGTTCGCCACCACTGCCCTAAAGCCACAAGTAGAAGGAAAACAGTCCAACCAGTTCGGGATGCTGATCCTTACTGGTTCAGCCTGTGTTCTATTCACTGGTGATGAATGGAAACTAGATATTTCAACAGTCAGTGCTGTAGTTCATTAATCCATCTATCAGTGTTCCACAGGTTGTTTCATTGCATTCTTTCACCATACACATTGTCACTCAGCCCTGTTGAGTTCTATTATCTCTCCCACCTGTGGTGGATCTACTATGATTCAAGGCCCCTAACCTCAGAGGGGCACCAGAAGCAACTTTAGCCCATATTGCTTAAAAAAAATTGGTTCTGATGTATGAGAGGGGGGTGCAAGTCAATACAAAATAATAATTAAAATAAAAAATTAAAAGATTATTAAAGTATCACATAGGCTAGCTGTAAATGAAAAAAAAAAACCCAGTTCAGATTAAGGATGTTTCATTCTAAATGTATTTAATATACAATCATTATAATGATTTAAAACACTATTAGCATTTATGACAGTAATTAAAACATTTATTAAAATTTTCTATCTCAGGCTAACTAACTTTAAAAAAAGAAAGCATATTTCATAACTTGCAATCATTGTAAAGGACAACATTTTGGTAACATTTTATTTTCATGAAAAATCTTCATAAAAATATCAACTAAAAACACACTTCATAAAAAAATCATAAAATTATTCATGTAATGTATAAACACAGACACTTGTCTATTCATATAATGAGATTGCTCCAGCCAGTGATAACAATGGTCTTTGATCAGTTTGAATTTGCAGCATTTTGCAAAACACTGATGTGGACCAGTTCAGCAAGCATTTGCAGCTGTTCAGCATGAACTAAGCACGCTGGGAGATTGAGTCAGATCTGATACATCCTTTCAAACATGGGAAGTTCAACATGTTTGTGGCAAAATTGACAGCAGCCCTGCGCTGTTCCCAAATATGTCCATGTGCACTGAGCAATAGGGAATCATTTGGGTAGGAATAAACCCTCTCCTAATCCCAGTCTGGGATTTCTCTATGATTTGATTGGACAAATAAAGAAAGCATCAGCCTGCATCTAGCCAATCAGTGCAGACCAAACATACATAACTGAGATTGTCTAATAAATTAGACAGCCTTGTACAAAGAGTCAAAAAACCTTTAATGGCATAAGAGGAAAAATTATAAACAATGAAATCAGTTAAAACAGCAAAAACAGTATAGTTAAATTGGTAGTTTGATTCATTTTGGACCTTCTTATTAAGAATTTCAGCTTAGTAGAGTGCAGCCACAGACATAATTTTGGGGTTACGTTCTTACATGAGATGGTAAGTGAGGCGTTGCTTATTCTGGCTGGGACTTTGCAGGGTAACTTGCTGAAAGATCTGTGAGATAATAAAGCAAGCAGTGGACAATCTAAAAGAACATGAAATAATGTTTCCAGAGAGTCAGCCTCACAGCTATATAACCTTTGGTAAAAGGGGATATGATGGCATCTCCCCTTAGTGACCACGGAGGGGAAGATGTTAAATTGCACCACATAAATGTTCTCCAATTTTGGACTACAGTTAAACTAAGCAGGTAGTTTGTGTCGTGTTCTGTGGATCTCCCAATAAACAGACTCAGATGAAAATGAAATCAATTTTATTGATTGGAGTTCAAACAGATTACACTGCAAGATCTTTGCCAAGGCTAAAACATTTTGTGTCAACTGTCCCAATAAGGATTACCGGAACACTTTCCATGCCCTGTTACTAGGCAGCAACTCTCCCCCACCCCACCTTCACTCATTCACAAGCTTACTCTTTCCCTCAAGCCCACCCCCAGATAACAGCCAGCTTTTTGAAATGATCATGACTTTGGACTTACTGTAATTCATTGTTGACTGGTTAGATGTCCAGCATTTAACAAACGCTTGAGGATATTGTTGTCAGTGGCATAGCTGCCACAGGGACTTCCAGGAACAAATGCCCCGAGTGCCCATAGGGGATGTGGGGATGTGGAAAAATCGCCCACACACTTCCGGAAAGGAGGAGGGGCATGGCTGGGCCTCGGCATGATGTCCATGGGCCAGGGAGGAAGGCAACCAGGGGCTTTCCCTCGACCCAGGAAGACCACCAGTAGCTCCCCATCCAGGCCCTGGGTCAGGGAGGGAGGCAGCCAGGAGCTTTCCCCTGGCCCCAGAAATCTAGCTGAGCTGTGACCCTACCCCCAGCATATCCCCAGCCGATCCCTGAGCCAGGGAGGGAGGTAGCTAGAGACTTTTTTTCCAAACCACCTGTTTGAAAGTAAAAAATATAGGAGAGAAGGCAGCACGCTGGGTCCAGGAGGCAAGTGGGCCGTGGGGGGCATGGCGTGGGGGCATGGCACGGGGGCCCATGGGGGTGTGTGCAGAAAATTCAGAGTCCACCCCGGACTCCATTTTCCCCAGCTATGCCTCTGATTGTTGTAATCCAATATTCATACAAGAGAGGATAACTGTATCATTGGTGTATAAAAGTAAGGGAATATGGTGTTTATCCAGTTTAGGAGTATGACGATTGACCTCTTCTGATTTTGCAGCTCCGTTAAGTCATATAAAAATTTGCAGCTCAGCCAAGTCATACAAAGATTGAATAAGTGGGGGGCTACCACACACCCCTGTTTAACACCTTTGGTGACTCTGATTTTTGGTGTTAGATTGCCGTCTGCTTTGTACTTTATTTGACAGGTTGTAGAGGTATGTAATTTATGAATTTAAAATAGAAAATGAGCATCCATTTTCAGACAGTTTGTTTATCCTGTAGGGTCTCTCTCAGCATTGCATTGAAGGAGATTCTCAGTTCAAAGAAGGCCACGTATAACTCCTTCCATCCCAGGCTAGTATATTTCTCAGCCAAGTAGGCTAAAACAGTACAATGATCAATTGTTGATCTTCCTTGTCCAAATCCATTCTGCTCACACCCTAATATGTTATTCTCTGTTATCCACTCAATCAGTTTCTCAGTAAGGTGCTTTGCATAGAGTTTCCTGATTATAGATAACAAGCTTATAGGCTGGTAATTTTCTGGTAATGTTGGAGCTCCTTTTTTGTAAATTGGATTGATAATAGATATTAGCCTGGAGTTGGATAATGCTCCAGATTGGTCAATTTTTAGTGAAGCCACTGGAGAGGACCACCAGTCAGAATGCTCAATTAGCAATTCTGCAGGTATCCCATCTGGGCTGGGGAATTTGTTTCTTTTTAGTTGTTTAATTATTTGGTATAGTTCTTCAGGTTGAACTGGCTGCCACTGGGGGGTATCTATGGAACAAGATAAATTAGAATGTAACTCTGTCCTTGGGTGAGCCAAATACAATGAGGATTAGCGATCAAGCCATTATTATTTTGGGATTAAACAGTTGATATTACTCCTGGAAGAACCAGCCACTATTTTCCACTATTTATGGCTCAATTTTACTTTTAAAATCTGCAGTTAGTGGCAGGGTGTTCAACATCCATCTATTGCTGAACATGCATGTAGTCTTCTTGGATGCTACAGTCTTCCAGTGTAAAGTATCCCTCAGGAACATCAGTGACAGGAAGTCTCTGACATCCATAACAATATAAAAGACCTGCTAGATCAGACAATGGTTCATCCACTCCAACATCCTATTTCCAACAGTTAGCAACCATTCACATTCCTCTGAGCACTCAGAGGCCTTTTATATATGACCTACTTACCTTGTGGCTGTTTGCTTCGCAGTGGGTTTTCCCCCACAGTGTTTTGTTTACACCCAGGATTCTCCTGCTGTGAAATGTCCCAAGCTGATCGGATCCACCATTTTGCTCCCTTCTCATTCCTTCTATACAACTTCCAAATGGGAACTATACCAAATGGGAAGATTGCCTGCCGCTTTTGTGAGTGTCTGTGTGTGCCGTCCACAGTCTAGCATTAATTTTATGCAAAAACAAATTGCCCTTTTGATCCTTTGGAAGTGGTGGCCAGAAGAGTGGGAGAAATTGTTGCTGTGTGGGTGGGGAAAGGTGGGGAGGAATGAGAAACCTTCCTTCACTCTCTCTGCAAAGGGAAAAGAAGAGTCTCATTTTTGGAGGTTTCAGAAACTGCATTCTCTGATCTGAAGTGTGTGAGTTCAAGAGCAGGGGAAATGTATGTGTATGCGAGAATCCAACGCTCAAAACAAAGTAGACCACAAGAACATAAATGGACATGAACATGACAATAATTCTGCTATTTACCTCTTGGTATGCAGTTATATTGTCTCTGAGTTTACATGTTCTGTTCAGTGTTTCTGGAAGGGAAGGAGTTTGTAAGTCCCTTTGAGTCTCCTTACAGTTGAGAAAAGTGAGGTATAAATCCAAACTCCTCTTCTGTCTTCTTCCTCTAAGGTTGATAACCCTAATAATAGAGTCAAACAAGATGTTGCATTTTAAGAGTAACCCTGCAGCCACACAGAAGCTGTGAGGAAAGTCTGTATACAAAGATGGGAGTGACAGATTTGGCTCAGAACTGTAGCGTGGAGTTGAAGAGGCTCCTTTCTTCCCCCAGCAGCAATGTGGCATCAAACCAATGTAGTTTCATTTAGGGAGTTTTTAAAGGAGGAAATGTCCCCCTGGCATCATTTTGACTGGGAAAAATGACCCTCCTCCCACCCCCACATACACAGACTGTAGTTCTGAGCCAGAGTGGGGGCCCCTCATTTTTAGAGAGGCATTTTCCACAGCTGCTGTGTGACTGTGGGGAGACACTTAAAAATGTAACATCCAGTTTGGCCGAAGGTCACCGAGAGAGGCTGTAGCAGTTTTGTCGAATTGTCCTTGTCTATTACCAGGAAACTGCAAAGATTACCCCTACATGGACATTTTAAAGCACTTCAAAATCTAGGAAAGACGGTTGCATCAGGAACCCATCGATACACACACTGGCTCATTACCTCGCCTCTCTGTTACTTCTCATTACTGTTCCACAGTTGGGAAGGGGATCATCTATTCATATGTTCCCACTAATTGTCTTATTTCTACAATGGTCTGTACTTTAACAAAATCTGAAACATTTAATGAGCAATATAATCTCTTTCTTACAAAAAGATGTCGCTTTTGTTCCTCTTTAATCAGCAATATGACTGCTTGCCCTTTTCCACCCCCAACAGTTGTAAATCATTCCTTTTGTTTCATTTGGGGAAGGAAGAGGAACAGGGCTGAGTAGCTAAAAATGCAACAGTGTCCTTCATTCATTTTATTTTCAGCACTGAAGTTCACCCAGAAAGGAGCCTGCAATCCTAAATACACCTAGGAGGGAGTATATGTCCTCAAGATGAGATTGCACTGCTGTTCTATATGAAGGATCTGCATTCCTTTCTTAATGTTTCAGGGGTATTTTAAAAAACACAGCTCTTTTTCTGAAAACACATTTTTTGGAACATCTGCTGTAATTTAAATCAAATCACCATCTAGCCATTAGGACAACCAGAGAGCAGGATTCCACAGTCAGTCAGGTAACTTCTCCTGTTCCTAGGCCTTTATATATACATACATACATAAAACCTTTATTAGGCATAATACTAATATAACAACCAGCATTATCCAGTCAAATGTTCCATACATAAAACCATCACAGGTATTATTCCAAAGTTCCTAAAAGGAACCTAGCTACAGAATTTAAAATCACAGAAGAAGAGTTGTTTAGTAGGAATGCAACCTTCCCAGCAACAGAGTATTCCTTAAACTTAGCAGGAAGAAGAGTCAAAAGCCTGGTCCTAGCTTCTTCGTATTTGGGGCAATTAAGCATTATATGTTCCATAGATTGCACCACTATAGAACAGTGGGGGCATTTCCGCTCTTGCGAGTCAATTTTAAGAAACCTCCCTTGGAGTACAGAACAAGGGAAGGAATTACAACGAGCCCTTGTGCATATCCATCTAAGCTTGGGCTCTTGGAGTATACTGTAATTTTAAAATGCAACTTGCCAAGGAGTCGCTTAAAATGGGCACTGCCCAATCAAATTTTGTATGAAGTTCTGGAAATGTGTGTGCTGCTTTTCCAGAGACTTGCTTGAAGTGGCAAGTAAAATAATAATAATATAGATTACTGTAAAATCATAACATTTAAAATATAAAAATAATCAACATTAAAACAGGCCATAAAAATTAGGGCGTGCAATGGAATGACACAATATTTATCGCTCTAAAATAATGCCATAAAACAGCCCTCGGGCTAGAAGTAGACCATCAAAAACGTCTAAAACGACTAGTGGTCATATGATGTATTTATGCCTTTAAACAAACTTGAAGATTTGATAGTTCAGTCAAATCCAGGAAAAAGGCCTCATTGCCATCTCTTCTTGTATTCATGATACAGTTGAAATGTGTTGGGTATACAAAACAGGTAGGGGGAAAGGTTTTTCAGTCAAGATTTTATTAGAAAAGACCTTCGGTGAAGTTGGTTTTTTTTTTAATTTAAGGATTAGAAAGGACTGCCTTTAATTATATTTTCCAGGGTATTAAACCCAATTAGGCTATCTAAAATTTCAGGAGGCACTGATCTTCACTGGAAATATGTAAAATCTGAGGGCTCTCTAATTCATATGTGGTAGGATTGTAGATCAGTTGGAAAATGTTGGGTCATGGTACACAAAAAGAGATAAACAGTTGGCTATACTTGTACCCCTTCACGTATGATTTATCTTCTGGTGGATCTATCCACATGAAAAAAGGAACCTCTTGGTTTAATTGTTGGATTTGACAGCCTTGCATTCAGCAGGCATAGAATTCTGGGAGAGCTCAGTGAACATTCTAAAAGTGACAGTTGGTCTGACCCTGAGGAAAGATGTTGTTCAGTGTTGTGTTAACTAAAGCTATGTAAAAGCCTCTGACTGAAAGTTAATACTGTAAACTGTGCTTGTCATTGGTAACCAAACTGTAACCAAAATGATGAACTGTAACTGTATCGACATAGGTGTCACTATGTTTATATATATATATATATATAGTCTTTCTTTTTCTCTCAGTATAAGTAAAGTTCTTTTGTTTATGATTTCTGAGGTTAAAAGGCTAGTTTTAACCAAGATAACTGTTCTTTTTTAAAGTGGCAGTCAAGCGACATTCTTCTCATTATTCTCTTTAAATAAGTACACCCTTCTGAATAAGACTGCCACTAAAATGCTAATTTGTATCTAATTCTAGTTATGGGTTGTGGTATGATGATTATTTGGTTGTGATGGTGTAGGTGCAGATTATATTCTGGGGATTCTTTAAATCCTCATAGAAAATTGCTTTCTCCTTAATTATATGGACTTTATAATTCTGTGCTTAAATCATAACCAATTGAATTAAATGCATGTAGGCCTTTTGCTCTTTGCCCTTCTTTTCTGTTGCTTACCAGAACTGTAACAGCCTTGATGAATACCCTTTGTTCTAACTTACCCCTTTGGAATCAAGAAGATGTTAAACTATGTTGTCTTTGAGGTCTTCTTGTCCTCACTGGCACCATAAGTCTGTCGTTTTTCTGATACAACTTAGAACACAGCCAAATGTTTAGGCTCTTTGTTTAGATAAGTAGGGCAACAGAGAACAACACTGATAAGGTGATGCTGGGCCTTAGTTCATAGGACGTCAAAAGCGTGACTTAACGACACCCTCCAATGAGGGCATCTGCCTGTCTAAAATGTTTTGGGTAAGGAGATGATCTCCACCCTCTTTGATGATTGATTGCTGATGCTAACTTTGGGGTGTATTCTTTCTAATGGTACCATTTTGATGTAACCTATAAAAATAAGAGACTTCAGCCACTTTGGTGTGGCTCCTCTGATGCTAACTTGCCCGTCGTTGGCCTGAATAAAATTTTTCTTGAATTTTATTCCTTTGTCGGCTTGAGGTCTTTGGGCTTTAATCTTTTTAACAAGTTACCCCACGGTAACATAGGCATTAAAAGAAAGAGAAGAGAAAGCTGTGCAACAGAATTTTGGGTCTGGCTTATATTTTGTTTTTGTCTCTGTGTGTAGCAATTGCGGTTTTGTAATTTTGTATGTAGCATAACATAAACGTTTGGGCCCGGCATGTAAAGCAAAGTGAAGTCCCTTATAAAATCCCCCAAAGTATGCCCTGAATCATGGTGCCCCATATGCAGTGTTGACAGGAGATCTAGGGGTTTCTTGGGGATTGGAGTTAGACCAAGTTACCAAACCAATGAAGGAAACTGCACCACAAGTCCAATTCATAGATTAAACTGTTGGTTAGATGCTGAGCTTTTTACAAGTGTGTTGATAACCACCACAAATCAACACTCCATTCATGCAAATTAACTAGTAATAACTTGTAGGGCTGTCAACCTCCAGGTGGTATCTGGAGATCTCCCACTTCGACAAGTGATCTTCAGGCAACAGAAATCAGGTCACCTGGTGAAAATGGCTGCTTTGGAAGGGGCACTTTATGGCATTATACCCAACTGAAGTTTTTTCTCTCCCCCT
Organism: Sphaerodactylus townsendi; assembly: GCF_021028975.2. Taxonomy (NCBI): domain Eukaryota; kingdom Metazoa; phylum Chordata; class Lepidosauria; order Squamata; family Sphaerodactylidae; genus Sphaerodactylus; species Sphaerodactylus townsendi. The sequence continues at coordinate 101,429,513 of NC_059431.1, read as the reverse complement.
GTCCTCCTGAGGTTCCATCTGCAAAATCTCCCAGTACTCCCCAACCTGAAGGTGGCAGCCCTAATGACTTGCCAGGAATTGGACTGCCCAGGCTGGCCCAAGCTCATCATATCTTGGAAGTAGAGTTGCCAACCTACAGGTTATGGTTGGAGATCTCCCGCCATTACAACTGGTCCCCAGGTGACAGAAATTAGTTCACCTGGAGAAAGTAGCCACTTTGGAAGGTAGACTCTATGGCCGTGGTGGCAAACCTTTGGCACTCCAGATGTCATGGACTACAATTCCCATCAGCCCCTGCCAGATGACCATGCTGGCAGGGGCTGATGGGAATTGTAGTCCATAACATCTGGAGTGCCAAAGGTTCACCACCACTGCTCTATGGCATTATACCTCACTGAAGTCCCTCCCCTCCCCAAACTCTGCCCTGTACAGACTCCACCCCCAAATATCCAGGTGTTCCCCAACCCAGACCTGGCAATGCTACTTGGAAGCTAAGCAGAGGTGACCCTGGTCACTGCTTGAATGGGAGACCACCAAGGAATACCAGTGTCCCTACACAAAGGCAAGTGATGGTAAACCACCCCTGAATGTCTCTTGCACTGAAAACCCTACAGGGTCACTGTAAATCAGCTGTGACTTGTTGGCGAACCCTCTATTGTTCTGCGTAAAACAACAACAACAACATATTCAAAATTCCCCATCACTGAGTTCTGCTTTGCAATAACTCTAGGTTTTAAGACAAGCACTTCTAATTGTACACGCCAGCCCTTTTTTCCTCCGAGTATTTTAAAGCATCTTGCTACAAGAAACTTCTATCAGATCTAACTTTGCAACTAATACTGTGGTCCTCATCACTTAACACAAAACTCCCGGTTGGATTTTAGACAGTGAAGCATTAAGGAAATGAAATATATATTTAAATGCATACAGCAATGTGTGATTTGTTGGGAGCATTTGTTGAGTTGACAAGTTACAAGCCATGTCTGCAAAGCCCAGTGGGAACTTTCAAAACTCAGCCAGCAGTTTCTAATCACTGCCTATCATTAGCATTTTAGGAAATGGATTCTTTTGAAAAGAAAAATCTTAACTGTAAGGGGGGAAAAGATGACATTTGTGTGCATACAAACCATCCGGTACTTTTAAGGATAAAGATGTGATATTTCATGAGCAGTGATATTGGCATTCAATCAAAATCACGGCCCTCCAAATTCATACACATTTTTCTGTAGCTTTTCAACTTCCAACGAAGGAAGAACATTTTGAGTTGGGTGTCTGTTGGTAAGTATCTGAGACGTCTCCAATACCACCATTGCTGATACATACCACAATTTTACTACTTTTTAAAACACCTGTGGACTTTTTTTACAATATGAAAAATGAACACATAGCACATCTATGTAGTGCTTTAAAAAAAAGATAAGCAACTCCTTTGTTGAACAAAAGCAAAGGCTCACATTTCTCAGTGGTGTGGTAAGCAATTTGCTGCTACCGCATAAGTTTCTGCAGTGTGAAGCCTACTTATATGTTTCAATCAAGTATGAAGTAGTGGTTAAGCATATGAACCAGGATGTCTGTCACTCAAATTTCAACTCAATTATGAACTTAATAGTTGACCTAACTCGATTTTATGGCGTGGAATACATGATTGTCATTGACTTGTGTCTATATATACTTTTGAAAATGGCTTCACAAAATCTACACAATGGAGCCATTCACAGATGGAGTTGGAAGAATCCCAGAACAGGTACAAAAGGGGAGGGAACTAAAATCCTCCCAAAATACAGAATGCCAACTAAGATAGTGGAAAACCATGCAAGATCATAAACAGCATTTTGGGTGGTTGCCTAGCAACATGGTTGTGGAACAGACAGTGGTCATGGATTGACAGAAATAAAATAGCAAAATTTAGGGGGCTCCTGAATTTTCAGAAAAGTCTTCTGGGGGTCAGTTTGGCCCGTATTTATGGATTTAAATAAATTTATATTTAATAGGTTTTATATTATATAAAAAGTTATAGATATATAACATAGGTATACATATGTGTTGCTATACCAACGCCAGTTTGGAAACTCCTGAAATATTGTGGAACTATGCTTGCAACACAGCAGTTATTGAAGTGCACATTATTGGGCTATATTACCCCCCTGAATCCATTCGTTCAATTTGGTTACCCAAGGGTTCAGTCACACATGAGTCTTCAATGCTTGAATTCATCACATGGTTACTCAAGTCCTGTCCCAGATGACATATGCTTACTGATGGAATGTGTGAATGCAGGTTAGATTGCAGTCTCTGGATCCATCATCCAGGCATTTGCTATAACTTCTGAACAGTGTATATGGATATTGAGGAGATAGAAAAAGTGCAGAGATGGGCAACAAGGGTGATTGAGGGACTGGAGCACCTTCCCTTTGAGGAGAGACTGCAGCGTTTGGGACTCTTTAGTTTGGAGAGGAGACGGCTGAGGGGGGATATGATTGAAGTCTATAAAATTATGCATGGGGTAGACAATGTTGACAGAGAGAATTTTTTCTCTCTTTCTCACAATACTAGAACCAGGGGGCATTCATTGAAAATGCTGGGGGGAAGAATTAGGACTAATAAAAGGAAACACTTCTTCACGCAACGTATGATTGGTGTTTGGAATATGCTGCCACAGGAGGTGGTGATGGCCACTAACCTGGATAGCTTTAAAAGGGGTTTGGACAGATTTATGGAGGAGAAGTCGGTTTATGGCTACCACCTCCTGCAGGTGAGCTCCCAAAGGCACCTGGTGGGCCACTGCGAGTAGAAGAGAGCTGGACTAGATGGACTCTGGTCTGATCCAGCTGGCTTGTTCTTATGTGTTTGTGGTCACACATATAGGCACATATGCATTCAGTGCACATAGTTTTGCTGTCTGAACAGAATGCTGTCTGAATGCTTGTGATTCACAGATGAATGTGTTAACCAGCTCCACTGGAAAGCATAGCCATTGACTGAGACACTGTGCTAGCGCGGAGTCATGCAATGTATTTTGATGTTATTACTTGTCAACTTCGAGTAAGAAGTGCAGTTGCAAAGCCCCATACAGGTTGCAAAGGCCTTCCACAGAGCTATTACCATTGAAACATCAGAGATGGCTTCAGTTTTAAAAATACAAGTAACATTGTGTATAATTTCATCACATCATGTGCCCCAGCAACTGACTCCTGAGTGATTCCTGCCCCAGCAAATGGAAGCATGCAGCAAGTATATGTAGCTGTAGGAGACAAATAATCCTGAGTAGAATTATGCCCTTCTAAGCCTATAAACATCAGTGGGCTGAGAAATGTGTTATTTTACTTAGGATTGAACTGAAAGCTCATTATATTCAGGATCTCCTATGAAAATGCTCTAGCCTCTTGGAAATGTGTGCACAATGGGCTTTTCCGCACAATTCATTCAAAACACTTTGAGGCAGGAAATGTTTCCTCCATTTAAGTTCCACTTTGTTTTCAAACCCCAAAGATGTTATTTCCAGCCTGAAAATGTTTTAAATGAATCCCCTTTTAAAATGATTCTGTGGCTGAAATGTTTTGAAAATGTCTTCAGTTGCTGTGTGATCTATTGACTACATTTCACATGGTTCTCTGCTTCACTGAATTTCCTCCTCAACACCATTTTCTGAGCTCACTTAATTCCCCCTCACCTGTTTATTGGCATCACTTCTCTGTTTGTTATTTTATTTTGGGGGGAACAATCTTAGAAGCGTCGATTATATAAGGAGTATAGAATGCAGCAGGAAGCAGTAAAGCATCGTCAACACAAAACTAAAAAAGGAGGGGGGAATCACAAAATATAGTTCGATATAATGCTGCTGTTATTGTTGGGAAAATTGTTAGGCTTGATATGTTTCAGTCGCCATCTATAATATGATCTTCGTTCTTAGCTTTATTGTATGTTACCAGTATTTACTTTGTTGTAATGTTTACTGTTTTATGATGTTGTAAGCCGCCCTGAGCCCTGCGAGGATAGGGCAGGGTATAATTCGAATTACAAAAACAAAAATATAAAAATGGAGGCCAAGAATTATTTCAAGGGGGCAAGTTTTACAAAAATTTTAGGAAATTTGTTTGGAAACCAGGCGTGCACCAGTGCGGGGGCGTGGTGGGGGTGTGGTGGGAGTGTTCCAGGGCATTGTGGGGGTGTGGCAGGGGCGCAGGGCACACACGTGCCCCGGGCGCAGTTCCCCCTCGCTACAGCTCTGCAAAGATGCACATATAAGCTTTTTCTGCACAAGTCAATGAAAATGTTTACAAAACATTTGCAAAACATTTTCAATCTCCTTGGCCGTTTCCGCACGGCGGCGGAAATGGCGAGGTCGGCGCATTGTGCGCCGACCTGAAGATGTTGGGACCGTCCGCATGGACGGTCCTTGAAGCTTTAACTAAGCAGCCGGGCGCCGCTGAGCCGCTTCCAGCTGACTCCGGGTTTACCTGAAATTGGCGTCGCCGCTGAAAGCCTGGGGATTTCTGGCCCTGTGCCTGAAGCAGGCGCTGCGAGGGCCAAAGCATCCCCAGGCTCCTCGCGGCGCTGGAGGTCTGGAGAAGGTGAGTGCGGTGGGGGAGGCATGAAACGCTGCGCTCGCCGCAGCGGCGCCTACGCCGGCGTTTCAAAAGAGCTGGGAAGCCGGGGAAACGCCGCCTTCAGGCCGGGCCGCAGCGCGAGGGCGCGCGGCTGCATTGCCTAAGGCGCCCGTGCGAAGTGCCTGGAGACGGTGTTTTAACCGTCTCCAGGCCGCCATGAATTGCCCGTGCAGACACGGCCCTCCATTTGTTTGCACTTACCCCTCAAAAATGATTCTTAGCCACCATTTTGTGCTTGTTCCATTTTTTAAATACTTTTCCACAGATCCGATGCTTTGATGCTTCAAAGGCTCATGCTGTGATTCTTCAGAGGTCGTGCATGCGAAGCTTCGAAGACAACACCCCCCCCCCAGTTCTAAAAAACTGACAAAAATAACCAGGTGAGACAATGCAGCATGCTCAGAAAATGGTGCTGATGAGAAAGGCCAGGGACTTCAGAGAGGCAGGGAAACATTTTACAGAGATACACACAGCAAACTAATATCCCAAAAATACTCCCAAAATTCGGTAAATTTCGGATTCGGATTTTTGGGACATAAAATGATCTGTATGCCCAAATCCGACTCATAGCCAATTTGGATATGCCCAAAAATTCGGGTAAATCTGAAAAATTCGGGTCCGTTTTAATTTTCTTGTAATTTTTGCTGTTTTTACAAGTTTTGGCCTGCAGGGGTGAAGGCTGGTTCAGGGGGTCCAAAGTTATTGACCCCCAAAGAGGGTGCCCCCATCCCCCATTGTTTCCAATGGGAGCTAACAGGAGATGGGGGCTACACCTTGGAGAAAGTTCTTCCAAAAACCCATTCTGTGAATAGGCATTTTCAAGCTTGAAGTGGGTCTTGCCTTCACTCTGCACTGGCCAGAATGCTCATTTGCATTACAGATAGCTCAGGGGCCAATTTATCCCTCACATGGGAAAATGTTCCCTCTCCCTGTTGTGTTTGTCAATGTTTCTGACACAACCCCCCCCCCCCACAAGAAGCCATCTTTAGATTCTTGCTTTGCAAACAGCTATTCTTTCTGTTCATACAAGGGCTTGCAGTTCTTTAACAGGAGAGCCTTTCGAAGCATGCGACTGTGAACGAGGGTGAGGGGAATACACACATCACTAGCTGCCGTTCTGACCTTACCTGAGCTGGGTGGACATGTTGCAAGCTAATATATTTTTGTACTGATTTTAAGGCAAATGTTGGAAAGGGCAAGTTCTTGTTTCCTCCTCCTCTTGCCAGCCTGCCAGGCACAGCATTTTCTATTTTCTCAAAGTGCAGAATTTTTTTTAAAGGAATATTTTCAGCTCCGAAATAGAGCTAGCTACGGAATACTCTTGAGGATCTCCAAGCCAGGGAGGCAGTGGGGGGAACTGCGAAGCTTTCAAGGGGTTATTTATTTATCAGGAACGCAAGATTGAGCGAATTGTGCTGAGTGTCACTTGCCTTGTTGCTCACTGATAGGCTATCACTGACAGGGTGAGCTTGACAACATGACATGCAGTGTCCTATCCAGCTCGGAGGGTCAGCCAGAGCTTAGGGATGGGTGGCCAACCAGGAAATCGGAGCTGAGAGATGGAGTTTGGGGATTCGGCTCCCTCTGGGGCAGACAGTAAAAAGCTCGGCTGACTGCCACATGCCTCCTGCTGGCTGATCCATGGAGAGAAACGTCTGTAGGTTTTGGTGCCAGAGCTATGGGATGGATGCCCCTCAGGGACCCAAGAACACAAAGAGAGTAAAGAGACCTGGGGCAGCGGGAAAAAAGATGGACGCTTCTTGCCAGGAGGTGGAGAGTCTCCAGGGAATGAGGGCAGCAAATTATTGACTGAACTGGCACCTTTTGTTTGTTCCTCAAAGGAGCTACTTCAGTGGAAGACATAAAGTGTGTGTGTGTGTGTGGGGGGGTTCACTTACAGGAATACACAAAATGAGGTTTGCAATTAAAGCTTAAAAATTCTGCACCGAGCCATCCTCCTCTGGTGCCAAGAAAAGACGAATTCTGCAACTGGCATGCATTAAGAACATCAAGCAAATTTGCCTAACTAAGGGCTATATGTTTTGGCAAAACAGTCCTTTTTTATTAGTGCTGGAGAGGAAAAGAAAAACACTGAAGGCCCATGCCATGAACATGTATTCTACAATTCCCGTGACTTCTGAGATTTCAGTTGCCATTGCTTACTCTGAAATATATCTTCGCAACTGTGAGGTCTAGAAATTGCAACATACACAAAGCCTTGATAATTCTCACACATTCTGCAGTTATTTATTATATGACCTATCCTGGTTTTCCAAATGAAAACATGTCTCTTTTTACATGTAACATGAAATTCAGAGATGATATCTTCTTGGTTTCCTTTGCAATTTTTCTCTTCAGAAGGAAGTCTCTCAAAATCTTTAGATCATGGCAACTAAATTTCTATTGTGATCATGGCAACTTTATTGTATTGTGAACCACCTAGAGCCCCCTTTGGTGATGAGGCGGTCTACGAAATCTAATAAATATGAATGAATGAATGAATGAATGAATGAATGAATGAATGAATGAATGAATGAATGAATGAATGAATGAATGAATGAATGAAAGTGCACCCCTTTCCTTGCCCCTATTGAATGAGAGTATGGCTATCACAGGGCATTTTCATTCCATTCCGTTTTTTTCTCTGCAGATACAAGTAATACTTGGTTATTATGTCCAAAAGTTGACTGTTTGGACATTGTTTATGTTTAAATAAATATTTTTAAGTATTTGAAATTTGCAGCACTTTCCAACATTACTACTTAAATTTTTGTTATATTTTGAGCTACAAATAAACGTTTGACTTCTTGGCCTGAAATGTTACTTTAAAAAATTGGAAATATGAGTGTTTTAAACATGTTGGCAACATGAAACATCAACTCTCAAGCAGTCAGTTGCTAAATACCTTTGCAAGTCAACCATCCAACAGCGTCAAACACCAACATGTATAATAAAACATCAAATACAAATACTGGATAGAGGGACAAATGTTAAGAATGTCTGAACAGTATTCCATGACAAACTTTGGAGAGGAGAATTTGGGAAGGAAAGGTTAGGAGCAAATTCATCTGAGAAACACATTTTAGATCATATATAGTCATGAGTATATCACTGAATATGGAACAAATCTGTGTGAATCCTTTAAGACTCTGCTTTTTCAATTTAAATTATAAGGTTTCTGAAACAGATCTCTCTTCTCCTAGAATTTTATGTCCCAGTCCAAGAAAACTGCTCTAATTTACTAAACTGTATGGAGAATCTCTGAGGATAAACAGAATGAAGATTTATGAAGTGATCATGTACTTGGTACATGGGGCATGCTGCATCGTGCAAAATGGTAAGCATTTTATCATCTCCCTTAATTTCTGATGAAGCACAAAGTAAAATTCCCCTCACTGCTCTGTAGGACATGACAGATAACCAACTTGTCAAACATTGACCCTTTCCACACAAACCTTTTAAAATGTTTTGAGGCAGGAAATAAGATGTTTCCTCCGTGGAGTTGCACTTTTTACCCCCAAACGTTTCATTTGCAGCCTCACCACTCGTTAAATGAATCCTTTTTAAAAACAATTTTCTGGCTGAATCTTTTTGAAAATGTCTTCAGTTGCTGTGCCGTTTATTTATTATGTTTCTCTGGTTCCCTGAACTTCCTCCTCAGTGCCATTTCCTGAGCTGACTCAGTTCTCCTTTTCTTGTTTATTTCAACCATTTCTCTTTAATTTTTTTATTGGGGGGGGCTAACCTTCGATGCTTTGAGTATATGAGGAATGAGAATCGCGGCAAGAAGCTTTGAGGCATTGAAGCAATGATTTAACAGAAAAGTCAAACCAAAAATAAAAAAGAAGGAAAAATCACATAATGGTGGCCAGGAATCACTTTGAAGGGGTGAGTGCAGAAATACATCATGGTAAAGAGAGGGCTTGAAAACATTTTCCAAACATTTTCAGTGATTTGTATGGAAAGGGTGACCATGATGAATAACCCCTGAGTAAACAACTGCCTGTCTTTCCTCTCAGAAAAAAACCTGAGTCGGACAAGCTGTGTGAGGTCAAATTGCCTAAGGCCAAAACTCTGAGGTGAATGCAGTCCTTGATTGGCAAAATACAGAAGAAATGTTCCAAGAAGTGAAAAAGATGAGCAACGTCCCTGAACAGTATCTCAACCTCAGTTGCTCCAGAGGTCCACCTATAACCAAGTGCAAAGTGAATTGGGAGGAAACCGAATCTGATGAACTTTTAATGAACCATAAGATTAGCTGAAGTATTTTCATGTATCCATAATGTCAGGCGTAAGAGCCGCAGAAGGGTGGGATGGGGGAAAGGACTTTTCAATGTTCTCTTCCTCCCTGGGCTTTTTCCGTGGTAGGCCAAACTTCTGTGCTCCACCACAGCTGCCCTAAGCCGACTCTGACAGGAGGAAGGCTGGGAGCTGACAGTGCTTAAGAGAGAGGGGATGGAGGGGGGGGGGGCTGGTGTGCACAGCCAGCTCCAGTCCCCCTCTCAAAGCTGATAATTAATAAATGAAATGCCCTGGGACTCCACTAAAGCTTCTTTAGATGACATATCTGTCGTGAGCTCGGCAAAGCATTAAATGGCCATTTTCTGACAGAATGACTTCACTGCCTTGGCGCTTCCTTGACTTTGTGGGGAATGTCCCCCCCCCCTTTTTTCTCTTTTTCATTTTTTATTGCCTCTCTCTCTCTCTCTCTCTCTCTCTCTCTCTCTCTCTCTCTCTCTCTCTCTCTCTCTCTCTCTCTCCTTGGCTTATTCTTTCTCTCTCTCTCTCTCTCCCTGGTTGACGGCTCTAGTTCATTTCTGCCTGTTTAATTGGGCCCCGGATGAATTTACTCGACAGGGCCATTCATCATGTGGCAGCCGCTGGCGGACGAGCCCAGGGGGAGTGGGGCTGACAGCTCCGGCAGCCTCGGATGCTGCCTGACTCTGGGAAGTTCACATATTTGGGCATTAGTGCAGCTATTAGTTTAACAAGCTTCGTTTATCCTTGTCACTACCACTTCAGCTTCCCATGTAATCATTTGAAATGTAGATTACTGCTAGACAAATGGGACAGAGCAAGAGTATGGGGGGGGGGTTGTGGAAGTGACATGGATTGCTTGTTACGAGATGTGTTTTTTATTTATAATAAAACCTCACTCCTCTTAATTCCCTTCCAACGTGAGCTCTGTGATTAGCTTAATATTCACATTATTTCTACGGTGAGCGGTCTGCCACCTGTGCGCGCCCCTCTGTTTCAAGACTGGTTTGCTTTGACCCCAAAGCATTAAAATCCTTGTCCAAAAAAAAAGGCCAGACAACTGCATGCCCAGAGATTTTCTTCCTCCGCCTCCTCTCTTGCTATTAGTTAAAAACATAACAAAACTTGACTTTCCACAAGGCGGAAGCTACTGGCACCGCGTTAGACGAACCCATCAATGCAATCCATCATGTGCGTAAGGAGCAAAGCACCACTTTGCCAAATGACCAGAAGCATTCCTGGTAATTCCAGCTCTGTTCCTTGTTATCCCCCAAGACAGATTATTCTAAGCCTTGTTGCAAGAGAGATATTTGCCAAGACATGGAAATGCTCTTGTCCCCAGACCGTTGTATGCGGCATACACATTTATTTCCCTTTGCACTGCCTACAGTACTCTGGCTTTTTGAAGATTTCTGAAAACTTCAAGAGGAACCAGTAACATTTGAAATTCTCCAGAGCCCCTAGGATACCACGGACATCTATTGAAAAATGGCCACATCGTCACTGATGAGCACACACTCCCTACCCTTGCAGTCTGGAATTTTTTTTAAAAAAAGACTGTGGGTTGGTATTTTTTATCGGTTTGTTTGGAAAACGTTAACCTTGTCTTTCCAGAAACCTTCTTGAGGCAGATTACAACAAAAATATTTTTTTAAAAAACGAAAGAATGAAAGTGCTACATTAAGAACAAACCAAAACCATTTTCAAAAGGGCACAAAGCAGCATAAAGCAGACTAAAATGATATCAATGAAACAGTTGTCCAGCCAGAAGCAAACCATAAAACTGTTAAAAGAGATTAAAGCTATTAGCAAATAGCCAAAGTAAAAAAAGGAAGGTTCTGACCTGGTAACTAAAGGACAGTAAGAGAGAAGGCATTCCAAATAGAAGAAGAGTTGGATTTATATCCCCCCCTTTCTCTCCTGCATGGAGACTCAAAGGGGCTTACAAACTCCTTTCCCTTCCTTCCCTCACAACAAATACTCTGAGGTAGGTGGGGCTGAGAGAGCTCAGATGAACGGTGACTAGCCCAAGGCCACTCAGCTGGCGTGTGTTGGAGTGCAGGGGCTAATCTGAATTCCCCAGATAAGCCTTTGCAGCTCAAGCAGCAGAGCGGGGAATCAAACCCGGTTCCTCCGGATTAGAATACGCCTGCTCTTAACCACTACGCCACTGCTGCTACTTTGGGCCACCACTGAAAAAGTCCACTATCTGGTCACTACCCTTGCAGATGAGAGCACGTAACAGCAAGTTTTCAGAAGTAGATTTTAGAATGAACAGTATACCTGGAGATGGATGTTTGTAACTTTGCTGCTAAAACTCTCCTGGGCAGGATTACCAGAAAAGCAAGAATTTTCATACACATTTAAGAATAGTCAGATAATCACAAATCTTATGTGTATGCTGACAGGATTGAGCGGAAGTGTCTTCTTCAGCTTAGTGGACCATCTAGGAATGGGATTACTGAGAGAAAGGAGAATTCTAGAGAAGAAGTGAATTAAGGTGAATTGTGAGAGAAAGGGTGCAGGAGAAGACTAAAGTCACTACTCTCCTCCCCGGGGGATTTCTCAACACAAACTGAGTATTTTATTGGATATATTTATCTGTCGCTTTTCAACCATTCCAGAGACGGCAGTTTACAATTCAGTTCAACAGCCCTCAATATAAGAGACACATAACAAAAGGGATTGTTTGAAAATTTAATTACAATGTAGAGCAAGATTTCTAGGGTATAAGCACTTGAGAGTCAAAGCTCTGATGAAGGGAGCTTTGACCAGGGTCAGATCTCGGGGGGATTAGGGGGCAGGTGCCACGGGTGGCAGGCAGAGAGGGAGCAGTGGTGGAAGGTGGGGGAGGCTCAGTTGCCTAGCAGAGATTGCTCGTTCTGCAGTGTGTGTAATCATCCCACTGATTAGGCTGCTGCTCAGAGGTGGGGAAGGCCCAGTTGGCCCTCAAAGATGGCTTGTTCAGCAGTGCACATGCTCCATTCTGTTACCGCAGCGTGGGCAGCAATAAAACTGAAGCCACAAAATTTAAATTGAGAATAAAATAAAGTTTTAATGCGGTCGGACAGAGTTGCGTTCGGTAGGAAGAGAAGGCAGTAGCAGACATGTTGGTACAATGACACGAGGGCGCAGTGCGTGGGAAGGCACAAAACCAAGCCGGGTAAGGCACACTGAACACAGAAAAATACAGACTTCTTATAGATACAGGCTGACAAACCAGATAATAAAATACACTAAAAAAAGCAAAGAATTAATATTGTGTTCTAGAAGTTCCTTTTGAAATTAATCACTGATTAGCTTTCAAATATTGTTATGTTCTAAGGGATGTTGTTCCAGGGGCAGCACACCTGACACACCTGGTTCTCACTCAGATGATATACTCAGGGAGCCATACTGCACAAGACTCGTTTTCCTGGCAGCCACACAGGAACTTTGGGAGGCATCAATCGGAACACATGAAGCTGCCTTGTGCTGAATCAGATGTTTGGTCCATTAAGCTCAATTGTCTACAGACTGGCAGCATCTCTCCAGGGTTGCAGGTTGAGGTCTTTCACAGCAGCTACTACCTGGTCTTTTTTAGTTGAAGATGCCAGGGATAGAACCTGGGACTTGGAGATTTGAGTGCAATATATACCAGATTCGGCCCAAGTCTGGGCAAATTTGGGCATATTCGGGCCAAAATTGGCCAAATATGTGCTGTCCAAATATGAATGAATCCGAATGCAAGGATTTCGGGCTTTGGGGTTTTTTTTTTCCACATTTCAGCCTGCAGGGGCACATTTTTAAAGCTAGAAGCACTGAAAGTTCAGGGTATCATCTGGAGATGGTCTTGATGATATCACCCAAGTTTGGTGAAGCTTGGTTCAAGAGGGCCAAAGTTATGAACCCTCAAAGGGGGTCCCCCATCCTCCATTGTTTCCAATAGGAGCTAACAGGAGATGGGGGTACCCATTTGAGGGTCCATAACTTTGGCCCCCCTGAAGCAAACTCGGGCAGTATCATCAGGACAGTCTCCAGATGATGCCCTGAAATTGTGGTGCTGCTAGTTTTAAAAATGCACCCCCTGCAGGCCAAAATGTGAAAAACCACCAAAAATATCAAAAAAAAATCAGACGGACCCGAATTTTTTGGGTATACCCGAATATTCGGGTATATCTGAATATGTTATTTGTTTTATTCAGGTTTACAGATAATTTTATGCCCAAATAAATTCAAATCTGGATTTTACTGAATTTTTAGGGTATTGACCAAGCCTGCCTGGGACCTTCTGCATGCTAATCAGAGGCTCAACTGTTGAGCCATGGCCCCTCCTCTAAACATCTGTGGGGGCTCAATTTGGCTCAGATTTTCAAACGTCATTCCCAACAGCTATTGTGTGGCTGTAGGGAAAGCAAGGACCCAACTCATCTACCTTGGTGCTACTTCATAGTGGCCGTAGAGATGGTTCAAGGCATTTTGACATCCCAAGGGAGATATGCCCAAGCTCTCCTGATTCTGCATCATCACACTGCCACTGGAGCTTGTCTTGGACCTGCCAGTAGTGGCACGGGCCCAGATCATGAAGCCAGCCACCTGGCCTGTCTGATGGTTGGAGGAGAGATAAGTTCTTGCATTGCATCAGCACCCTTCCCCTCAAGCACTAGAATGGATGGTTTGTCCAAACAAACAAACAAACAAACAAACAAACAAACAAACAAACAAACAAGCCCAACAGCAACAACCCAACCACCTGCTGCTGGCATCCTCTGAAAATGCCAGCCACAGATGCAGGAGAAACGTCAGGAGAAAATACTACTTTAACACAGCCACACAACCCAGAAAACCCACAACACCCCAAACCCAACAACAACCCAGACTTCAGTGGGGGCTTGCACGATTGAATTCCTCCTTCACACCTTGCACATAGAAAACTAAGACATATCGAGAAGAAGTCTAGCTAGCCCGTTTTCTCCTGACCGCTGTTCTTCTATATGTAAGGAATATGTTCTAATCTGAAATAGCTTTCTGTTCCAAGTGTCTTCAGCTGCAGCCTGAAATGTTACATCCCACACCCCCTCAGTGACAACAAAAATAACTGTCTGAGCAACTGTGATGTCATAATGGGCTGAGAGGAGAGGGAAGCTTAGGGACAAGCAGCTCAAGGTGGAGTTCTTGAAGAAAGGCAGCAAAACTAGAAATGGACTAAACACCTGAGGGAAAGGTAGGTAGTGGGATGGAAAGACTCAATGAACTATGGGAAAGAGGCATTCAGGGAAGGATTTTTAGTCATAAGTGGACAGAGGAGATACAAGAAGACATACAAGCTTAGAAAAGAAAGGTGAGAAAATGTTCTCCATAGGAACCTGGCAAATAAGCTAGGTTCATACTTCTTACTGTTCAGTTTTGGCTGGTCCAACCAAGAGGGTGATGGTGCTACATGTGATGCTGTCAATACATATAGTCACTATTTTGTATGAACAGGGCAACACATTTTTCATCTTTGATATGCATGATTGGAAACCCAGATTTTTCAGCTCACACACTCGCATATACCCAAGCTGGGCAACTTATTCCCACAAAAAGCAACTGTGCTTATTGGGATGAATATGAATAGCATGTTCTTCTGTTTCGCGAAGTTGGAAGCAATACAACAGGGGAGAGAGGAATGGAAAAGGCAGAAAGGAGATGAAGAGAAAACGGGGCAGTGGCTCTTCGCAGAAGCAATCGTCGCCTTAGCTTTCTAGTATTGAATATTTTGGTCTCATCTTGTAGTGGCTAAGACAGGGGTCTGCAATCACCCCTGAGGGCTAATGGGAACTGTAGTTCATGAACATCTGGAGAGCTGCAGGTTGCAGACCCCTGGGCTAAGAGCAGCAGACTCTGGAGGACTAGGTTCAGTGTGCCACTCCTCCACATGAAGCCAGCTGGGTGATTTGGGGGACAGTCACAGTTCTCTCAGAACTCTCTCAGACTATGCAAAGACAGGAAATGGCTTTTTTGACGACAACATTATTGTAAGCCAGCTTATCACCTGCCTTTGGCACATGGGGATTCTTTTATCAGGAAACAGTTGAAGGCTGCAGGAAAAGAGGAGGACCAAGCACGCGATGGATTGACCCAATAAAGGAAACTATGACCCTCAGCTGGCAAGATCTGGCAAGGCTGTCAGTGATAGGATGTTTTGGATGTCATTAATGCATAAGTTACTTGACAGCACGTATTACACACAAGCTCTCCCTAAAGCAACAGAAAGCGAAGAGAAACTTGTAGCGGCGTAAGTCCCTTAGCAATTTTAATTGTCTTTTACTTAGCTTGGATTTGGTTTTAATTATTAATAGCTGTTTTAATTTTTTTATTAAATTGAGCTTTATGATGTTATGTTTTATTATTGTGAGCCGCTCTGAGCCCTTTTAGGAAGGGCAGCATATAAATAGAAATAAATAAACAAACATCACCAAAGAACACATATATGAACAACAGCCTACTCTGAGTTTCCTTTCATGTGTGTCCTATCCCAGAGGAGATACCCCAGAACCCTAGCATGAGGAGACATGTTTTATGTGGTTCTATAAACATACTAGCCAACTTTGCCTTTTTGACAGCACTTTGTTCATATAGAATACAGTAAGTTAACAGGTATTCTCAGTGGTGGGATCCAAACATTTTAATAACAGGTTCCGATGGTGGTGGGATTCAAACAGTGGCGCCACTGCACACACGCACCTCCAGTCCCTATTGGGCAGGGAGGTTGCTTCAGTAACCCCTTCTCGGCACTCAGAAAAAATTAGTAACCACTTCTAGAGAAGTGGTGAGAAATGGTTGGATCCACCTCTGGGTATACTCCAGAACACGACTGGAATGAGGAGGCTAGCTTCTTAGCCCCTGATAAACTGAGGTTCAACCCTAGTCCTATTGCCATGATGATCAGCCCCAGCCTGAGTATGGTGATCATGATGGAGCAGGGGTAGACAGACATGTGCTGAACATGCATGTGCTGAACACGCATGTGCCCCACACATGTGCTGAACAACAGCACACCACACCATTTTGTTTTGCAAGGACAATCCCCTCCAAAAGCTAAGGTGCTGACTTTCACACTGGTTAGGTAGTGTCAAGAAAATGAAGGACGTAGCTGAGGGCCAAGATCTCTTCCACACAGCTGCCTGCTGAGTCTATGGCAAGCCCCTGGGGCACTGGCAACACTTCCAGGGCTCAGTATGTTCCCAGCGAGTCCAAATATAGCCCTTGTCTCCCTTCTTCTTTTCACCACACATACCTTACTTTGGAGGGCGTGTTTTGGAGGGGGGTTGTTTTGTTTTGTTGGTGACAGATCAATATCTTTTCAGGAAGATTTCATGTTTTTCATCATGGACTGGAAAAGTTTCCTCTTGTATGAGAGAATGATGGGAAGTAGACTTCCTTCCTTCCATCTTCCATCTGTATCATGAAACTTAGGACTATGAACCAGTGTTCATGCATGCATGTAGTCCCAGGTGCAAATCAGGAGCTGGAAGAAGTAATTGAGAAGGAGCTACTCAGCAGCGGTCGTGGTAACAGCAGAAGCAGTTAAGGAAAAGAAAACACAGGAACCCAGGCGTTGTTCACTTCAAAGAACAGAAGGGTTTTATTCCTTGTTTCCAAAAGCACATTTGGTGATCACAACTGTCAAGTCCTAACACCCTTCCCAAAACTGCATGACAGCACCTTTATTACTTTCAGCTGTTCTAACATTGTCTGATGCTTATTCTGTGACACAGCTTTAGTAAACATCAGCAACATTTGGCTCTGTCTCAACATAGGCAAGAGTTGGATAGTTCCATTCTGTACTAGCTCTCTAACATTCTGGTACTTTACTCCTATGTACTTAGTTCTTGTCTTCATGTTTGCAGTCTCTGCTAACGCGATGCAGGTCTGTGAATCATCAAACACGATTATAGGCTTCTTTATTGATTCACCTAACTCAGTTAGCAGTGTCTCAACCCAAAATGAACATGTTTCGAACAATGCGCCAGAACTCAGCCTCAGAAGTGGACAGGCTGATTGTGGTCTGTTTTCTAGAACACCAGGTGATAGCTATCCATACTGAATGACAAAAACCAGTACAGGACTTCCTGTCACCACAGTCTGCAAATGAACTATCTGCAATAGCCGCCAACTCTGTGCTTTGCATGGACTGAATCAGTAAACCATGATCAGCAGTTCCTTTTAAAACCTAACCACCACGTTTAACACCCTCCCAATCATGTTTGCTGGGCTTGCTAGCTTTTCTGCTTAAGCGCACTAACAGCAAGCATATATCTGGCGTGTCAGTTAGATATATGGAGACTACCTACAACAGATTTATACAGTTCAGGATTGTTGAACTCCTCACTTTCACTAACTTTCTGAAAGTCTAGGGACATTGGTGTTGTAGCAGCCCTTGCCTTTGATAATCTAGTCTTTAGCACCAACTCATTTTGTTCTTCGGCAGGGAGATAACCTTGCTTTGGTGTAGATATGACATCAATACCCAAGTAATGTTTGATAAAACCTAAGTCCTTTAGAATATACATGTCACTGAGTTGTTTGTACAATTTGTCAAATTGTTGTGTAGATCTTGCACATATATCATCAACATATGACCTCTTGATTCTTTTAGTTCCCCTGATATATAAACAGCCATCAGCAATGAACTGCTTAAACCCCGGTTAAGCAATGTACTGTTCAGTTCATCATACCAGTTAGCACCAGCTTGTTTTAAACCATGCAAAGAACGATGCAAAGATAAACGAGTATTTGGGTCTCTTCTTCATGCCACAGTTACGGGCTTCAGATAAATTACTTCCTTCAATTTAGCACTTAAAAAAGCACACTGGAAGTCATAATGCTTCACCATAAAGCCTTTGTACAAGCATAACTCTCAAAGGCCTCAGATGGGTAACAGCCAGGAGAATAAGGTCACAGCAAAAGCGGTCTTGTACAAACCCCTGGGCGACAAGCCTTGCTTTATACGCGCAGTACCATTTGGCAGCTCTTTCCTCGAAACACCCACTTTGATGCCTCTTCTTCTGGCAAAAACAGTCTTGGTAAACACTGTTGTTGCACTAAGGTTTTACTCCTCAGCCATAGCCTCAGCATGAGCTCTATTTCAGCTGGCGGGTAGCTTTAACATCTCTTTATAGGGCTTTGGCTCTGATACCAGTAACCCGACAAACATAGGCGTTTGCATACCTGTCAGGAGGTATCCCTTTTGTGAACTATCCAGAATCACGAGGCACTTTAATTTGGTGCCTCATCTTCTTCGCTAATTATTAAAACTTAATCGCGCAGCCCTTCCCTTCTCAGCTTTCTTCCTTGGACGTTTGCCACTACTGGAAGCAGTTGGTTGACCTTGAGCTGCCGCGACGCTTGCCTGGCAGTTCTGTTTAACCTTCATGCTGAGTGAAGGTAGCAAAACCTCTGTGTTAGCACATGGATGGTTTCCCCATCTGCATGCTTTTCAAAGTTTGCGCCGAGAATCACAACCTTTCCATAGGAATGTGCAAAAGCGAAAACATGCATTACAGATTATAACCAAGAAACCTCAATCTCACCCACCTCTGATCCCCTTCGCCTTTGAGTCGATTTACCAACACATTGGCACTGCCAAAGATACCAAATGATCCAGAGATGGTTACAGCAAAATAAAGAGTCTAGTTCACACTAGAAGACCATACTCTGTTGAGTTAAGTATGTGGCAGTTCACAGCCTCGAAATGTTCAGGCATGTTGGCATCCAGCAGCAAACACCGTTTTACTCGTATGTAGAACCCCAAATTTCCTCTCCCGTAACCCCGTTTTTCAAAGAGAGTTGGATGTTTCTTAATGACGTATGCCTTTTCTTTTTCTCAACCAGTTCTGGAACCCAGAACCGGAACTCACCTCCTCTGTGTCGTTTGGAGCCGACGCCCTTTATCCGAAACTCTTTCCACCATTGCACCTCTTTAAACCTTGGGTAAACTCAGCTTTGGATTTCAGGAAAAGACTATAGGTGAACCTGCTATGATCTCCACACAAAACCATGTGGTACTTTGCATGCCTGACTGGGTTGAAATGGTCCAGAAAGGTCTGCATGAATTAAATGCTCTGACTTGTCACCAGTGCTTTCATGGCAGAATGCCTTTACTTTAACACCGGTACAATCAAGATTAGTGGGACGGACGGCTTTCAAACCACAACCTGGACATGTTTCCTAGCACTTTGAAACTGGCATGTCCCTGCTTGCGGTGCATATAATGAATACAGTCATGCATAGGTTTGTTAACTGCATTAGCCGTACTTTTGTCCTACATCATTGTTATTTAGCTGATAAGGTTATTCTGCAGTATGCCCGTGGCACAGACTCTCCCTTGTTTCTTAATAGAACGGGTCATACCCCGTTCCACCACATAACCCTCAGCTGTCAATCTTCTAGCGGCAACAAACAAAATTCAAATGAAGGCACAAAATATACATTATCAGAGAGCCATTTAGAGCAGGAACAAATGTTGATCCTTGTAGTTGCACCTTTGCTTTCTTGGTGCCATCAATGAAACAAATGTGGTCAAGCAACAGGTTGGCGCCGCGTGGTCAGTAAGGGAACTTTCCTTATTCACTATATGCTCAGAACAAAGCAGAGTCAATGAGCCATAGTGAGTTGGAGTCTTCTCGCTTGCTTGTTACCAGGAAAGTAGATGCTTGTGATTCTGTCTGTTAGCCCTCGCTTTCCAAGGTGGCTTGTTCCCCTGGCTACTCTGCGCCACTTTTGCATTTGTACAGGCCGGTGCAAAATGGCAGGATTCCAGCGAAAACATTTTTTTTCACAGCACAGGGAAGTAGGGGCGGCAGAATCAGCAGAAAATCCCTCTGCAATGATTTCTCAGCCCGTGCTCTCGAGCTAGTAGTCCCTCTGCTTCTGGTGGTCAAGCAGCTTGGCAGTGGCGTAATGGAGATCAGCGTGAATTCCCGCGGCTCTGGAAACTGCATACCAACTGGTCCCAGCTTTATCAACGGCGAAAGCAACAGATAAACTTTGTGGGAGTCTTCAGGCTGTAAGCCTCCATCAGCCGAGCTGTGCAAACAGTTCCGCGCATCTGCTTCAGATGCTCCAAACACAGATCCTCTGGCCTCAGTTTGATTGTAAGGATTGTCTTTAATGAGGAGGACCTTTGCTAGCCGACTCGCATTGTCCGATGCCTCAAAGCATGCCTTGTGGCTGCAGTCTCGGCTTCGCTGCATAGCCAACTGTGAGTTTTCACTGCTAGCACAATGGCGCCGTGCTTTTCATCTGCGATCACTCAGCAACTGTAGGGGCAGCTGGAGGTAGAGATAACATTCCACAGGTCCTCCCGCGAATGAGATAGCTCTGCATCTTCTGGCTCCAAAGCCATAGTTATGCTCGTTCAGCCTCTCAAACAGCCGGACATTGTGGAAGCCATGGCAATAGCTGAATCACGCAACGCGCCAGTACACTCCTGTTACTCACGAGTAACGCATTAAGGGCTGGGCCATAACTGAAGGAGCTACTCAGCAATACGATGCGTGGTAACAGCAGAAGCAGTTAAGGAAAAGAAAACACAGGAACCCAGGCGTTGTTCACTTCAAAGAACAGAAGGGTTTTATTCCTTGTTTCCAAAAGCACAAAACAGTCTGACAGAGTGCAGCGCAGCAACTGTATAACCAAAGCACGCATAGACCAAACTGTTCTGTGCATACATATAGAGACATTCAACCAATCAGGGAGCAGTGATGCAATCACACATGATGTGCTTGGTCATGGTTGCATCACCCACTGAAACTAGGTGAAAGGTGGAGGATTGCATCAGCCAAGCTGTCAAGTAGATTTTGGTGATCTAACTGTCAAGTCCTAACAGTAATTACATAGAGCCAGAGGTGGGATCCAATTAGTTCTCACCACTTCTCTAGAAGTGGTTACTAATTTTTTTTCTGAGTGCCGAGAAGGGGTTACTAAAGCAACCTCCCTGCCCAATGGGGGCTGGAGGTGCGTGTGTGTGGTGGCGCCACTGTTTGAATCCCACCACCATCAGAACCTGTTATTAAAATTTTTGGATCCCACCACTGCATAGAGCCAATTAAGGGCTACCATGCTTCCTATCATCTGCCACTGACTGTTTTTTCTCTCATGTATGAGAATGGGAAAGTTTTGTCTCCACCATAGCCCCAGGCAACTTTTATTCTGCTCTACAATCAGTGCCTTGAATCCAATCGGATCCATCCCACCAGCAGAAGAGCCTTGTGTCTTATGGGAAAGTTTCTGCCAATGTTCTTTCCCTAGCAAAATTGAACCAGGAGATCCAACCCAACAGTAGCCATAAATTGCTAGAAGATGGAAAGTTGATTCAGTCTGTCACACTGATGGCCAGTTCCCTTGTGACCAACATTTGTATGAGCAGAGAAAACAGACATACAGTACCAGATCTTCTTCTGGCAAACGAGGTTGACTTCTGGACCTACATTTATTTTCACTCCTCCACAACCTTGCTCTGTATCTGTGGCAGTTTATTCCAGTCACTCGCTGAAATGTCAGTCACGGTTTCCAACTTTGGAGGCTGTTGGGGTGAATCAGTGAGCCAGAGCCTTTTATCTTTGTGACCACCGGTCATGTCGGGTCTGTGTTTTGCAGGCACACAACTTTGCAAACCTTACTTCATTTCCCTAGTGAAATGCACTCTCTTGTCATGAACGGAGGTGGATATGGTTTCTTCTTAAGAGAGGCGCTACATCATGATATCAAACCTCAAACCTTTGTTTTCTTAGCTTGTTTCTGGGTCTGTGCGCGTGCTTCCGGTGGAAGAGAGGTCATTGTTTTCGGTGAATGTTCGTATTTGTCCATTTGAGCAACTTTTAAAACTGGTCTGCCTTCTGTTTTCTTTAAGGGAAAAGGCAAGAACAGAGAGTGCATTTAAGTGAAAATATGCGAAAAATAAGAAAAGACTAGCACATGGTGATGCAATTAGTTTTATATGCGATTTGTCACATTTATTAATTGTTACGTGGAGCCATCAAGAGGATTCTGTGAACTCTTCTGAATGAAATCCAACTTCTGCATAAAGAAAAGTTGAGCACATCAGTATAATTTGTATGCACGTCTCTAGTTTGACTGCTTCATTCTTTTTACTATTCTGCATATTTAATTCCAGATTTATTAACTGGTATCCTGCTACTCATCCTGATCTGGACAGCCCAAATTTGTGTGGTATCAGAAGGT
Organism: Sphaerodactylus townsendi; assembly: GCF_021028975.2. NCBI lineage: Eukaryota > Metazoa > Chordata > Lepidosauria > Squamata > Sphaerodactylidae > Sphaerodactylus > Sphaerodactylus townsendi. The sequence goes on along the minus strand of NC_059431.1, from coordinate 101,407,443 downwards.
AAGCAGGCTGTGATTAGTACTTGAATTGGAGACTTACATAGGAGCAACTTTGCATAGGGTACAATGTCATTCTACAGTAGGATGCATAGGACTTCAGTGTGAGCCAGTGTGGTGTAGTGGTTAAGAGCAGGTGGACTCTAATCTGGAGAACCAGTTTGATTCCTCACTCCTCCATACGAGTGCAGACTCTCACCGGTGAACTGGATTTGTTTCCATGCTTCTGCATATGAAGCCTGCTGGGTGATTTTGGGCTACTCACAATTCTCTCAGAACTCTCTCAGCCCCACCTACCTCACAAGGTGTCTGTTGTGGGGAAAGGAAAGGAGTTTGTAAGCTGCGTTGAGACTCTTTACAGGAGAGAAAGGCGGGGTATAAATCCAAACTCCTTTTCTTCTTCTGTACTTTCCCTTCTAGAAACATGAACTGACAAGGTGGTGCGAAGACCAAACAATACCATTCTCCACATCATGGTTATAAGAATGACCATGTAATTAAAGAGCACTAAAAGGAAATTAATTTGCCTTTAAATATTTTGTGGCTCACCCTTGTCTATTTAGGATGTCCTAAATAGGCACCCAGAATCAATAAGAGGCTGAATGGAGCGACTAAATTAAGGTCCTGTTGGTAAGCAATTGCTTCCTCCTGAATGAGATTGGTTTTGGGCCCCTTCCGCACATGCAGAATAATGCACTTTCAATCCACTTTCACAATTGTTTGCAAGTTTGCAAGTTGATTTCGCGATTTTGCTATTCCACACAGTTAATCCAACTTCAAAGTGGATTGAAAGTGCATTATTCTGCCTGTGCGGAAGAGACCATGGTGGTGGAAAGTGCCCTCAAGACGCAGTTGACTTTTGGCACCCCGTAGGGTTTTCAAGGCAAGAGAAAGAGTTGGTTTGCCATTGCTTGCCTCTGCATCTCACCCACAGACTTCCTAGTGGGCCCCCTCCCAAGTATTAATGAGGGGTGGCTTTGCTTAGCCACTGAGATTTGAAGACTGGACTCATCCCTTTCAGTGTGAGGTTACACTCCTTTAAGAATCGTGTTTGTCAGTGGGGTGTTTGTGAGCACAAATCTGTGACTGGACGTCCAAGTATCAACAATCCACAAAGGTAGGGTAAAATACCTAACATAACAAGTATACCAAATTTGCACATATAAACCACCCTTTACCGGTTTGGGAGAGCTCCTATTATCTGGAAGCTCAAGTTTCCTTGATCTCTTGTACATGATCTTGTTCTTTATGGCCACTAGAGGCCACTGTGACACCTATCTCAGTGTAAGCTTAGGGTCTCTGCCCTTTGCTCTCCTGCTGAGATTTACAGAAGAGGAGGGGCAGAAGACTGGAGGAAACCCAAGAGGAAAGAGTCAGGCCAATCCAGGGAGATTCAGTTCTGGATATTATTGGAGGCCTTGGCTGGTATAAAACACTTCCAAGTTGTGTCTCTCCACATCTTTGGTCTTTGTACTTTCCCGAATTATCATATAGTTCAACATTATCCTAAGTCTAATCCTTGGAAGAAAAGCCTGCTTATCTTCCATTAGACTTGGCGAGGGTGCTTAGGATATTTCAAATGTGACGCTTCAAGTGATGGTCTTTCACAAATGGAGCTATTACCCTCAACTGGGTTGTGCTCTGGCGAAGGTGATTCATACTACTGGCAACATCATAATTTGGTTTGCTTTGTTCATTTTGGAGTTCTTTTTTAGAGGGGGCTTGAGAAAGGAGAAATGTTTAAAAAGAAGAATTAATTTGATTATTGGAGAATGGAGGGCTTTTGGCTCAAGGGGGCAGCCAACTATGGCTTGAGTAATTCCTGGAGATTTGGGGGAGGTGCAAAGTTTGGGGCAGAAGGGAGCTCAGCAGGGTACAATACCATAGAGTCCATCTTCAGAAGCTCCTATTTCCTCCATAGTGGGCCCCCTCCCTAAGAGCAGGTACATTTTAATCTGGAGGAACCGGGTTTGATTCCCCGCTCTGCTGCCTGAGCTGTGGAGGTTTATCTGGGGAATTCAGATTAACCTGTGCACTCCCACACATGCCAGCTGGGTGACCTTGGGCTACTCACAGCTTTTCGAAGCTCTCTCAGCCCCACCCACCTCATAGATTGTTTGTTGTGAGGAGGGAAGGGCAAGGAGATTGAGCCCCTTTGAGACTCCGAAAGGAGAGAAAGGAGGGATATAAATCTAAACTCCTCCTCCTCCTCCTCCTCCTCCTCCTCCTCCTCCTCCTCCTCCTCCTCCTCTTCTTCTTCTTCTTCTTCTTCTTCTTCTTCTTCTTCTTCTTCTTCTTCTTCTTCTTCTTCTTCTTCTTCTTCTTCTTCTTCAGGGAAACTGATTTTTATATTCAGTTTCAGGTTGAGTCTCCAACATCTCCAGTTAAAAGGATCAGATAGCAGGTGATGTATAAGAAGAAGAAGAAGAAGAAGAAGAGTTTGGATTTATATCCCCCCTTTCTCTCCTGCAGGAGACTCAAAGGGGCTTACAATCTCCTTGCCCTTCCCCCCTCACAACAAACACCCTGTGAGGTAGGTGGGGCTGAGAGAGCTCTGAGAAGCTGTGACTAGCCCAAGGTCACCCAGCTGGCGTGTGTGGGAGTGTACAGGCTAATCTGAATTCCCCAGATAAGCCTCCACAGCTCAGGAGGCAGAGCTGGGAATCAAACCCGGTTCCTCCAGATTAGATATACGAGCTCTTAACCTCCTACGCCACTGCTGCTCCTCTTATTTTGAGAACCCAGGGACCAACCACCAGCCAGAGCAGAGAGCACTGACTTTGATGGACCATGGTTCTGACTCAATATAAGGCAGATTCATGTGTTGGGAATTTCAGCCAGTATTGACAGCATCTTTTCAAATTGCCTGTACAAGATTTGGGAGCCTTGTCCATTATGCCTGCTCACTGTAGAGAGGGTAGGAGAAAGTCTGAGTTATTTGATTTTCAAATTAAGAGATTGAGATGAAAAGTGGGTCTTGGGACAGAAATTGTTGCAGACTGATTCATTTAGAGTAAGAACCCTTGAACACCCACTAGGTCAGCTCACATCCTGTTCAGCAGTCACAAAATGGAGCCAATTTTTCAACATTTTCATCAACCCATTTGTGGCCGCTGGACAGGTTCCATCACCAATAATAGTACGGGGCAGGGAAATTGCCATTTTTTCACATGTGCCTTCTCGAACAGCCCAGCGGACGCCTGCTCCCTTGCTATATGGCTGCTTCACATAGCAGACATTGCCCATTCACACATTGGGCTTCCCAATGCAGCCTGCCTACCTTCTCGTCAGGGCAGATTTTCAGTTATGCACTTTGTTCGCTTCACTATCTGGATGTGATTTGCATTTATGCAGTGGTTCCAAATGCAAAATGGACCTGTTCCGCCAGGCTTTTGGCCAGCCGGGGTGACCATCAGACCCTCATACTACCTAGGTCTCCCGTGGGCGGGAATGGGGTTGGGACAAGTCGCCATCAGTTATCATTGGATGGATGGATGGATGGATGGATGGATGGATGGATGGATGGATGGATGGATGGATGGATGGATGGATGGATGGATGGATGGATGGATGGATGGATGGATGGATGGATGGATGGATGGATGGATGGATGGATGGATGGATGGATGGATGGATGGTAGGATGGATGGATGGATGGATGGATGGATGGATGGATGGATGGATGGATGGATGGATGGATGGATGGATGGATGGATGGATGGATGGATGGATGGATGGATGGATGGATGGATGGATGGATGGATGGATGGATGGATGGATGGATGGATGGATGGATGGATGGATGGATGGATGGATGGATGTCACTGTGCTTTTGATGGACGAAAGCACAGATCTTCCCAATTCATCCAAACTGCAACCTTTTCTCCAATTCACTGGAAATCCAAACTTGCACAAGTTTGCCATGCCTGCCTCAGGTTTGTTTTACTCCTTTTCCTGCCACTTCCTCACATCCCCCCCCTTCCATCCATCCACCCATCCACCCTTCGCCCATTCTGCTGCCGGCTGCCTGGTTCACTTCCCAGCTTTCCCCATTCATTGCTTACTATTGTCTGTTGAGGGTTGGGGGTTCCTTTCCCTCACTTGCCATTAGTGGTTTTCACCTCTCACAGTTACATTGGGTAGATGCTTTCCAGTGCTGCAACTAGCAGTTTCGTGTTTTTCATCTCACTTTGCCAATTGGTTGTTTTCATAAAACTATTATTGCCTCCCAACAACTATCAAATGCACAATCCCAACTTCACAAATCTGCACACTCCAATTCATACAGCTGTCTATTGTGTGTCTTATTTAATTCTGTTTTGGGGTGTTTGTGGCTTGCTGTTGAAGGGGAGGAAGTGCCCAAAATATTTGCTGATTTACAATAATGTTGGCCACACATGAGTGTAGCCTCAGGGCTGCACAGTTGCAATAGTTTCACTTAATGAATTTTTTTTAAAAAAAATTGCCCCATGATTGACATCACAGGGAGTAGGCAGAAATGCAGGGAACCGAAAACCGAATCCTTGCAGAGAGTAAATGATGCTCTGCCGCAAATTTGGGGGGGAAAGCAAGGAAAGGAGAAATGATTGATTGATTTGAGATGTCCTGGGGGAAACATATGATGCAAAACTAGGGGGGAGCCGAAATTGCGTAAAATGGCCACTGTTTGGATAAGTGGTTAAATCAGTCATAAGTCATTAAAAATCATAATTACATGATGTGATTAAAAAAAAACAGTCTAACATTCAGTGTTTATCTAAGAGCCCCATCCAAAAGGGGGGCGCAAATCTGCTCTTGAGAGTGATGCACCATTGCACTGGAGGATTTGCCCTCCCTGGAGCACTTACCTTGGTGGGCAATCCTGCAGGCATGCAGCCACCCCACCCCAGTGCTGGACCGCAACACCGAATGACGCCAGTGTCCCAAGCCCCTGCTGCTGGTGGCTTAGCAGGGGAGGGGCGTGCCCAGGGGAGGGGCTAACATTAGGAGCAGCAGTGGCGTAGGAGGTTAAGAGCTCGTGTATCTAATCTGGAGGAATCGGATTTGATTCCCAGCTCTGCCGCCTGAGCTGTGGAGGCTTATCTGGGGAACTCAGTTTAGCCTGTAGGCTCCCACACACGCCAGCTGGGTGACCTTGGGCTAGTCACAGTTCTTCTGAGCTCTCTCAGCCCCACCTACCTCACAGGATGTTTGTTGTGAGGGGGGAAGGGCAAGGAGATTGTAAGCTCCTTTGAGTCTCCTGCAGGAGAGAAAGGGGGGATATAAATCCAAACTCTTCTTCTCTTCTTCTTCCATCCTGGCCTTTGCTGGCATTATGCCAGTGGGTCCTACTGCAGACTTAAGCCACTGTAAATGTGGCATAAGTCTGTTGAGGCTGATAGAGACTTCTCAGTGGTGGGGAGACTTTTTTTCACTTTGCAAGCCTGTCCATGCTGCCTTGAAGCCCTTATGTGGTGGTGGCTGTGCAGGCACCCAACTCTTGGATGAGGCTGCCTGTAATCCATAGAAAGATTAATGGCTGCTGATGTTTGGATCAGCAATGTTTGCCTACATGGACAGTTTTGATGCACATAAGTTCAACTGGTTTCAAGACATATGGTGTGAACAAAACAGACCAGGCAATGAGCTCACATCTGACCATCACTGCCAAATATGTCTATGGCAAATTTGACAGCATCACTAACACTGTAAGAAGAAATGAATATAAAGAAGAATATAACCTAAGAGCAGTGGCGTAGTGCTAACGGTGCAGGGGCGCATGACTCCCCAGGTTCCGCCATGGCAGGGGTGTGGCCAGGCAGTGGAGGTATTCCGGGACAGAGCAGGCAGCACCGCAACGCCACAGCAAGGATGCAGGGTGCACACGTGCCCCAGGTGCAGTTCCCCTTCGCTCCGGCCCTGGCTACAAGCAATCTAAGAAGGCAACAATGATCCCTAATGCAGAATTCACAGCATCCGAAATGAACTACAATTTCTAGAATTTACTAAGGAACCAATAGTTTATTTGCATTATAGAAACACCAGCCTCAGCCGAAGAAATGTTTCCTCCACAGTAGGATACACTGCACAGTGATTCCTTTTCTGCAATCAGGAGCAGCACCTGATATAGCATTATGTTCCCCCTTTAAAGATCCAAGAATTCACGGTTCAATTTTCCTTTGTTTCCTTTCTTTACAGCCTAATTTGGCACTTCCTATGGTCAACGCATTCCTGAATTAGTGGTTCATTATAAAATTACTCTGTATTTCTTTACCTAAGATTTTCATTTTATGGTCTATTGATTACTGGTGTTTTATATTTTTTCATGATTGCAATTTTTAATAGCATTGTAAGAATGATAAAAATTAAGAGCGGCTTTGGATGCAAAGTGAAAAGCAGTTCTTAAAAACCTAGCTTCTCCAAAGCCTGTAGTTATCAATTAATTTATGATGTTGTTGTTAGTCAACAGGAATAAAATAAATAGATGCAGAAGGGAAGCATGAAAATGGAAAGGAATGAAAGTCCAGCACAGGTCAGAGTGTTATTGCATTTATATCTCCGTGTGTATAACATTTAAAAAAACCTACTAAAAATATCAGGACTGAAAAAGGATGGGATGAAATCTACAGAAATACTAGAATGTAGCAGGTAGCCAATAATTAAATCCAGCTTCTCTACTAAAGCCTATTGATGGCAATTCCATACTAAGCAGCTAGCGTGGAAGTAATTGGAGTATCTAAATCCATGTCAGGACAGCAAAAGCTGGTACTCCAGATCCAGAAGCAATAAAGCCCAAAATCGATCTCTATCTTCTTTTAGTAAGAGCCATTTTGGTGGCCTTTTCATAATAGACTGCAGTTGAAGAGACTAAAGTGGCCAGAAGGGCCTCCATTCACACCTTCTTTAGCCATCATAAGATGAACCTTTGGCAACTTTTGGACCCAGGGTGATTACAGGAGCCAGGAATGCCCACCTGACTGGGGACAGTACTTGGAGTACTGTGTTCAGTTCTGGTCGCCACATCTCAAAAAGGATATTGTAGAGATAGAAAAAGTGCAGAGAAGGGCAAAGAGGATGATTGAGGGATTGGAGCACCTTCCTTATGAGGAGAGGCTGCAGCGTTTGGGACTCTTTAGTTTGGAGAGGAGACAGCTGAGGGGGGATATGATTGAAGTCTATAAAATTATGCATGGGGTAGAAACCCCCCCCCCCCCCACCCCCCCCCCACCCCCACCCACCCCTCCTCCCCCCCCCCCCCCCCCCCCCCCCCACCCCCCCCCCCCCCCCCCCCCCCCCCCCCCCACCCCCTCCCCCCCCCCCCCCCCCCCCCCCCCCCCCCCCCCCCCCCCCACCCCCTCCCCCCCCCCCCCCCCCCCCCCCCCCACCCCCCCCCTCCCCCCCCCCCGCCCCCGCCCCTCCCCCCCCCCCCCCCCACCCCCACCCCACCCCCCCCCGACCCCCCCCCCCCCCCCCCCCCCCCCCCCCCCACCCCCCCCCCCCCCCACCCCCCCCCCCCCCCACCCCCCCCCCCCCCCACCCCCCCCCCCCCCCACCCCCCCCCCCCCCCACCCCCCCCCCCCCCCACCCCCCCCCCCCCCCACCCCCCCCCCCCCCCACCCCCCCCCCCCCCCACCCCCCCCCCCCCCCACCCCCCCCCCCCCCCACCCCCCCCCCCCCCCACCCCCCCCCCCCCCCACCCCCCCCCCCCCCCACCCCCCCCCCCCCCCACCCCCCCCCCCCCCCACCCCCCCCCCCCCCCACCCCCCCCCCCCCCCACCCCCCCCCCCCCCCACCCCCCCCCCCCCCCACCCCCCCCCCCCCCCACCCCCCCCCCCCCCCACCCCCCCCCCCCCCCACCCCCCCCCCCCCCCACCCCCCCCCCCCCCCACCCCCCCCCCCCCCCACCCCCCCCCCCCCCCACCCCCCCCCCCCCCCACCCCCCCCCCCCCCCACCCCCCCCCCCCCCCACCCCCCCCCCCCCCCACCCCCCCCCCCCCCCACCCCCCCCCCCCCCCACCCCCCCCCCCCCCCACCCCCCCCCCCCCCCACCCCCCCCCCCCCCCACCCCCCCCCCCCCCCACCCCCCCCCCCCCCCACCCCCCCCCCCCCCCACCCCCCCCCCCCCCCACCCCCCCCCCCCCCCACCCCCCCCCCCCCCCACCCCCCCCCCCCCCCACCCCCCCCCCCCCCCACCCCCCCCCCCCCCCACCCCCCCCCCCCCCCACCCCCCCCCCCCCCCACCCCCCCCCCCCCCCACCCCCCCCCCCCCCCACCCCCCCCCCCCCCCACCCCCCCCCCCCCCCACCCCCCCCCCCCCCCACCCCCCCCCCCCCCCACCCCCCCCCCCCCCCACCCCCCCCCCCCCCCACCCCCCCCCCCCCCCACCCCCCCCCCCCCCCACCCCCCCCCCCCCCCACCCCCCCCCCCCCCCACCCCCCCCCCCCCCCACCCCCCCCCCCCCCCACCCCCCCCCCCCCCCACCCCCCCCCCCCCCCACCCCCCCCCCCCCCCACCCCCCCCCCCCCCCACCCCCCCCCCCCCCCACCCCCCCCCCCCCCCACCCCCCCCCCCCCCCACCCCCCCCCCCCCCCACCCCCCCCCCCCCCCACCCCCCCCCCCCCCCACCCCCCCCCCCCCCCACCCCCCCCCCCCCCCACCCCCCCCCCCCCCCACCCCCCCCCCCCCCCACCCCCCCCCCCCCCCACCCCCCCCCCCCCCCACCCCCCCCCCCCCCCACCCCCCCCCCCCCCCACCCCCCCCCCCCCCCACCCCCCCCCCCCCCCACCCCCCCCCCCCCCCACCCCCCCCCCCCCCCACCCCCCCCCCCCCCCACCCCCCCCCCCCCCCACCCCCCCCCCCCCCCACCCCCCCCCCCCCCCACCCCCCCCCCCCCCCACCCCCCCCCCCCCCCACCCCCCCCCCCCCCCACCCCCCCCCCCCCCCACCCCCCCCCCCCCCCACCCCCCCCCCCCCCCACCCCCCCCCCCCCCCACCCCCCCCCCCCCCCACCCCCCCCCCCCCCCACCCCCCCCCCCCCCCACCCCCCCCCCCCCCCACCCCCCCCCCCCCCCACCCCCCCCCCCCCCCACCCCCCCCCCCCCCCACCCCCCCCCCCCCCCACCCCCCCCCCCCCCCACCCCCCCCCCCCCCCACCCCCCCCCCCCCCCACCCCCCCCCCCCCCCACCCCCCCCCCCCCCCACCCCCCCCCCCCCCCACCCCCCCCCCCCCCCACCCCCCCCCCCCCCCACCCCCCCCCCCCCCCACCCCCCCCCCCCCCCACCCCCCCCCCCCCCCACCCCCCCCCCCCCCCACCCCCCCCCCCCCCCACCCCCCCCCCCCCCCACCCCCCCCCCCCCCCACCCCCCCCCCCCCCCACCCCCCCCCCCCCCCACCCCCCCCCCCCCCCACCCCCCCCCCCCCCCACCCCCCCCCCCCCCCACCCCCCCCCCCCCCCACCCCCCCCCCCCCCCACCCCCCCCCCCCCCCACCCCCCCCCCCCCCCACCCCCCCCCCCCCCCACCCCCCCCCCCCCCCACCCCCCCCCCCCCCCACCCCCCCCCCCCCCCACCCCCCCCCCCCCCCACCCCCCCCCCCCCCCACCCCCCCCCCCCCCCACCCCCCCCCCCCCCCACCCCCCCCCCCCCCCACCCCCCCCCCCCCCCACCCCCCCCCCCCCCCACCCCCCCCCCCCCCCACCCCCCCCCCCCCCCACCCCCCCCCCCCCCCACCCCCCCCCCCCCCCACCCCCCCCCCCCCCCACCCCCCCCCCCCCCCACCCCCCCCCCCCCCCACCCCCCCCCCCCCCCACCCCCCCCCCCCCCCACCCCCCCCCCCCCCCACCCCCCCCCCCCCCCACCCCCCCCCCCCCCCACCCCCCCCCCCCCCCACCCCCCCCCCCCCCCACCCCCCCCCCCCCCCACCCCCCCCCCCCCCCACCCCCCCCCCCCCCCACCCCCCCCCCCCCCCACCCCCCCCCCCCCCCACCCCCCCCCCCCCCCACCCCCCCCCCCCCCCACCCCCCCCCCCCCCCACCCCCCCCCCCCCCCACCCCCCCCCCCCCCCACCCCCCCCCCCCCCCACCCCCCCCCCCCCCCACCCCCCCCCCCCCCCACCCCCCCCCCCCCCCACCCCCCCCCCCCCCCACCCCCCCCCCCCCCCACCCCCCCCCCCCCCCACCCCCCCCCCCCCCCACCCCCCCCCCCCCCCACCCCCCCCCCCCCCCACCCCCCCCCCCCCCCACCCCCCCCCCCCCCCACCCCCCCCCCCCCCCACCCCCCCCCCCCCCCACCCCCCCCCCCCCCCACCCCCCCCCCCCCCCACCCCCCCCCCCCCCCACCCCCCCCCCCCCCCACCCCCCCCCCCCCCCACCCCCCCCCCCCCCCACCCCCCCCCCCCCCCACCCCCCCCCCCCCCCACCCCCCCCCCCCCCCACCCCCCCCCCCCCCCACCCCCCCCCCCCCCCACCCCCCCCCCCCCCCACCCCCCCCCCCCCCCACCCCCCCCCCCCCCCACCCCCCCCCCCCCCCACCCCCCCCCCCCCCCACCCCCCCCCCCCCCCACCCCCCCCCCCCCCCACCCCCCCCCCCCCCCACCCCCCCCCCCCCCCACCCCCCCCCCCCCCCACCCCCCCCCCCCCCCACCCCCCCCCCCCCCCACCCCCCCCCCCCCCCACCCCCCCCCCCCCCCACCCCCCCCCCCCCCCACCCCCCCCCCCCCCCACCCCCCCCCCCCCCCACCCCCCCCCCCCCCCACCCCCCCCCCCCCCCACCCCCCCCCCCCCCCACCCCCCCCCCCCCCCACCCCCCCCCCCCCCCACCCCCCCCCCCCCCCACCCCCCCCCCCCCCCACCCCCCCCCCCCCCCACCCCCCCCCCCCCCCACCCCCCCCCCCCCCCACCCCCCCCCCCCCCCACCCCCCCCCCCCCCCACCCCCCCCCCCCCCCACCCCCCCCCCCCCCCACCCCCCCCCCCCCCCACCCCCCCCCCCCCCCACCCCCCCCCCCCCCCACCCCCCCCCCCCCCCACCCCCCCCCCCCCCCACCCCCCCCCCCCCCCACCCCCCCCCCCCCCCACCCCCCCCCCCCCCCACCCCCCCCCCCCCCCACCCCCCCCCCCCCCCACCCCCCCCCCCCCCCACCCCCCCCCCCCCCCACCCCCCCCCCCCCCCACCCCCCCCCCCCCCCACCCCCCCCCCCCCCCACCCCCCCCCCCCCCCACCCCCCCCCCCCCCCACCCCCCCCCCCCCCCACCCCCCCCCCCCCCCACCCCCCCCCCCCCCCACCCCCCCCCCCCCCCACCCCCCCCCCCCCCCACCCCCCCCCCCCCCCACCCCCCCCCCCCCCCACCCCCCCCCCCCCCCACCCCCCCCCCCCCCCACCCCCCCCCCCCCCCACCCCCCCCCCCCCCCACCCCCCCCCCCCCCCACCCCCCCCCCCCCCCACCCCCCCCCCCCCCCACCCCCCCCCCCCCCCACCCCCCCCCCCCCCCACCCCCCCCCCCCCCCACCCCCCCCCCCCCCCACCCCCCCCCCCCCCCACCCCCCCCCCCCCCCACCCCCCCCCCCCCCCACCCCCCCCCCCCCCCACCCCCCCCCCCCCCCACCCCCCCCCCCCCCCACCCCCCCCCCCCCCCACCCCCCCCCCCCCCCACCCCCCCCCCCCCCCACCCCCCCCCCCCCCCACCCCCCCCCCCCCCCACCCCCCCCCCCCCCCACCCCCCCCCCCCCCCACCCCCCCCCCCCCCCACCCCCCCCCCCCCCCACCCCCCCCCCCCCCCACCCCCCCCCCCCCCCACCCCCCCCCCCCCCCACCCCCCCCCCCCCCCACCCCCCCCCCCCCCCACCCCCCCCCCCCCCCACCCCCCCCCCCCCCCACCCCCCCCCCCCCCCACCCCCCCCCCCCCCCACCCCCCCCCCCCCCCACCCCCCCCCCCCCCCACCCCCCCCCCCCCCCACCCCCCCCCCCCCCCACCCCCCCCCCCCCCCACCCCCCCCCCCCCCCACCCCCCCCCCCCCCCACCCCCCCCCCCCCCCACCCCCCCCCCCCCCCACCCCCCCCCCCCCCCACCCCCCCCCCCCCCCACCCCCCCCCCCCCCCACCCCCCCCCCCCCCCACCCCCCCCCCCCCCCACCCCCCCCCCCCCCCACCCCCCCCCCCCCCCACCCCCCCCCCCCCCCACCCCCCCCCCCCCCCACCCCCCCCCCCCCCCACCCCCCCCCCCCCCCACCCCCCCCCCCCCCCACCCCCCCCCCCCCCCACCCCCCCCCCCCCCCACCCCCCCCCCCCCCCACCCCCCCCCCCCCCCACCCCCCCCCCCCCCCACCCCCCCCCCCCCCCACCCCCCCCCCCCCCCACCCCCCCCCCCCCCCACCCCCCCCCCCCCCCACCCCCCCCCCCCCCCACCCCCCCCCCCCCCCACCCCCCCCCCCCCCCACCCCCCCCCCCCCCCACCCCCCCCCCCCCCCACCCCCCCCCCCCCCCACCCCCCCCCCCCCCCACCCCCCCCCCCCCCCACCCCCCCCCCCCCCCACCCCCCCCCCCCCCCACCCCCCCCCCCCCCCACCCCCCCCCCCCCCCACCCCCCCCCCCCCCCACCCCCCCCCCCCCCCACCCCCCCCCCCCCCCACCCCCCCCCCCCCCCACCCCCCCCCCCCCCCACCCCCCCCCCCCCCCACCCCCCCCCCCCCCCACCCCCCCCCCCCCCCACCCCCCCCCCCCCCCACCCCCCCCCCCCCCCACCCCCCCCCCCCCCCACCCCCCCCCCCCCCCACCCCCCCCCCCCCCCACCCCCCCCCCCCCCCACCCCCCCCCCCCCCCACCCCCCCCCCCCCCCACCCCCCCCCCCCCCCACCCCCCCCCCCCCCCACCCCCCCCCCCCCCCACCCCCCCCCCCCCCCACCCCCCCCCCCCCCCACCCCCCCCCCCCCCCACCCCCCCCCCCCCCCACCCCCCCCCCCCCCCACCCCCCCCCCCCCCCACCCCCCCCCCCCCCCACCCCCCCCCCCCCCCACCCCCCCCCCCCCCCACCCCCCCCCCCCCCCACCCCCCCCCCCCCCCACCCCCCCCCCCCCCCACCCCCCCCCCCCCCCACCCCCCCCCCCCCCCACCCCCCCCCCCCCCCACCCCCCCCCCCCCCCACCCCCCCCCCCCCCCACCCCCCCCCCCCCCCACCCCCCCCCCCCCCCACCCCCCCCCCCCCCCACCCCCCCCCCCCCCCACCCCCCCCCCCCCCCACCCCCCCCCCCCCCCACCCCCCCCCCCCCCCACCCCCCCCCCCCCCCACCCCCCCCCCCCCCCACCCCCCCCCCCCCCCACCCCCCCCCCCCCCCACCCCCCCCCCCCCCCACCCCCCCCCCCCCCCACCCCCCCCCCCCCCCACCCCCCCCCCCCCCCACCCCCCCCCCCCCCCACCCCCCCCCCCCCCCACCCCCCCCCCCCCCCACCCCCCCCCCCCCCCACCCCCCCCCCCCCCCACCCCCCCCCCCCCCCACCCCCCCCCCCCCCCACCCCCCCCCCCCCCCACCCCCCCCCCCCCCCACCCCCCCCCCCCCCCACCCCCCCCCCCCCCCACCCCCCCCCCCCCCCACCCCCCCCCCCCCCCACCCCCCCCCCCCCCCACCCCCCCCCCCCCCCACCCCCCCCCCCCCCCACCCCCCCCCCCCCCCACCCCCCCCCCCCCCCACCCCCCCCCCCCCCCACCCCCCCCCCCCCCCACCCCCCCCCCCCCCCACCCCCCCCCCCCCCCACCCCCCCCCCCCCCCACCCCCCCCCCCCCCCACCCCCCCCCCCCCCCACCCCCCCCCCCCCCCACCCCCCCCCCCCCCCACCCCCCCCCCCCCCCACCCCCCCCCCCCCCCACCCCCCCCCCCCCCCACCCCCCCCCCCCCCCACCCCCCCCCCCCCCCACCCCCCCCCCCCCCCACCCCCCCCCCCCCCCACCCCCCCCCCCCCCCACCCCCCCCCCCCCCCACCCCCCCCCCCCCCCACCCCCCCCCCCCCCCACCCCCCCCCCCCCCCACCCCCCCCCCCCCCCACCCCCCCCCCCCCCCACCCCCCCCCCCCCCCACCCCCCCCCCCCCCCACCCCCCCCCCCCCCCACCCCCCCCCCCCCCCACCCCCCCCCCCCCCCACCCCCCCCCCCCCCCACCCCCCCCCCCCCCCACCCCCCCCCCCCCCCACCCCCCCCCCCCCCCACCCCCCCCCCCCCCCACCCCCCCCCCCCCCCACCCCCCCCCCCCCCCACCCCCCCCCCCCCCCACCCCCCCCCCCCCCCACCCCCCCCCCCCCCCACCCCCCCCCCCCCCCACCCCCCCCCCCCCCCACCCCCCCCCCCCCCCACCCCCCCCCCCCCCCACCCCCCCCCCCCCCCACCCCCCCCCCCCCCCACCCCCCCCCCCCCCCACCCCCCCCCCCCCCCACCCCCCCCCCCCCCCACCCCCCCCCCCCCCCACCCCCCCCCCCCCCCACCCCCCCCCCCCCCCACCCCCCCCCCCCCCCACCCCCCCCCCCCCCCACCCCCCCCCCCCCCCACCCCCCCCCCCCCCCACCCCCCCCCCCCCCCACCCCCCCCCCCCCCCACCCCCCCCCCCCCCCACCCCCCCCCCCCCCCACCCCCCCCCCCCCCCACCCCCCCCCCCCCCCACCCCCCCCCCCCCCCACCCCCCCCCCCCCCCACCCCCCCCCCCCCCCACCCCCCCCCCCCCCCACCCCCCCCCCCCCCCACCCCCCCCCCCCCCCACCCCCCCCCCCCCCCACCCCCCCCCCCCCCCACCCCCCCCCCCCCCCACCCCCCCCCCCCCCCACCCCCCCCCCCCCCCACCCCCCCCCCCCCCCACCCCCCCCCCCCCCCACCCCCCCCCCCCCCCACCCCCCCCCCCCCCCACCCCCCCCCCCCCCCACCCCCCCCCCCCCCCACCCCCCCCCCCCCCCACCCCCCCCCCCCCCCACCCCCCCCCCCCCCCACCCCCCCCCCCCCCCACCCCCCCCCCCCCCCACCCCCCCCCCCCCCCACCCCCCCCCCCCCCCACCCCCCCCCCCCCCCACCCCCCCCCCCCCCCACCCCCCCCCCCCCCCACCCCCCCCCCCCCCCACCCCCCCCCCCCCCCACCCCCCCCCCCCCCCACCCCCCCCCCCCCCCACCCCCCCCCCCCCCCACCCCCCCCCCCCCCCACCCCCCCCCCCCCCCACCCCCCCCCCCCCCCACCCCCCCCCCCCCCCACCCCCCCCCCCCCCCACCCCCCCCCCCCCCCACCCCCCCCCCCCCCCACCCCCCCCCCCCCCCACCCCCCCCCCCCCCCACCCCCCCCCCCCCCCACCCCCCCCCCCCCCCACCCCCCCCCCCCCCCACCCCCCCCCCCCCCCACCCCCCCCCCCCCCCACCCCCCCCCCCCCCCACCCCCCCCCCCCCCCACCCCCCCCCCCCCCCACCCCCCCCCCCCCCCACCCCCCCCCCCCCCCACCCCCCCCCCCCCCCACCCCCCCCCCCCCCCACCCCCCCCCCCCCCCACCCCCCCCCCCCCCCACCCCCCCCCCCCCCCACCCCCCCCCCCCCCCACCCCCCCCCCCCCCCACCCCCCCCCCCCCCCACCCCCCCCCCCCCCCACCCCCCCCCCCCCCCACCCCCCCCCCCCCCCACCCCCCCCCCCCCCCACCCCCCCCCCCCCCCACCCCCCCCCCCCCCCACCCCCCCCCCCCCCCACCCCCCCCCCCCCCCACCCCCCCCCCCCCCCACCCCCCCCCCCCCCCACCCCCCCCCCCCCCCACCCCCCCCCCCCCCCACCCCCCCCCCCCCCCACCCCCCCCCCCCCCCACCCCCCCCCCCCCCCACCCCCCCCCCCCCCCACCCCCCCCCCCCCCCACCCCCCCCCCCCCCCACCCCCCCCCCCCCCCACCCCCCCCCCCCCCCACCCCCCCCCCCCCCCACCCCCCCCCCCCCCCACCCCCCCCCCCCCCCACCCCCCCCCCCCCCCACCCCCCCCCCCCCCCACCCCCCCCCCCCCCCACCCCCCCCCCCCCCCACCCCCCCCCCCCCCCACCCCCCCCCCCCCCCACCCCCCCCCCCCCCCACCCCCCCCCCCCCCCACCCCCCCCCCCCCCCACCCCCCCCCCCCCCCACCCCCCCCCCCCCCCACCCCCCCCCCCCCCCACCCCCCCCCCCCCCCACCCCCCCCCCCCCCCACCCCCCCCCCCCCCCACCCCCCCCCCCCCCCACCCCCCCCCCCCCCCACCCCCCCCCCCCCCCACCCCCCCCCCCCCCCACCCCCCCCCCCCCCCACCCCCCCCCCCCCCCACCCCCCCCCCCCCCCACCCCCCCCCCCCCCCACCCCCCCCCCCCCCCACCCCCCCCCCCCCCCACCCCCCCCCCCCCCCACCCCCCCCCCCCCCCACCCCCCCCCCCCCCCACCCCCCCCCCCCCCCACCCCCCCCCCCCCCCACCCCCCCCCCCCCCCACCCCCCCCCCCCCCCACCCCCCCCCCCCCCCACCCCCCCCCCCCCCCACCCCCCCCCCCCCCCACCCCCCCCCCCCCCCACCCCCCCCCCCCCCCACCCCCCCCCCCCCCCACCCCCCCCCCCCCCCACCCCCCCCCCCCCCCACCCCCCCCCCCCCCCACCCCCCCCCCCCCCCACCCCCCCCCCCCCCCACCCCCCCCCCCCCCCACCCCCCCCCCCCCCCACCCCCCCCCCCCCCCACCCCCCCCCCCCCCCACCCCCCCCCCCCCCCACCCCCCCCCCCCCCCACCCCCCCCCCCCCCCACCCCCCCCCCCCCCCACCCCCCCCCCCCCCCACCCCCCCCCCCCCCCACCCCCCCCCCCCCCCACCCCCCCCCCCCCCCACCCCCCCCCCCCCCCACCCCCCCCCCCCCCCACCCCCCCCCCCCCCCACCCCCCCCCCCCCCCACCCCCCCCCCCCCCCACCCCCCCCCCCCCCCACCCCCCCCCCCCCCCACCCCCCCCCCCCCCCACCCCCCCCCCCCCCCACCCCCCCCCCCCCCCACCCCCCCCCCCCCCCACCCCCCCCCCCCCCCACCCCCCCCCCCCCCCACCCCCCCCCCCCCCCACCCCCCCCCCCCCCCACCCCCCCCCCCCCCCACCCCCCCCCCCCCCCACCCCCCCCCCCCCCCACCCCCCCCCCCCCCCACCCCCCCCCCCCCCCACCCCCCCCCCCCCCCACCCCCCCCCCCCCCCACCCCCCCCCCCCCCCACCCCCCCCCCCCCCCACCCCCCCCCCCCCCCACCCCCCCCCCCCCCCACCCCCCCCCCCCCCCACCCCCCCCCCCCCCCACCCCCCCCCCCCCCCACCCCCCCCCCCCCCCACCCCCCCCCCCCCCCACCCCCCCCCCCCCCCACCCCCCCCCCCCCCCACCCCCCCCCCCCCCCACCCCCCCCCCCCCCCACCCCCCCCCCCCCCCACCCCCCCCCCCCCCCACCCCCCCCCCCCCCCACCCCCCCCCCCCCCCACCCCCCCCCCCCCCCACCCCCCCCCCCCCCCACCCCCCCCCCCCCCCACCCCCCCCCCCCCCCACCCCCCCCCCCCCCCACCCCCCCCCCCCCCCACCCCCCCCCCCCCCCACCCCCCCCCCCCCCCACCCCCCCCCCCCCCCACCCCCCCCCCCCCCCACCCCCCCCCCCCCCCACCCCCCCCCCCCCCCACCCCCCCCCCCCCCCACCCCCCCCCCCCCCCACCCCCCCCCCCCCCCACCCCCCCCCCCCCCCACCCCCCCCCCCCCCCACCCCCCCCCCCCCCCACCCCCCCCCCCCCCCACCCCCCCCCCCCCCCACCCCCCCCCCCCCCCACCCCCCCCCCCCCCCACCCCCCCCCCCCCCCACCCCCCCCCCCCCCCACCCCCCCCCCCCCCCACCCCCCCCCCCCCCCACCCCCCCCCCCCCCCACCCCCCCCCCCCCCCACCCCCCCCCCCCCCCACCCCCCCCCCCCCCCACCCCCCCCCCCCCCCACCCCCCCCCCCCCCCACCCCCCCCCCCCCCCACCCCCCCCCCCCCCCACCCCCCCCCCCCCCCACCCCCCCCCCCCCCCACCCCCCCCCCCCCCCACCCCCCCCCCCCCCCACCCCCCCCCCCCCCCACCCCCCCCCCCCCCCACCCCCCCCCCCCCCCACCCCCCCCCCCCCCCACCCCCCCCCCCCCCCACCCCCCCCCCCCCCCACCCCCCCCCCCCCCCACCCCCCCCCCCCCCCACCCCCCCCCCCCCCCACCCCCCCCCCCCCCCACCCCCCCCCCCCCCCACCCCCCCCCCCCCCCACCCCCCCCCCCCCCCACCCCCCCCCCCCCCCACCCCCCCCCCCCCCCACCCCCCCCCCCCCCCACCCCCCCCCCCCCCCACCCCCCCCCCCCCCCACCCCCCCCCCCCCCCACCCCCCCCCCCCCCCACCCCCCCCCCCCCCCACCCCCCCCCCCCCCCACCCCCCCCCCCCCCCACCCCCCCCCCCCCCCACCCCCCCCCCCCCCCACCCCCCCCCCCCCCCACCCCCCCCCCCCCCCACCCCCCCCCCCCCCCACCCCCCCCCCCCCCCACCCCCCCCCCCCCCCACCCCCCCCCCCCCCCACCCCCCCCCCCCCCCACCCCCCCCCCCCCCCACCCCCCCCCCCCCCCACCCCCCCCCCCCCCCACCCCCCCCCCCCCCCACCCCCCCCCCCCCCCACCCCCCCCCCCCCCCACCCCCCCCCCCCCCCACCCCCCCCCCCCCCCACCCCCCCCCCCCCCCACCCCCCCCCCCCCCCACCCCCCCCCCCCCCCACCCCCCCCCCCCCCCACCCCCCCCCCCCCCCACCCCCCCCCCCCCCCACCCCCCCCCCCCCCCACCCCCCCCCCCCCCCACCCCCCCCCCCCCCCACCCCCCCCCCCCCCCACCCCCCCCCCCCCCCACCCCCCCCCCCCCCCACCCCCCCCCCCCCCCACCCCCCCCCCCCCCCACCCCCCCCCCCCCCCACCCCCCCCCCCCCCCACCCCCCCCCCCCCCCACCCCCCCCCCCCCCCACCCCCCCCCCCCCCCACCCCCCCCCCCCCCCACCCCCCCCCCCCCCCACCCCCCCCCCCCCCCACCCCCCCCCCCCCCCACCCCCCCCCCCCCCCACCCCCCCCCCCCCCCACCCCCCCCCCCCCCCACCCCCCCCCCCCCCCACCCCCCCCCCCCCCCACCCCCCCCCCCCCCCACCCCCCCCCCCCCCCACCCCCCCCCCCCCCCACCCCCCCCCCCCCCCACCCCCCCCCCCCCCCACCCCCCCCCCCCCCCACCCCCCCCCCCCCCCACCCCCCCCCCCCCCCACCCCCCCCCCCCCCCACCCCCCCCCCCCCCCACCCCCCCCCCCCCCCACCCCCCCCCCCCCCCACCCCCCCCCCCCCCCACCCCCCCCCCCCCCCACCCCCCCCCCCCCCCACCCCCCCCCCCCCCCACCCCCCCCCCCCCCCACCCCCCCCCCCCCCCACCCCCCCCCCCCCCCACCCCCCCCCCCCCCCACCCCCCCCCCCCCCCACCCCCCCCCCCCCCCACCCCCCCCCCCCCCCACCCCCCCCCCCCCCCACCCCCCCCCCCCCCCACCCCCCCCCCCCCCCACCCCCCCCCCCCCCCACCCCCCCCCCCCCCCACCCCCCCCCCCCCCCACCCCCCCCCCCCCCCACCCCCCCCCCCCCCCACCCCCCCCCCCCCCCACCCCCCCCCCCCCCCACCCCCCCCCCCCCCCACCCCCCCCCCCCCCCACCCCCCCCCCCCCCCACCCCCCCCCCCCCCCACCCCCCCCCCCCCCCACCCCCCCCCCCCCCCACCCCCCCCCCCCCCCACCCCCCCCCCCCCCCACCCCCCCCCCCCCCCACCCCCCCCCCCCCCCACCCCCCCCCCCCCCCACCCCCCCCCCCCCCCACCCCCCCCCCCCCCCACCCCCCCCCCCCCCCACCCCCCCCCCCCCCCACCCCCCCCCCCCCCCACCCCCCCCCCCCCCCACCCCCCCCCCCCCCCACCCCCCCCCCCCCCCACCCCCCCCCCCCCCCACCCCCCCCCCCCCCCACCCCCCCCCCCCCCCACCCCCCCCCCCCCCCACCCCCCCCCCCCCCCACCCCCCCCCCCCCCCACCCCCCCCCCCCCCCACCCCCCCCCCCCCCCACCCCCCCCCCCCCCCACCCCCCCCCCCCCCCACCCCCCCCCCCCCCCACCCCCCCCCCCCCCCACCCCCCCCCCCCCCCACCCCCCCCCCCCCCCACCCCCCCCCCCCCCCACCCCCCCCCCCCCCCACCCCCCCCCCCCCCCACCCCCCCCCCCCCCCACCCCCCCCCCCCCCCACCCCCCCCCCCCCCCACCCCCCCCCCCCCCCACCCCCCCCCCCCCCCACCCCCCCCCCCCCCCACCCCCCCCCCCCCCCACCCCCCCCCCCCCCCACCCCCCCCCCCCCCCACCCCCCCCCCCCCCCACCCCCCCCCCCCCCCACCCCCCCCCCCCCCCACCCCCCCCCCCCCCCACCCCCCCCCCCCCCCACCCCCCCCCCCCCCCACCCCCCCCCCCCCCCACCCCCCCCCCCCCCCACCCCCCCCCCCCCCCACCCCCCCCCCCCCCCACCCCCCCCCCCCCCCACCCCCCCCCCCCCCCACCCCCCCCCCCCCCCACCCCCCCCCCCCCCCACCCCCCCCCCCCCCCACCCCCCCCCCCCCCCACCCCCCCCCCCCCCCACCCCCCCCCCCCCCCACCCCCCCCCCCCCCCACCCCCCCCCCCCCCCACCCCCCCCCCCCCCCACCCCCCCCCCCCCCCACCCCCCCCCCCCCCCACCCCCCCCCCCCCCCACCCCCCCCCCCCCCCACCCCCCCCCCCCCCCACCCCCCCCCCCCCCCACCCCCCCCCCCCCCCACCCCCCCCCCCCCCCACCCCCCCCCCCCCCCACCCCCCCCCCCCCCCACCCCCCCCCCCCCCCACCCCCCCCCCCCCCCACCCCCCCCCCCCCCCACCCCCCCCCCCCCCCACCCCCCCCCCCCCCCACCCCCCCCCCCCCCCACCCCCCCCCCCCCCCACCCCCCCCCCCCCCCACCCCCCCCCCCCCCCACCCCCCCCCCCCCCCACCCCCCCCCCCCCCCACCCCCCCCCCCCCCCACCCCCCCCCCCCCCCACCCCCCCCCCCCCCCACCCCCCCCCCCCCCCACCCCCCCCCCCCCCCACCCCCCCCCCCCCCCACCCCCCCCCCCCCCCACCCCCCCCCCCCCCCACCCCCCCCCCCCCCCACCCCCCCCCCCCCCCACCCCCCCCCCCCCCCACCCCCCCCCCCCCCCACCCCCCCCCCCCCCCACCCCCCCCCCCCCCCACCCCCCCCCCCCCCCACCCCCCCCCCCCCCCACCCCCCCCCCCCCCCACCCCCCCCCCCCCCCACCCCCCCCCCCCCCCACCCCCCCCCCCCCCCACCCCCCCCCCCCCCCACCCCCCCCCCCCCCCACCCCCCCCCCCCCCCACCCCCCCCCCCCCCCACCCCCCCCCCCCCCCACCCCCCCCCCCCCCCACCCCCCCCCCCCCCCACCCCCCCCCCCCCCCACCCCCCCCCCCCCCCACCCCCCCCCCCCCCCACCCCCCCCCCCCCCCACCCCCCCCCCCCCCCACCCCCCCCCCCCCCCACCCCCCCCCCCCCCCACCCCCCCCCCCCCCCACCCCCCCCCCCCCCCACCCCCCCCCCCCCCCACCCCCCCCCCCCCCCACCCCCCCCCCCCCCCACCCCCCCCCCCCCCCACCCCCCCCCCCCCCCACCCCCCCCCCCCCCCACCCCCCCCCCCCCCCACCCCCCCCCCCCCCCACCCCCCCCCCCCCCCACCCCCCCCCCCCCCCACCCCCCCCCCCCCCCACCCCCCCCCCCCCCCACCCCCCCCCCCCCCCACCCCCCCCCCCCCCCACCCCCCCCCCCCCCCACCCCCCCCCCCCCCCACCCCCCCCCCCCCCCACCCCCCCCCCCCCCCACCCCCCCCCCCCCCCACCCCCCCCCCCCCCCACCCCCCCCCCCCCCCACCCCCCCCCCCCCCCACCCCCCCCCCCCCCCACCCCCCCCCCCCCCCACCCCCCCCCCCCCCCACCCCCCCCCCCCCCCACCCCCCCCCCCCCCCACCCCCCCCCCCCCCCACCCCCCCCCCCCCCCACCCCCCCCCCCCCCCACCCCCCCCCCCCCCCACCCCCCCCCCCCCCCACCCCCCCCCCCCCCCACCCCCCCCCCCCCCCACCCCCCCCCCCCCCCACCCCCCCCCCCCCCCACCCCCCCCCCCCCCCACCCCCCCCCCCCCCCACCCCCCCCCCCCCCCACCCCCCCCCCCCCCCACCCCCCCCCCCCCCCACCCCCCCCCCCCCCCACCCCCCCCCCCCCCCACCCCCCCCCCCCCCCACCCCCCCCCCCCCCCACCCCCCCCCCCCCCCACCCCCCCCCCCCCCCACCCCCCCCCCCCCCCACCCCCCCCCCCCCCCACCCCCCCCCCCCCCCACCCCCCCCCCCCCCCACCCCCCCCCCCCCCCACCCCCCCCCCCCCCCACCCCCCCCCCCCCCCACCCCCCCCCCCCCCCACCCCCCCCCCCCCCCACCCCCCCCCCCCCCCACCCCCCCCCCCCCCCACCCCCCCCCCCCCCCACCCCCCCCCCCCCCCACCCCCCCCCCCCCCCACCCCCCCCCCCCCCCACCCCCCCCCCCCCCCACCCCCCCCCCCCCCCACCCCCCCCCCCCCCCACCCCCCCCCCCCCCCACCCCCCCCCCCCCCCACCCCCCCCCCCCCCCACCCCCCCCCCCCCCCACCCCCCCCCCCCCCCACCCCCCCCCCCCCCCACCCCCCCCCCCCCCCACCCCCCCCCCCCCCCACCCCCCCCCCCCCCCACCCCCCCCCCCCCCCACCCCCCCCCCCCCCCACCCCCCCCCCCCCCCACCCCCCCCCCCCCCCACCCCCCCCCCCCCCCACCCCCCCCCCCCCCCACCCCCCCCCCCCCCCACCCCCCCCCCCCCCCACCCCCCCCCCCCCCCACCCCCCCCCCCCCCCACCCCCCCCCCCCCCCACCCCCCCCCCCCCCCACCCCCCCCCCCCCCCACCCCCCCCCCCCCCCACCCCCCCCCCCCCCCACCCCCCCCCCCCCCCACCCCCCCCCCCCCCCACCCCCCCCCCCCCCCACCCCCCCCCCCCCCCACCCCCCCCCCCCCCCACCCCCCCCCCCCCCCACCCCCCCCCCCCCCCACCCCCCCCCCCCCCCACCCCCCCCCCCCCCCACCCCCCCCCCCCCCCACCCCCCCCCCCCCCCACCCCCCCCCCCCCCCACCCCCCCCCCCCCCCACCCCCCCCCCCCCCCACCCCCCCCCCCCCCCACCCCCCCCCCCCCCCACCCCCCCCCCCCCCCACCCCCCCCCCCCCCCACCCCCCCCCCCCCCCACCCCCCCCCCCCCCCACCCCCCCCCCCCCCCACCCCCCCCCCCCCCCACCCCCCCCCCCCCCCACCCCCCCCCCCCCCCACCCCCCCCCCCCCCCACCCCCCCCCCCCCCCACCCCCCCCCCCCCCCACCCCCCCCCCCCCCCACCCCCCCCCCCCCCCACCCCCCCCCCCCCCCACCCCCCCCCCCCCCCACCCCCCCCCCCCCCCACCCCCCCCCCCCCCCACCCCCCCCCCCCCCCACCCCCCCCCCCCCCCACCCCCCCCCCCCCCCACCCCCCCCCCCCCCCACCCCCCCCCCCCCCCACCCCCCCCCCCCCCCACCCCCCCCCCCCCCCACCCCCCCCCCCCCCCACCCCCCCCCCCCCCCACCCCCCCCCCCCCCCACCCCCCCCCCCCCCCACCCCCCCCCCCCCCCACCCCCCCCCCCCCCCACCCCCCCCCCCCCCCACCCCCCCCCCCCCCCACCCCCCCCCCCCCCCACCCCCCCCCCCCCCCACCCCCCCCCCCCCCCACCCCCCCCCCCCCCCACCCCCCCCCCCCCCCACCCCCCCCCCCCCCCACCCCCCCCCCCCCCCACCCCCCCCCCCCCCCACCCCCCCCCCCCCCCACCCCCCCCCCCCCCCACCCCCCCCCCCCCCCACCCCCCCCCCCCCCCACCCCCCCCCCCCCCCACCCCCCCCCCCCCCCACCCCCCCCCCCCCCCACCCCCCCCCCCCCCCACCCCCCCCCCCCCCCACCCCCCCCCCCCCCCACCCCCCCCCCCCCCCACCCCCCCCCCCCCCCACCCCCCCCCCCCCCCACCCCCCCCCCCCCCCACCCCCCCCCCCCCCCACCCCCCCCCCCCCCCACCCCCCCCCCCCCCCACCCCCCCCCCCCCCCACCCCCCCCCCCCCCCACCCCCCCCCCCCCCCACCCCCCCCCCCCCCCACCCCCCCCCCCCCCCACCCCCCCCCCCCCCCACCCCCCCCCCCCCCCACCCCCCCCCCCCCCCACCCCCCCCCCCCCCCACCCCCCCCCCCCCCCACCCCCCCCCCCCCCCACCCCCCCCCCCCCCCACCCCCCCCCCCCCCCACCCCCCCCCCCCCCCACCCCCCCCCCCCCCCACCCCCCCCCCCCCCCACCCCCCCCCCCCCCCACCCCCCCCCCCCCCCACCCCCCCCCCCCCCCACCCCCCCCCCCCCCCACCCCCCCCCCCCCCCACCCCCCCCCCCCCCCACCCCCCCCCCCCCCCACCCCCCCCCCCCCCCACCCCCCCCCCCCCCCACCCCCCCCCCCCCCCACCCCCCCCCCCCCCCACCCCCCCCCCCCCCCACCCCCCCCCCCCCCCACCCCCCCCCCCCCCCACCCCCCCCCCCCCCCACCCCCCCCCCCCCCCACCCCCCCCCCCCCCCACCCCCCCCCCCCCCCACCCCCCCCCCCCCCCACCCCCCCCCCCCCCCACCCCCCCCCCCCCCCACCCCCCCCCCCCCCCACCCCCCCCCCCCCCCACCCCCCCCCCCCCCCACCCCCCCCCCCCCCCACCCCCCCCCCCCCCCACCCCCCCCCCCCCCCACCCCCCCCCCCCCCCACCCCCCCCCCCCCCCACCCCCCCCCCCCCCCACCCCCCCCCCCCCCCACCCCCCCCCCCCCCCACCCCCCCCCCCCCCCACCCCCCCCCCCCCCCACCCCCCCCCCCCCCCACCCCCCCCCCCCCCCACCCCCCCCCCCCCCCACCCCCCCCCCCCCCCACCCCCCCCCCCCCCCACCCCCCCCCCCCCCCACCCCCCCCCCCCCCCACCCCCCCCCCCCCCCACCCCCCCCCCCCCCCACCCCCCCCCCCCCCCACCCCCCCCCCCCCCCACCCCCCCCCCCCCCCACCCCCCCCCCCCCCCACCCCCCCCCCCCCCCACCCCCCCCCCCCCCCACCCCCCCCCCCCCCCACCCCCCCCCCCCCCCACCCCCCCCCCCCCCCACCCCCCCCCCCCCCCACCCCCCCCCCCCCCCACCCCCCCCCCCCCCCACCCCCCCCCCCCCCCACCCCCCCCCCCCCCCACCCCCCCCCCCCCCCACCCCCCCCCCCCCCCACCCCCCCCCCCCCCCACCCCCCCCCCCCCCCACCCCCCCCCCCCCCCACCCCCCCCCCCCCCCACCCCCCCCCCCCCCCACCCCCCCCCCCCCCCACCCCCCCCCCCCCCCACCCCCCCCCCCCCCCACCCCCCCCCCCCCCCACCCCCCCCCCCCCCCACCCCCCCCCCCCCCCACCCCCCCCCCCCCCCACCCCCCCCCCCCCCCACCCCCCCCCCCCCCCACCCCCCCCCCCCCCCACCCCCCCCCCCCCCCACCCCCCCCCCCCCCCACCCCCCCCCCCCCCCACCCCCCCCCCCCCCCACCCCCCCCCCCCCCCACCCCCCCCCCCCCCCACCCCCCCCCCCCCCCACCCCCCCCCCCCCCCACCCCCCCCCCCCCCCACCCCCCCCCCCCCCCACCCCCCCCCCCCCCCACCCCCCCCCCCCCCCACCCCCCCCCCCCCCCACCCCCCCCCCCCCCCACCCCCCCCCCCCCCCACCCCCCCCCCCCCCCACCCCCCCCCCCCCCCACCCCCCCCCCCCCCCACCCCCCCCCCCCCCCACCCCCCCCCCCCCCCACCCCCCCCCCCCCCCACCCCCCCCCCCCCCCACCCCCCCCCCCCCCCACCCCCCCCCCCCCCCACCCCCCCCCCCCCCCACCCCCCCCCCCCCCCACCCCCCCCCCCCCCCACCCCCCCCCCCCCCCACCCCCCCCCCCCCCCACCCCCCCCCCCCCCCACCCCCCCCCCCCCCCACCCCCCCCCCCCCCCACCCCCCCCCCCCCCCACCCCCCCCCCCCCCCACCCCCCCCCCCCCCCACCCCCCCCCCCCCCCACCCCCCCCCCCCCCCACCCCCCCCCCCCCCCACCCCCCCCCCCCCCCACCCCCCCCCCCCCCCACCCCCCCCCCCCCCCACCCCCCCCCCCCCCCACCCCCCCCCCCCCCCACCCCCCCCCCCCCCCACCCCCCCCCCCCCCCACCCCCCCCCCCCCCCACCCCCCCCCCCCCCCACCCCCCCCCCCCCCCACCCCCCCCCCCCCCCACCCCCCCCCCCCCCCACCCCCCCCCCCCCCCACCCCCCCCCCCCCCCACCCCCCCCCCCCCCCACCCCCCCCCCCCCCCACCCCCCCCCCCCCCCACCCCCCCCCCCCCCCACCCCCCCCCCCCCCCACCCCCCCCCCCCCCCACCCCCCCCCCCCCCCACCCCCCCCCCCCCCCACCCCCCCCCCCCCCCACCCCCCCCCCCCCCCACCCCCCCCCCCCCCCACCCCCCCCCCCCCCCACCCCCCCCCCCCCCCACCCCCCCCCCCCCCCACCCCCCCCCCCCCCCACCCCCCCCCCCCCCCACCCCCCCCCCCCCCCACCCCCCCCCCCCCCCACCCCCCCCCCCCCCCACCCCCCCCCCCCCCCACCCCCCCCCCCCCCCACCCCCCCCCCCCCCCACCCCCCCCCCCCCCCACCCCCCCCCCCCCCCACCCCCCCCCCCCCCCACCCCCCCCCCCCCCCACCCCCCCCCCCCCCCACCCCCCCCCCCCCCCACCCCCCCCCCCCCCCACCCCCCCCCCCCCCCACCCCCCCCCCCCCCCACCCCCCCCCCCCCCCACCCCCCCCCCCCCCCACCCCCCCCCCCCCCCACCCCCCCCCCCCCCCACCCCCCCCCCCCCCCACCCCCCCCCCCCCCCACCCCCCCCCCCCCCCACCCCCCCCCCCCCCCACCCCCCCCCCCCCCCACCCCCCCCCCCCCCCACCCCCCCCCCCCCCCACCCCCCCCCCCCCCCACCCCCCCCCCCCCCCACCCCCCCCCCCCCCCACCCCCCCCCCCCCCCACCCCCCCCCCCCCCCACCCCCCCCCCCCCCCACCCCCCCCCCCCCCCACCCCCCCCCCCCCCCACCCCCCCCCCCCCCCACCCCCCCCCCCCCCCACCCCCCCCCCCCCCCACCCCCCCCCCCCCCCACCCCCCCCCCCCCCCACCCCCCCCCCCCCCCACCCCCCCCCCCCCCCACCCCCCCCCCCCCCCACCCCCCCCCCCCCCCACCCCCCCCCCCCCCCACCCCCCCCCCCCCCCACCCCCCCCCCCCCCCACCCCCCCCCCCCCCCACCCCCCCCCCCCCCCACCCCCCCCCCCCCCCACCCCCCCCCCCCCCCACCCCCCCCCCCCCCCACCCCCCCCCCCCCCCACCCCCCCCCCCCCCCACCCCCCCCCCCCCCCACCCCCCCCCCCCCCCACCCCCCCCCCCCCCCACCCCCCCCCCCCCCCACCCCCCCCCCCCCCCACCCCCCCCCCCCCCCACCCCCCCCCCCCCCCACCCCCCCCCCCCCCCACCCCCCCCCCCCCCCACCCCCCCCCCCCCCCACCCCCCCCCCCCCCCACCCCCCCCCCCCCCCACCCCCCCCCCCCCCCACCCCCCCCCCCCCCCACCCCCCCCCCCCCCCACCCCCCCCCCCCCCCACCCCCCCCCCCCCCCACCCCCCCCCCCCCCCACCCCCCCCCCCCCCCACCCCCCCCCCCCCCCACCCCCCCCCCCCCCCACCCCCCCCCCCCCCCACCCCCCCCCCCCCCCACCCCCCCCCCCCCCCACCCCCCCCCCCCCCCACCCCCCCCCCCCCCCACCCCCCCCCCCCCCCACCCCCCCCCCCCCCCACCCCCCCCCCCCCCCACCCCCCCCCCCCCCCACCCCCCCCCCCCCCCACCCCCCCCCCCCCCCACCCCCCCCCCCCCCCACCCCCCCCCCCCCCCACCCCCCCCCCCCCCCACCCCCCCCCCCCCCCACCCCCCCCCCCCCCCACCCCCCCCCCCCCCCACCCCCCCCCCCCCCCACCCCCCCCCCCCCCCACCCCCCCCCCCCCCCACCCCCCCCCCCCCCCACCCCCCCCCCCCCCCACCCCCCCCCCCCCCCACCCCCCCCCCCCCCCACCCCCCCCCCCCCCCACCCCCCCCCCCCCCCACCCCCCCCCCCCCCCACCCCCCCCCCCCCCCACCCCCCCCCCCCCCCACCCCCCCCCCCCCCCACCCCCCCCCCCCCCCACCCCCCCCCCCCCCCACCCCCCCCCCCCCCCACCCCCCCCCCCCCCCACCCCCCCCCCCCCCCACCCCCCCCCCCCCCCACCCCCCCCCCCCCCCACCCCCCCCCCCCCCCACCCCCCCCCCCCCCCACCCCCCCCCCCCCCCACCCCCCCCCCCCCCCACCCCCCCCCCCCCCCACCCCCCCCCCCCCCCACCCCCCCCCCCCCCCACCCCCCCCCCCCCCCACCCCCCCCCCCCCCCACCCCCCCCCCCCCCCACCCCCCCCCCCCCCCACCCCCCCCCCCCCCCACCCCCCCCCCCCCCCACCCCCCCCCCCCCCCACCCCCCCCCCCCCCCACCCCCCCCCCCCCCCACCCCCCCCCCCCCCCACCCCCCCCCCCCCCCACCCCCCCCCCCCCCCACCCCCCCCCCCCCCCACCCCCCCCCCCCCCCACCCCCCCCCCCCCCCACCCCCCCCCCCCCCCACCCCCCCCCCCCCCCACCCCCCCCCCCCCCCACCCCCCCCCCCCCCCACCCCCCCCCCCCCCCACCCCCCCCCCCCCCCACCCCCCCCCCCCCCCACCCCCCCCCCCCCCCACCCCCCCCCCCCCCCACCCCCCCCCCCCCCCACCCCCCCCCCCCCCCACCCCCCCCCCCCCCCACCCCCCCCCCCCCCCACCCCCCCCCCCCCCCACCCCCCCCCCCCCCCACCCCCCCCCCCCCCCACCCCCCCCCCCCCCCACCCCCCCCCCCCCCCACCCCCCCCCCCCCCCACCCCCCCCCCCCCCCACCCCCCCCCCCCCCCACCCCCCCCCCCCCCCACCCCCCCCCCCCCCCACCCCCCCCCCCCCCCACCCCCCCCCCCCCCCACCCCCCCCCCCCCCCACCCCCCCCCCCCCCCACCCCCCCCCCCCCCCACCCCCCCCCCCCCCCACCCCCCCCCCCCCCCACCCCCCCCCCCCCCCACCCCCCCCCCCCCCCACCCCCCCCCCCCCCCACCCCCCCCCCCCCCCACCCCCCCCCCCCCCCACCCCCCCCCCCCCCCACCCCCCCCCCCCCCCACCCCCCCCCCCCCCCACCCCCCCCCCCCCCCACCCCCCCCCCCCCCCACCCCCCCCCCCCCCCACCCCCCCCCCCCCCCACCCCCCCCCCCCCCCACCCCCCCCCCCCCCCACCCCCCCCCCCCCCCACCCCCCCCCCCCCCCACCCCCCCCCCCCCCCACCCCCCCCCCCCCCCACCCCCCCCCCCCCCCACCCCCCCCCCCCCCCACCCCCCCCCCCCCCCACCCCCCCCCCCCCCCACCCCCCCCCCCCCCCACCCCCCCCCCCCCCCACCCCCCCCCCCCCCCACCCCCCCCCCCCCCCACCCCCCCCCCCCCCCACCCCCCCCCCCCCCCACCCCCCCCCCCCCCCACCCCCCCCCCCCCCCACCCCCCCCCCCCCCCACCCCCCCCCCCCCCCACCCCCCCCCCCCCCCACCCCCCCCCCCCCCCACCCCCCCCCCCCCCCACCCCCCCCCCCCCCCACCCCCCCCCCCCCCCACCCCCCCCCCCCCCCACCCCCCCCCCCCCCCACCCCCCCCCCCCCCCACCCCCCCCCCCCCCCACCCCCCCCCCCCCCCACCCCCCCCCCCCCCCACCCCCCCCCCCCCCCACCCCCCCCCCCCCCCACCCCCCCCCCCCCCCACCCCCCCCCCCCCCCACCCCCCCCCCCCCCCACCCCCCCCCCCCCCCACCCCCCCCCCCCCCCACCCCCCCCCCCCCCCACCCCCCCCCCCCCCCACCCCCCCCCCCCCCCACCCCCCCCCCCCCCCACCCCCCCCCCCCCCCACCCCCCCCCCCCCCCACCCCCCCCCCCCCCCACCCCCCCCCCCCCCCACCCCCCCCCCCCCCCACCCCCCCCCCCCCCCACCCCCCCCCCCCCCCACCCCCCCCCCCCCCCACCCCCCCCCCCCCCCACCCCCCCCCCCCCCCACCCCCCCCCCCCCCCACCCCCCCCCCCCCCCACCCCCCCCCCCCCCCACCCCCCCCCCCCCCCACCCCCCCCCCCCCCCACCCCCCCCCCCCCCCACCCCCCCCCCCCCCCACCCCCCCCCCCCCCCACCCCCCCCCCCCCCCACCCCCCCCCCCCCCCACCCCCCCCCCCCCCCACCCCCCCCCCCCCCCACCCCCCCCCCCCCCCACCCCCCCCCCCCCCCACCCCCCCCCCCCCCCACCCCCCCCCCCCCCCACCCCCCCCCCCCCCCACCCCCCCCCCCCCCCACCCCCCCCCCCCCCCACCCCCCCC
The DNA here is from genome assembly GCF_021028975.2 of Sphaerodactylus townsendi. Lineage (NCBI taxonomy): Eukaryota > Metazoa > Chordata > Lepidosauria > Squamata > Sphaerodactylidae > Sphaerodactylus > Sphaerodactylus townsendi. The sequence goes on along the minus strand of NC_059431.1, from coordinate 101,376,758 downwards.
CCCCCCCACCCCCCCCCCCCCCCACCCCCCCCCCCCCCCACCCCCCCCCCCCCCCACCCCCCCCCCCCCCCACCCCCCCCCCCCCCCACCCCCCCCCCCCCCCACCCCCCCCCCCCCCCACCCCCCCCCCCCCCCACCCCCCCCCCCCCCCACCCCCCCCCCCCCCCACCCCCCCCCCCCCCCACCCCCCCCCCCCCCCACCCCCCCCCCCCCCCACCCCCCCCCCCCCCCACCCCCCCCCCCCCCCACCCCCCCCCCCCCCCACCCCCCCCCCCCCCCACCCCCCCCCCCCCCCACCCCCCCCCCCCCCCACCCCCCCCCCCCCCCACCCCCCCCCCCCCCCACCCCCCCCCCCCCCCACCCCCCCCCCCCCCCACCCCCCCCCCCCCCCACCCCCCCCCCCCCCCACCCCCCCCCCCCCCCACCCCCCCCCCCCCCCACCCCCCCCCCCCCCCACCCCCCCCCCCCCCCACCCCCCCCCCCCCCCACCCCCCCCCCCCCCCACCCCCCCCCCCCCCCACCCCCCCCCCCCCCCACCCCCCCCCCCCCCCACCCCCCCCCCCCCCCACCCCCCCCCCCCCCCACCCCCCCCCCCCCCCACCCCCCCCCCCCCCCACCCCCCCCCCCCCCCACCCCCCCCCCCCCCCACCCCCCCCCCCCCCCACCCCCCCCCCCCCCCACCCCCCCCCCCCCCCACCCCCCCCCCCCCCCACCCCCCCCCCCCCCCACCCCCCCCCCCCCCCACCCCCCCCCCCCCCCACCCCCCCCCCCCCCCACCCCCCCCCCCCCCCACCCCCCCCCCCCCCCACCCCCCCCCCCCCCCACCCCCCCCCCCCCCCACCCCCCCCCCCCCCCACCCCCCCCCCCCCCCACCCCCCCCCCCCCCCACCCCCCCCCCCCCCCACCCCCCCCCCCCCCCACCCCCCCCCCCCCCCACCCCCCCCCCCCCCCACCCCCCCCCCCCCCCACCCCCCCCCCCCCCCACCCCCCCCCCCCCCCACCCCCCCCCCCCCCCACCCCCCCCCCCCCCCACCCCCCCCCCCCCCCACCCCCCCCCCCCCCCACCCCCCCCCCCCCCCACCCCCCCCCCCCCCCACCCCCCCCCCCCCCCACCCCCCCCCCCCCCCACCCCCCCCCCCCCCCACCCCCCCCCCCCCCCACCCCCCCCCCCCCCCACCCCCCCCCCCCCCCACCCCCCCCCCCCCCCACCCCCCCCCCCCCCCACCCCCCCCCCCCCCCACCCCCCCCCCCCCCCACCCCCCCCCCCCCCCACCCCCCCCCCCCCCCACCCCCCCCCCCCCCCACCCCCCCCCCCCCCCACCCCCCCCCCCCCCCACCCCCCCCCCCCCCCACCCCCCCCCCCCCCCACCCCCCCCCCCCCCCACCCCCCCCCCCCCCCACCCCCCCCCCCCCCCACCCCCCCCCCCCCCCACCCCCCCCCCCCCCCACCCCCCCCCCCCCCCACCCCCCCCCCCCCCCACCCCCCCCCCCCCCCACCCCCCCCCCCCCCCACCCCCCCCCCCCCCCACCCCCCCCCCCCCCCACCCCCCCCCCCCCCCACCCCCCCCCCCCCCCACCCCCCCCCCCCCCCACCCCCCCCCCCCCCCACCCCCCCCCCCCCCCACCCCCCCCCCCCCCCACCCCCCCCCCCCCCCACCCCCCCCCCCCCCCACCCCCCCCCCCCCCCACCCCCCCCCCCCCCCACCCCCCCCCCCCCCCACCCCCCCCCCCCCCCACCCCCCCCCCCCCCCACCCCCCCCCCCCCCCACCCCCCCCCCCCCCCACCCCCCCCCCCCCCCACCCCCCCCCCCCCCCACCCCCCCCCCCCCCCACCCCCCCCCCCCCCCACCCCCCCCCCCCCCCACCCCCCCCCCCCCCCACCCCCCCCCCCCCCCACCCCCCCCCCCCCCCACCCCCCCCCCCCCCCACCCCCCCCCCCCCCCACCCCCCCCCCCCCCCACCCCCCCCCCCCCCCACCCCCCCCCCCCCCCACCCCCCCCCCCCCCCACCCCCCCCCCCCCCCACCCCCCCCCCCCCCCACCCCCCCCCCCCCCCACCCCCCCCCCCCCCCACCCCCCCCCCCCCCCACCCCCCCCCCCCCCCACCCCCCCCCCCCCCCACCCCCCCCCCCCCCCACCCCCCCCCCCCCCCACCCCCCCCCCCCCCCACCCCCCCCCCCCCCCACCCCCCCCCCCCCCCACCCCCCCCCCCCCCCACCCCCCCCCCCCCCCACCCCCCCCCCCCCCCACCCCCCCCCCCCCCCACCCCCCCCCCCCCCCACCCCCCCCCCCCCCCACCCCCCCCCCCCCCCACCCCCCCCCCCCCCCACCCCCCCCCCCCCCCACCCCCCCCCCCCCCCACCCCCCCCCCCCCCCACCCCCCCCCCCCCCCACCCCCCCCCCCCCCCACCCCCCCCCCCCCCCACCCCCCCCCCCCCCCACCCCCCCCCCCCCCCACCCCCCCCCCCCCCCACCCCCCCCCCCCCCCACCCCCCCCCCCCCCCACCCCCCCCCCCCCCCACCCCCCCCCCCCCCCACCCCCCCCCCCCCCCACCCCCCCCCCCCCCCACCCCCCCCCCCCCCCACCCCCCCCCCCCCCCACCCCCCCCCCCCCCCACCCCCCCCCCCCCCCACCCCCCCCCCCCCCCACCCCCCCCCCCCCCCACCCCCCCCCCCCCCCACCCCCCCCCCCCCCCACCCCCCCCCCCCCCCACCCCCCCCCCCCCCCACCCCCCCCCCCCCCCACCCCCCCCCCCCCCCACCCCCCCCCCCCCCCACCCCCCCCCCCCCCCACCCCCCCCCCCCCCCACCCCCCCCCCCCCCCACCCCCCCCCCCCCCCACCCCCCCCCCCCCCCACCCCCCCCCCCCCCCACCCCCCCCCCCCCCCACCCCCCCCCCCCCCCACCCCCCCCCCCCCCCACCCCCCCCCCCCCCCACCCCCCCCCCCCCCCACCCCCCCCCCCCCCCACCCCCCCCCCCCCCCACCCCCCCCCCCCCCCACCCCCCCCCCCCCCCACCCCCCCCCCCCCCCACCCCCCCCCCCCCCCACCCCCCCCCCCCCCCACCCCCCCCCCCCCCCACCCCCCCCCCCCCCCACCCCCCCCCCCCCCCACCCCCCCCCCCCCCCACCCCCCCCCCCCCCCACCCCCCCCCCCCCCCACCCCCCCCCCCCCCCACCCCCCCCCCCCCCCACCCCCCCCCCCCCCCACCCCCCCCCCCCCCCACCCCCCCCCCCCCCCACCCCCCCCCCCCCCCACCCCCCCCCCCCCCCACCCCCCCCCCCCCCCACCCCCCCCCCCCCCCACCCCCCCCCCCCCCCACCCCCCCCCCCCCCCACCCCCCCCCCCCCCCACCCCCCCCCCCCCCCACCCCCCCCCCCCCCCACCCCCCCCCCCCCCCACCCCCCCCCCCCCCCACCCCCCCCCCCCCCCACCCCCCCCCCCCCCCACCCCCCCCCCCCCCCACCCCCCCCCCCCCCCACCCCCCCCCCCCCCCACCCCCCCCCCCCCCCACCCCCCCCCCCCCCCACCCCCCCCCCCCCCCACCCCCCCCCCCCCCCACCCCCCCCCCCCCCCACCCCCCCCCCCCCCCACCCCCCCCCCCCCCCACCCCCCCCCCCCCCCACCCCCCCCCCCCCCCACCCCCCCCCCCCCCCACCCCCCCCCCCCCCCACCCCCCCCCCCCCCCACCCCCCCCCCCCCCCACCCCCCCCCCCCCCCACCCCCCCCCCCCCCCACCCCCCCCCCCCCCCACCCCCCCCCCCCCCCACCCCCCCCCCCCCCCACCCCCCCCCCCCCCCACCCCCCCCCCCCCCCACCCCCCCCCCCCCCCACCCCCCCCCCCCCCCACCCCCCCCCCCCCCCACCCCCCCCCCCCCCCACCCCCCCCCCCCCCCACCCCCCCCCCCCCCCACCCCCCCCCCCCCCCACCCCCCCCCCCCCCCACCCCCCCCCCCCCCCACCCCCCCCCCCCCCCACCCCCCCCCCCCCCCACCCCCCCCCCCCCCCACCCCCCCCCCCCCCCACCCCCCCCCCCCCCCACCCCCCCCCCCCCCCACCCCCCCCCCCCCCCACCCCCCCCCCCCCCCACCCCCCCCCCCCCCCACCCCCCCCCCCCCCCACCCCCCCCCCCCCCCACCCCCCCCCCCCCCCACCCCCCCCCCCCCCCACCCCCCCCCCCCCCCACCCCCCCCCCCCCCCACCCCCCCCCCCCCCCACCCCCCCCCCCCCCCACCCCCCCCCCCCCCCACCCCCCCCCCCCCCCACCCCCCCCCCCCCCCACCCCCCCCCCCCCCCACCCCCCCCCCCCCCCACCCCCCCCCCCCCCCACCCCCCCCCCCCCCCACCCCCCCCCCCCCCCACCCCCCCCCCCCCCCACCCCCCCCCCCCCCCACCCCCCCCCCCCCCCACCCCCCCCCCCCCCCACCCCCCCCCCCCCCCACCCCCCCCCCCCCCCACCCCCCCCCCCCCCCACCCCCCCCCCCCCCCACCCCCCCCCCCCCCCACCCCCCCCCCCCCCCACCCCCCCCCCCCCCCACCCCCCCCCCCCCCCACCCCCCCCCCCCCCCACCCCCCCCCCCCCCCACCCCCCCCCCCCCCCACCCCCCCCCCCCCCCACCCCCCCCCCCCCCCACCCCCCCCCCCCCCCACCCCCCCCCCCCCCCACCCCCCCCCCCCCCCACCCCCCCCCCCCCCCACCCCCCCCCCCCCCCACCCCCCCCCCCCCCCACCCCCCCCCCCCCCCACCCCCCCCCCCCCCCACCCCCCCCCCCCCCCACCCCCCCCCCCCCCCACCCCCCCCCCCCCCCACCCCCCCCCCCCCCCACCCCCCCCCCCCCCCACCCCCCCCCCCCCCCACCCCCCCCCCCCCCCACCCCCCCCCCCCCCCACCCCCCCCCCCCCCCACCCCCCCCCCCCCCCACCCCCCCCCCCCCCCACCCCCCCCCCCCCCCACCCCCCCCCCCCCCCACCCCCCCCCCCCCCCACCCCCCCCCCCCCCCACCCCCCCCCCCCCCCACCCCCCCCCCCCCCCACCCCCCCCCCCCCCCACCCCCCCCCCCCCCCACCCCCCCCCCCCCCCACCCCCCCCCCCCCCCACCCCCCCCCCCCCCCACCCCCCCCCCCCCCCACCCCCCCCCCCCCCCACCCCCCCCCCCCCCCACCCCCCCCCCCCCCCACCCCCCCCCCCCCCCACCCCCCCCCCCCCCCACCCCCCCCCCCCCCCACCCCCCCCCCCCCCCACCCCCCCCCCCCCCCACCCCCCCCCCCCCCCACCCCCCCCCCCCCCCACCCCCCCCCCCCCCCACCCCCCCCCCCCCCCACCCCCCCCCCCCCCCACCCCCCCCCCCCCCCACCCCCCCCCCCCCCCACCCCCCCCCCCCCCCACCCCCCCCCCCCCCCACCCCCCCCCCCCCCCACCCCCCCCCCCCCCCACCCCCCCCCCCCCCCACCCCCCCCCCCCCCCACCCCCCCCCCCCCCCACCCCCCCCCCCCCCCACCCCCCCCCCCCCCCACCCCCCCCCCCCCCCACCCCCCCCCCCCCCCACCCCCCCCCCCCCCCACCCCCCCCCCCCCCCACCCCCCCCCCCCCCCACCCCCCCCCCCCCCCACCCCCCCCCCCCCCCACCCCCCCCCCCCCCCACCCCCCCCCCCCCCCACCCCCCCCCCCCCCCACCCCCCCCCCCCCCCACCCCCCCCCCCCCCCACCCCCCCCCCCCCCCACCCCCCCCCCCCCCCACCCCCCCCCCCCCCCACCCCCCCCCCCCCCCACCCCCCCCCCCCCCCACCCCCCCCCCCCCCCACCCCCCCCCCCCCCCACCCCCCCCCCCCCCCACCCCCCCCCCCCCCCACCCCCCCCCCCCCCCACCCCCCCCCCCCCCCACCCCCCCCCCCCCCCACCCCCCCCCCCCCCCACCCCCCCCCCCCCCCACCCCCCCCCCCCCCCACCCCCCCCCCCCCCCACCCCCCCCCCCCCCCACCCCCCCCCCCCCCCACCCCCCCCCCCCCCCACCCCCCCCCCCCCCCACCCCCCCCCCCCCCCACCCCCCCCCCCCCCCACCCCCCCCCCCCCCCACCCCCCCCCCCCCCCACCCCCCCCCCCCCCCACCCCCCCCCCCCCCCACCCCCCCCCCCCCCCACCCCCCCCCCCCCCCACCCCCCCCCCCCCCCACCCCCCCCCCCCCCCACCCCCCCCCCCCCCCACCCCCCCCCCCCCCCACCCCCCCCCCCCCCCACCCCCCCCCCCCCCCACCCCCCCCCCCCCCCACCCCCCCCCCCCCCCACCCCCCCCCCCCCCCACCCCCCCCCCCCCCCACCCCCCCCCCCCCCCACCCCCCCCCCCCCCCACCCCCCCCCCCCCCCACCCCCCCCCCCCCCCACCCCCCCCCCCCCCCACCCCCCCCCCCCCCCACCCCCCCCCCCCCCCACCCCCCCCCCCCCCCACCCCCCCCCCCCCCCACCCCCCCCCCCCCCCACCCCCCCCCCCCCCCACCCCCCCCCCCCCCCACCCCCCCCCCCCCCCACCCCCCCCCCCCCCCACCCCCCCCCCCCCCCACCCCCCCCCCCCCCCACCCCCCCCCCCCCCCACCCCCCCCCCCCCCCACCCCCCCCCCCCCCCACCCCCCCCCCCCCCCACCCCCCCCCCCCCCCACCCCCCCCCCCCCCCACCCCCCCCCCCCCCCACCCCCCCCCCCCCCCACCCCCCCCCCCCCCCACCCCCCCCCCCCCCCACCCCCCCCCCCCCCCACCCCCCCCCCCCCCCACCCCCCCCCCCCCCCACCCCCCCCCCCCCCCACCCCCCCCCCCCCCCACCCCCCCCCCCCCCCACCCCCCCCCCCCCCCACCCCCCCCCCCCCCCACCCCCCCCCCCCCCCACCCCCCCCCCCCCCCACCCCCCCCCCCCCCCACCCCCCCCCCCCCCCACCCCCCCCCCCCCCCACCCCCCCCCCCCCCCACCCCCCCCCCCCCCCACCCCCCCCCCCCCCCACCCCCCCCCCCCCCCACCCCCCCCCCCCCCCACCCCCCCCCCCCCCCACCCCCCCCCCCCCCCACCCCCCCCCCCCCCCACCCCCCCCCCCCCCCACCCCCCCCCCCCCCCACCCCCCCCCCCCCCCACCCCCCCCCCCCCCCACCCCCCCCCCCCCCCACCCCCCCCCCCCCCCACCCCCCCCCCCCCCCACCCCCCCCCCCCCCCACCCCCCCCCCCCCCCACCCCCCCCCCCCCCCACCCCCCCCCCCCCCCACCCCCCCCCCCCCCCACCCCCCCCCCCCCCCACCCCCCCCCCCCCCCACCCCCCCCCCCCCCCACCCCCCCCCCCCCCCACCCCCCCCCCCCCCCACCCCCCCCCCCCCCCACCCCCCCCCCCCCCCACCCCCCCCCCCCCCCACCCCCCCCCCCCCCCACCCCCCCCCCCCCCCACCCCCCCCCCCCCCCACCCCCCCCCCCCCCCACCCCCCCCCCCCCCCACCCCCCCCCCCCCCCACCCCCCCCCCCCCCCACCCCCCCCCCCCCCCACCCCCCCCCCCCCCCACCCCCCCCCCCCCCCACCCCCCCCCCCCCCCACCCCCCCCCCCCCCCACCCCCCCCCCCCCCCACCCCCCCCCCCCCCCACCCCCCCCCCCCCCCACCCCCCCCCCCCCCCACCCCCCCCCCCCCCCACCCCCCCCCCCCCCCACCCCCCCCCCCCCCCACCCCCCCCCCCCCCCACCCCCCCCCCCCCCCACCCCCCCCCCCCCCCACCCCCCCCCCCCCCCACCCCCCCCCCCCCCCACCCCCCCCCCCCCCCACCCCCCCCCCCCCCCACCCCCCCCCCCCCCCACCCCCCCCCCCCCCCACCCCCCCCCCCCCCCACCCCCCCCCCCCCCCACCCCCCCCCCCCCCCACCCCCCCCCCCCCCCACCCCCCCCCCCCCCCACCCCCCCCCCCCCCCACCCCCCCCCCCCCCCACCCCCCCCCCCCCCCACCCCCCCCCCCCCCCACCCCCCCCCCCCCCCACCCCCCCCCCCCCCCACCCCCCCCCCCCCCCACCCCCCCCCCCCCCCACCCCCCCCCCCCCCCACCCCCCCCCCCCCCCACCCCCCCCCCCCCCCACCCCCCCCCCCCCCCACCCCCCCCCCCCCCCACCCCCCCCCCCCCCCACCCCCCCCCCCCCCCACCCCCCCCCCCCCCCACCCCCCCCCCCCCCCACCCCCCCCCCCCCCCACCCCCCCCCCCCCCCACCCCCCCCCCCCCCCACCCCCCCCCCCCCCCACCCCCCCCCCCCCCCACCCCCCCCCCCCCCCACCCCCCCCCCCCCCCACCCCCCCCCCCCCCCACCCCCCCCCCCCCCCACCCCCCCCCCCCCCCACCCCCCCCCCCCCCCACCCCCCCCCCCCCCCACCCCCCCCCCCCCCCACCCCCCCCCCCCCCCACCCCCCCCCCCCCCCACCCCCCCCCCCCCCCACCCCCCCCCCCCCCCACCCCCCCCCCCCCCCACCCCCCCCCCCCCCCACCCCCCCCCCCCCCCACCCCCCCCCCCCCCCACCCCCCCCCCCCCCCACCCCCCCCCCCCCCCACCCCCCCCCCCCCCCACCCCCCCCCCCCCCCACCCCCCCCCCCCCCCACCCCCCCCCCCCCCCACCCCCCCCCCCCCCCACCCCCCCCCCCCCCCACCCCCCCCCCCCCCCACCCCCCCCCCCCCCCACCCCCCCCCCCCCCCACCCCCCCCCCCCCCCACCCCCCCCCCCCCCCACCCCCCCCCCCCCCCACCCCCCCCCCCCCCCACCCCCCCCCCCCCCCACCCCCCCCCCCCCCCACCCCCCCCCCCCCCCACCCCCCCCCCCCCCCACCCCCCCCCCCCCCCACCCCCCCCCCCCCCCACCCCCCCCCCCCCCCACCCCCCCCCCCCCCCACCCCCCCCCCCCCCCACCCCCCCCCCCCCCCACCCCCCCCCCCCCCCACCCCCCCCCCCCCCCACCCCCCCCCCCCCCCACCCCCCCCCCCCCCCACCCCCCCCCCCCCCCACCCCCCCCCCCCCCCACCCCCCCCCCCCCCCACCCCCCCCCCCCCCCACCCCCCCCCCCCCCCACCCCCCCCCCCCCCCACCCCCCCCCCCCCCCACCCCCCCCCCCCCCCACCCCCCCCCCCCCCCACCCCCCCCCCCCCCCACCCCCCCCCCCCCCCACCCCCCCCCCCCCCCACCCCCCCCCCCCCCCACCCCCCCCCCCCCCCACCCCCCCCCCCCCCCACCCCCCCCCCCCCCCACCCCCCCCCCCCCCCACCCCCCCCCCCCCCCACCCCCCCCCCCCCCCACCCCCCCCCCCCCCCACCCCCCCCCCCCCCCACCCCCCCCCCCCCCCACCCCCCCCCCCCCCCACCCCCCCCCCCCCCCACCCCCCCCCCCCCCCACCCCCCCCCCCCCCCACCCCCCCCCCCCCCCACCCCCCCCCCCCCCCACCCCCCCCCCCCCCCACCCCCCCCCCCCCCCACCCCCCCCCCCCCCCACCCCCCCCCCCCCCCACCCCCCCCCCCCCCCACCCCCCCCCCCCCCCACCCCCCCCCCCCCCCACCCCCCCCCCCCCCCACCCCCCCCCCCCCCCACCCCCCCCCCCCCCCACCCCCCCCCCCCCCCACCCCCCCCCCCCCCCACCCCCCCCCCCCCCCACCCCCCCCCCCCCCCACCCCCCCCCCCCCCCACCCCCCCCCCCCCCCACCCCCCCCCCCCCCCACCCCCCCCCCCCCCCACCCCCCCCCCCCCCCACCCCCCCCCCCCCCCACCCCCCCCCCCCCCCACCCCCCCCCCCCCCCACCCCCCCCCCCCCCCACCCCCCCCCCCCCCCACCCCCCCCCCCCCCCACCCCCCCCCCCCCCCACCCCCCCCCCCCCCCACCCCCCCCCCCCCCCACCCCCCCCCCCCCCCACCCCCCCCCCCCCCCACCCCCCCCCCCCCCCACCCCCCCCCCCCCCCACCCCCCCCCCCCCCCACCCCCCCCCCCCCCCACCCCCCCCCCCCCCCACCCCCCCCCCCCCCCACCCCCCCCCCCCCCCACCCCCCCCCCCCCCCACCCCCCCCCCCCCCCACCCCCCCCCCCCCCCACCCCCCCCCCCCCCCACCCCCCCCCCCCCCCACCCCCCCCCCCCCCCACCCCCCCCCCCCCCCACCCCCCCCCCCCCCCACCCCCCCCCCCCCCCACCCCCCCCCCCCCCCACCCCCCCCCCCCCCCACCCCCCCCCCCCCCCACCCCCCCCCCCCCCCACCCCCCCCCCCCCCCACCCCCCCCCCCCCCCACCCCCCCCCCCCCCCACCCCCCCCCCCCCCCACCCCCCCCCCCCCCCACCCCCCCCCCCCCCCACCCCCCCCCCCCCCCACCCCCCCCCCCCCCCACCCCCCCCCCCCCCCACCCCCCCCCCCCCCCACCCCCCCCCCCCCCCACCCCCCCCCCCCCCCACCCCCCCCCCCCCCCACCCCCCCCCCCCCCCACCCCCCCCCCCCCCCACCCCCCCCCCCCCCCACCCCCCCCCCCCCCCACCCCCCCCCCCCCCCACCCCCCCCCCCCCCCACCCCCCCCCCCCCCCACCCCCCCCCCCCCCCACCCCCCCCCCCCCCCACCCCCCCCCCCCCCCACCCCCCCCCCCCCCCACCCCCCCCCCCCCCCACCCCCCCCCCCCCCCACCCCCCCCCCCCCCCACCCCCCCCCCCCCCCACCCCCCCCCCCCCCCACCCCCCCCCCCCCCCACCCCCCCCCCCCCCCACCCCCCCCCCCCCCCACCCCCCCCCCCCCCCACCCCCCCCCCCCCCCACCCCCCCCCCCCCCCACCCCCCCCCCCCCCCACCCCCCCCCCCCCCCACCCCCCCCCCCCCCCACCCCCCCCCCCCCCCACCCCCCCCCCCCCCCACCCCCCCCCCCCCCCACCCCCCCCCCCCCCCACCCCCCCCCCCCCCCACCCCCCCCCCCCCCCACCCCCCCCCCCCCCCACCCCCCCCCCCCCCCACCCCCCCCCCCCCCCACCCCCCCCCCCCCCCACCCCCCCCCCCCCCCACCCCCCCCCCCCCCCACCCCCCCCCCCCCCCACCCCCCCCCCCCCCCACCCCCCCCCCCCCCCACCCCCCCCCCCCCCCACCCCCCCCCCCCCCCACCCCCCCCCCCCCCCACCCCCCCCCCCCCCCACCCCCCCCCCCCCCCACCCCCCCCCCCCCCCACCCCCCCCCCCCCCCACCCCCCCCCCCCCCCACCCCCCCCCCCCCCCACCCCCCCCCCCCCCCACCCCCCCCCCCCCCCACCCCCCCCCCCCCCCACCCCCCCCCCCCCCCACCCCCCCCCCCCCCCACCCCCCCCCCCCCCCACCCCCCCCCCCCCCCACCCCCCCCCCCCCCCACCCCCCCCCCCCCCCACCCCCCCCCCCCCCCACCCCCCCCCCCCCCCACCCCCCCCCCCCCCCACCCCCCCCCCCCCCCACCCCCCCCCCCCCCCACCCCCCCCCCCCCCCACCCCCCCCCCCCCCCACCCCCCCCCCCCCCCACCCCCCCCCCCCCCCACCCCCCCCCCCCCCCACCCCCCCCCCCCCCCACCCCCCCCCCCCCCCACCCCCCCCCCCCCCCACCCCCCCCCCCCCCCACCCCCCCCCCCCCCCACCCCCCCCCCCCCCCACCCCCCCCCCCCCCCACCCCCCCCCCCCCCCACCCCCCCCCCCCCCCACCCCCCCCCCCCCCCACCCCCCCCCCCCCCCACCCCCCCCCCCCCCCACCCCCCCCCCCCCCCACCCCCCCCCCCCCCCACCCCCCCCCCCCCCCACCCCCCCCCCCCCCCACCCCCCCCCCCCCCCACCCCCCCCCCCCCCCACCCCCCCCCCCCCCCACCCCCCCCCCCCCCCACCCCCCCCCCCCCCCACCCCCCCCCCCCCCCACCCCCCCCCCCCCCCACCCCCCCCCCCCCCCACCCCCCCCCCCCCCCACCCCCCCCCCCCCCCACCCCCCCCCCCCCCCACCCCCCCCCCCCCCCACCCCCCCCCCCCCCCACCCCCCCCCCCCCCCACCCCCCCCCCCCCCCACCCCCCCCCCCCCCCACCCCCCCCCCCCCCCACCCCCCCCCCCCCCCACCCCCCCCCCCCCCCACCCCCCCCCCCCCCCACCCCCCCCCCCCCCCACCCCCCCCCCCCCCCACCCCCCCCCCCCCCCACCCCCCCCCCCCCCCACCCCCCCCCCCCCCCACCCCCCCCCCCCCCCACCCCCCCCCCCCCCCACCCCCCCCCCCCCCCACCCCCCCCCCCCCCCACCCCCCCCCCCCCCCACCCCCCCCCCCCCCCACCCCCCCCCCCCCCCACCCCCCCCCCCCCCCACCCCCCCCCCCCCCCACCCCCCCCCCCCCCCACCCCCCCCCCCCCCCACCCCCCCCCCCCCCCACCCCCCCCCCCCCCCACCCCCCCCCCCCCCCACCCCCCCCCCCCCCCACCCCCCCCCCCCCCCACCCCCCCCCCCCCCCACCCCCCCCCCCCCCCACCCCCCCCCCCCCCCACCCCCCCCCCCCCCCACCCCCCCCCCCCCCCACCCCCCCCCCCCCCCACCCCCCCCCCCCCCCACCCCCCCCCCCCCCCACCCCCCCCCCCCCCCACCCCCCCCCCCCCCCACCCCCCCCCCCCCCCACCCCCCCCCCCCCCCACCCCCCCCCCCCCCCACCCCCCCCCCCCCCCACCCCCCCCCCCCCCCACCCCCCCCCCCCCCCACCCCCCCCCCCCCCCACCCCCCCCCCCCCCCACCCCCCCCCCCCCCCACCCCCCCCCCCCCCCACCCCCCCCCCCCCCCACCCCCCCCCCCCCCCACCCCCCCCCCCCCCCACCCCCCCCCCCCCCCACCCCCCCCCCCCCCCACCCCCCCCCCCCCCCACCCCCCCCCCCCCCCACCCCCCCCCCCCCCCACCCCCCCCCCCCCCCACCCCCCCCCCCCCCCACCCCCCCCCCCCCCCACCCCCCCCCCCCCCCACCCCCCCCCCCCCCCACCCCCCCCCCCCCCCACCCCCCCCCCCCCCCACCCCCCCCCCCCCCCACCCCCCCCCCCCCCCACCCCCCCCCCCCCCCACCCCCCCCCCCCCCCACCCCCCCCCCCCCCCACCCCCCCCCCCCCCCACCCCCCCCCCCCCCCACCCCCCCCCCCCCCCACCCCCCCCCCCCCCCACCCCCCCCCCCCCCCACCCCCCCCCCCCCCCACCCCCCCCCCCCCCCACCCCCCCCCCCCCCCACCCCCCCCCCCCCCCACCCCCCCCCCCCCCCACCCCCCCCCCCCCCCACCCCCCCCCCCCCCCACCCCCCCCCCCCCCCACCCCCCCCCCCCCCCACCCCCCCCCCCCCCCACCCCCCCCCCCCCCCACCCCCCCCCCCCCCCACCCCCCCCCCCCCCCACCCCCCCCCCCCCCCACCCCCCCCCCCCCCCACCCCCCCCCCCCCCCACCCCCCCCCCCCCCCACCCCCCCCCCCCCCCACCCCCCCCCCCCCCCACCCCCCCCCCCCCCCACCCCCCCCCCCCCCCACCCCCCCCCCCCCCCACCCCCCCCCCCCCCCACCCCCCCCCCCCCCCACCCCCCCCCCCCCCCACCCCCCCCCCCCCCCACCCCCCCCCCCCCCCACCCCCCCCCCCCCCCACCCCCCCCCCCCCCCACCCCCCCCCCCCCCCACCCCCCCCCCCCCCCACCCCCCCCCCCCCCCACCCCCCCCCCCCCCCACCCCCCCCCCCCCCCACCCCCCCCCCCCCCCACCCCCCCCCCCCCCCACCCCCCCCCCCCCCCACCCCCCCCCCCCCCCACCCCCCCCCCCCCCCACCCCCCCCCCCCCCCACCCCCCCCCCCCCCCACCCCCCCCCCCCCCCACCCCCCCCCCCCCCCACCCCCCCCCCCCCCCACCCCCCCCCCCCCCCACCCCCCCCCCCCCCCACCCCCCCCCCCCCCCACCCCCCCCCCCCCCCACCCCCCCCCCCCCCCACCCCCCCCCCCCCCCACCCCCCCCCCCCCCCACCCCCCCCCCCCCCCACCCCCCCCCCCCCCCACCCCCCCCCCCCCCCACCCCCCCCCCCCCCCACCCCCCCCCCCCCCCACCCCCCCCCCCCCCCACCCCCCCCCCCCCCCACCCCCCCCCCCCCCCACCCCCCCCCCCCCCCACCCCCCCCCCCCCCCACCCCCCCCCCCCCCCACCCCCCCCCCCCCCCACCCCCCCCCCCCCCCACCCCCCCCCCCCCCCACCCCCCCCCCCCCCCACCCCCCCCCCCCCCCACCCCCCCCCCCCCCCACCCCCCCCCCCCCCCACCCCCCCCCCCCCCCACCCCCCCCCCCCCCCACCCCCCCCCCCCCCCACCCCCCCCCCCCCCCACCCCCCCCCCCCCCCACCCCCCCCCCCCCCCACCCCCCCCCCCCCCCACCCCCCCCCCCCCCCACCCCCCCCCCCCCCCACCCCCCCCCCCCCCCACCCCCCCCCCCCCCCACCCCCCCCCCCCCCCACCCCCCCCCCCCCCCACCCCCCCCCCCCCCCACCCCCCCCCCCCCCCACCCCCCCCCCCCCCCACCCCCCCCCCCCCCCACCCCCCCCCCCCCCCACCCCCCCCCCCCCCCACCCCCCCCCCCCCCCACCCCCCCCCCCCCCCACCCCCCCCCCCCCCCACCCCCCCCCCCCCCCACCCCCCCCCCCCCCCACCCCCCCCCCCCCCCACCCCCCCCCCCCCCCACCCCCCCCCCCCCCCACCCCCCCCCCCCCCCACCCCCCCCCCCCCCCACCCCCCCCCCCCCCCACCCCCCCCCCCCCCCACCCCCCCCCCCCCCCACCCCCCCCCCCCCCCACCCCCCCCCCCCCCCACCCCCCCCCCCCCCCACCCCCCCCCCCCCCCACCCCCCCCCCCCCCCACCCCCCCCCCCCCCCACCCCCCCCCCCCCCCACCCCCCCCCCCCCCCACCCCCCCCCCCCCCCACCCCCCCCCCCCCCCACCCCCCCCCCCCCCCACCCCCCCCCCCCCCCACCCCCCCCCCCCCCCACCCCCCCCCCCCCCCACCCCCCCCCCCCCCCACCCCCCCCCCCCCCCACCCCCCCCCCCCCCCACCCCCCCCCCCCCCCACCCCCCCCCCCCCCCACCCCCCCCCCCCCCCACCCCCCCCCCCCCCCACCCCCCCCCCCCCCCACCCCCCCCCCCCCCCACCCCCCCCCCCCCCCACCCCCCCCCCCCCCCACCCCCCCCCCCCCCCACCCCCCCCCCCCCCCACCCCCCCCCCCCCCCACCCCCCCCCCCCCCCACCCCCCCCCCCCCCCACCCCCCCCCCCCCCCACCCCCCCCCCCCCCCACCCCCCCCCCCCCCCACCCCCCCCCCCCCCCACCCCCCCCCCCCCCCACCCCCCCCCCCCCCCACCCCCCCCCCCCCCCACCCCCCCCCCCCCCCACCCCCCCCCCCCCCCACCCCCCCCCCCCCCCACCCCCCCCCCCCCCCACCCCCCCCCCCCCCCACCCCCCCCCCCCCCCACCCCCCCCCCCCCCCACCCCCCCCCCCCCCCACCCCCCCCCCCCCCCACCCCCCCCCCCCCCCACCCCCCCCCCCCCCCACCCCCCCCCCCCCCCACCCCCCCCCCCCCCCACCCCCCCCCCCCCCCACCCCCCCCCCCCCCCACCCCCCCCCCCCCCCACCCCCCCCCCCCCCCACCCCCCCCCCCCCCCACCCCCCCCCCCCCCCACCCCCCCCCCCCCCCACCCCCCCCCCCCCCCACCCCCCCCCCCCCCCACCCCCCCCCCCCCCCACCCCCCCCCCCCCCCACCCCCCCCCCCCCCCACCCCCCCCCCCCCCCACCCCCCCCCCCCCCCACCCCCCCCCCCCCCCACCCCCCCCCCCCCCCACCCCCCCCCCCCCCCACCCCCCCCCCCCCCCACCCCCCCCCCCCCCCACCCCCCCCCCCCCCCACCCCCCCCCCCCCCCACCCCCCCCCCCCCCCACCCCCCCCCCCCCCCACCCCCCCCCCCCCCCACCCCCCCCCCCCCCCACCCCCCCCCCCCCCCACCCCCCCCCCCCCCCACCCCCCCCCCCCCCCACCCCCCCCCCCCCCCACCCCCCCCCCCCCCCACCCCCCCCCCCCCCCACCCCCCCCCCCCCCCACCCCCCCCCCCCCCCACCCCCCCCCCCCCCCACCCCCCCCCCCCCCCACCCCCCCCCCCCCCCACCCCCCCCCCCCCCCACCCCCCCCCCCCCCCACCCCCCCCCCCCCCCACCCCCCCCCCCCCCCACCCCCCCCCCCCCCCACCCCCCCCCCCCCCCACCCCCCCCCCCCCCCACCCCCCCCCCCCCCCACCCCCCCCCCCCCCCACCCCCCCCCCCCCCCACCCCCCCCCCCCCCCACCCCCCCCCCCCCCCACCCCCCCCCCCCCCCACCCCCCCCCCCCCCCACCCCCCCCCCCCCCCACCCCCCCCCCCCCCCACCCCCCCCCCCCCCCACCCCCCCCCCCCCCCCCCCCCCCCCCCCCCCCCCCCCCCCCCCCCCCACCCCCCCCCCCCCCCACATGTCAGCATGGCCAATTGGCCATGCTGGTAGGGGCTGATGGGAATTGTAGTTCCTGAACATCTGGAGAGCCGCAGGTTCCCTACCCCTGGTCTAAGCCAACTGGAGTAATCTTGCATTGGAATGTGTTGCAGGAGTTCTAGACTTGAACCGGACCATACTGCAGGGAAGCAGCTCCCATCCCGTAAAAGTAAATCAAACCAGTTCCATTGCTTAAAAGTTCTTAGAAACCTTTTTAAAAATCTAGCAACTCCACACACATTCATGATGTTGAGTTAATATACATCAGCTAGAGATCTGGAGCATGTGCTTATTAGGGCATTAGTAGAAGTCCCGCATCTTTGCCTTGTTAACAGTGTGATGTGAGGAGCAATTTCCGTCTCCAAGACCCTTCTAGGGATGCTTTGCAAAAGGTTTTAATAACACACAGTGCTCTTCCATGCTTACTAATGTAAGGGACAGCAGGGTCCTGAATTTAGAGAAAATTATTGAAGGAACCCTGTTGGTAACGCAAGGGAGGTCGGTGACAACATTGTTCCAGTTCTGAAATCTCTTATTCGGGCAGGATGTGTATGTGTCCCCTCCAGTGAAGTATATGGCTTGATGGTGACAGCAATTGTTTGTGTCTGTTTAATATTGATTGGTCACTCTCAAAAGATTTGGAGGTGTGACTCTCTTTTGATAAGCCCTAAAAAGTGTGGATGCTTATCTGAAGCATCTCCAGTTCTTTTGAGGTCTAATTTTTTCATTCCCTTTTCTGATCTGGAAGCTTGTTCCTGTGGATCTGGATTAAGTAAATAATTTTTCAGGGGAAAAAGCCCCTGTAAAAATGTGTACTGATATTCCCTGTATGGTCATTTTTTTTACACTTTCTGTTGGATTCTTTCAACCTGGCTAAGAGATTTTTATTAAAATACTGAGGAACTTCAAGCTATCTGCATTTCACATGGAAAAATCAAATTCGATCAACTTTCGGAATTTTACAACATTAAATTTGCATCCTCGGTTCCTTATGGATCATTCCATAACAACTTTATGGTGGTAGCTTCAATTTTTTAAATGCATATTCTGAAAAAATTAAGAAAGTTGGCTTTCTAGAAACAGGTCTCAAAACAGGAAACCAAGCCTAGTGCGAATGTCCAACAGATAAAAGTTATGGAATCTTGAGGTAATGGGCTATAACAGGGGTAGGGAACCTGCGGCTCTCCAGATGTTCAGGAACTACAATTCCCATCAGCCCCTACCAGCATGGCCAATTGGCCATGCTGACAGAGGCTGATGGGAATTGTAGTTCCTGAACATCTGGAGAGCCGCAGGTTCCCTACCCCTGGCTTAGACTGAAGTAACTCTGCACAGGACTGGAAGAGCAACATGGGAAATAACACCAAAAACATATGCAGAGACACACTCAGTGTGATGCTTGTTTATACGTTACCAAAACTGAATGGATCCAACCTAGAATTTGCCATGAATTGTCCTGCAGTGTTAACAAGTGATAATATTATCACGCAGTAGGCATCCTTCCATTGGTAGGTATTTTGTTTATTTAACTATAATACTCTGTGGCCTGGTACACCGGTTTGCCTTTCTGGGAATTCGATATGTATGATGGAACACTGAACATATCTCACATATCTCGCACATACACTCATAACTGCGCAATGTAAACTGTGATATGGGTGTATGTACATACTTCTATACACTTGTACATTTAATCCTTGTACACTTTTTAAAATCTAAAAATGGGATGGAGCATAGGGGTCTGGTATATATGTATATCACACTTGTTTGCTGCCCCTCTTTGTTTATGGGGCTATAAGATGGGTGAATGAATTGAAACCAACTAATATTTGATAGATGTTTTAGGTGACTGAGTTATGATTGTCTGAACTGACTCCGAGAGAAGCTTACAAAATGAGTGGAGTGGTAAAATTCTTGATATTGGTAAAATGTCTATCACCTCAAAATAGAGGTAAAATGGTAAAATGTCTGATATCACTTCAAAATAGACATGTTCTAGATCAATATCCTTAAAATGGTGAGAGAGGAGACAAAGAAAAAAACCTGTACTGGATGTTCATGAAATCCTAAACCATCAGTCAAAGGGGTGTATAAATGCATAGGCATAGCTAAAATGGAGATATCTGGGGACAACCGCCCCAGGCGGCCCACGTTAAGTCACATGGGGGGGGGGGCGGAAAATCACCAGTCAGATGCGACGTGGAGCAGAGTCAGGCACCGCCCGGCCAGGCCTCAGCCGGCTCAGCTGCTGTCCGAGGGGTGGGCTGAGGCGAGCCAGAGAGGGCCTCCACTTTTTTTCTCCCCACTGCTGGCCAAGGTAAGTGGGGTGGGGGGAGGCACGGGGGCCCATGGGGGGGTCGGAAAACTGGAAGTCTGCCCTGGGCTCCATTTTCCCTAACTACGCCACTGCATAAATGTCTGGTTGCCCTCTCTTTTCCACCAAGGCACACTGACTGTTCAACTGGAGAGGATATGAGGCAACAATAGATTTAGAAACTGTAGGGTATAATGTATGTCTGTATGTAGGAAGGAGGTTTTTTATCCAAGCTATTACGATCCTGCCAGCATTTTCACCTGTCTTCCCACAAGGGCTAACAAACCCAGGAACACACAAACATGATGCAATGCCATATGATGAGCTGGCTGGGTGGGGCACACTGGGGAACAGGACCCAACAAGATGGATTCTCAAGAGAAGCAGGCTTCTGCAAACACCAGTACTAGTCAGACCACGACATTTCTCAGTACAAGTGACTGAAAAACTGTAATAGGGCGCTGTGTAGAATCAGTAAAGGTTACATTTGTTATATTGTCAAAGGCTTTCACAGCTGGAATCAACTGGCTGTTGTGGGTTTTCTGGTCTGCATGGCTGTGATCCGGTAGTTTTTGCTCCTAACATTTCACCTGTATCTATGGCTGGCTTCTTCAGATATGTGTCACGGTGAGGTCGTGCCATGGAGAGAAATACATCTTGCCATGACATACCTCTGAAGACGCCAGCCATAGATACAGGTGAAATGTAAGGAGCAAAAACTACCAGATCACAGCCATGCAGACCAGAAAACCCACAACAGCCAAAGGTTAAATTCTTATTCTTTGCATTGTCTGATATTGCTCAAAATATACACACCAGCTCCTGAGGGTGCAGTGTGCATACATTTGCATGTGTTGGAGCAATGCAGTGAATAAAGAGAGCCTGAATAAATACCACAAGCATCACTTCTATAAATAAGGGATTTTGTTTGTTTGTTTGTTTTTGATGGCTTAAATGAAACTGGTTCTTCAGAAACTACAACATAGAGGGGTAGCAGGTGGGGTGTGTGTGTGTGGGGGGGGGTCAACTTTATACAGGAGCCCCTGCCTCTATGGGTTTTGAGTACTTTTGTCATTTGGAATAATATAGGTACCTGACACGTAATAATCTGTTCACTTTCAATCCATAGTTTGAAATGTTGCAACTTAGCAAGAATAAGGAGTTGTGTAAAACCAGGTCCCTATGCTAAAATTCAATCTGCAATCAACATTTATGTTCCAGTGTCATAGTCTGCCTTAATGCATACAATATGTGTTTGTGGAAAATTCAAGATAAAATTTCAAGATAATATTTGCCTATCTTCAAAAGATTGACCCAAAGAGTTCCAGACAGACAGTTCCAGTAGGACCACAGGTGTGGGGTAAAGTTTGGTGGAATCTGGGCTTTGTTCTGTCTTCTCTGCACAGTGGAGAATAGTACCTTCAAGGAGCAGCCCTACACAAGTCTATTTGGAAGTAAGTTATACAGTAAGGATTACTCCCAGTATTCTGAAAAGGGTTAGGCTCCATATCTTCCTTTAGTGCAAATTCCATTTATTTAAAGATGCTTACATACAAGGGCCCAAGAAACTGCAGCTGAAAATACATTTCTGACAACTTCAAGCAATCTGCCTCTTGTAAACCAGTATTATACTTTGTACAGTTGAGTTGGATACATTGTGATATGCTCGATAGCTGTTGGGAAACAAATCGTGCAAAAGAATATATTTGTAATGTTAATATTGAAAGGTCAAACTAGCCATTTGGGAACAACCTGGGTCTAAAAACTGCAGTCGAAAGGCATGATTTGGGGGGCAGGGGAAGTGCTTCTCCCCTACTTTCCCTGGCCATCTATCTCCTAAAGCCAGAGCAAACACACAGGGAGGCAGGGAGAGATAGGTTAAGGAAGAAGAGACAAATGTAGACCTTGCTTTAGATTTCCAGCATAACTATGTCTTCTATCAAGCAATTAATTTGGTGCTATTTTTAAAGTAGGGCTTGGGGCTGCTGCTGCTGTTTATTCCCAAAAGGAATGGCTTGGTCTTTTTTATGCCAGAAAAAGCAGTACAAAAACTTGCTGTTCGTGTAAAATTAACTACTTAAAATATTTGTGTATCATATGTTCTACAACAGTTGTGTGGAACATAGGGGACACATTTTGGCTGGTGTATGTTTTGAGTAAGCATGTGATACTCAGACCCCTTCTGCACATGCAGAATAAAGCACTTTCAATCCACTTTGAATGCACTGTACAGTTGGATTTTACTGTGGGGAACAGCAAAATCCACTTTCAAACAATTGTGAAAGTGGATTGAAAGTGGATTATTCTGCATGTGCGGAAGGGGCCTCACATTAACACTAACTTTCATTCCACCCACCAGCTAATGGGAAAAGGGCTTGGCCTACGCAAAACGGCTTGCCATGTTCCTGGCAGCTGGTGTGATGTCTGGCTAGACACTTGCCATGAGTGTTACTCTTATTCCGCACACGCAGAATAATGCACTTTCAAACTGCTTTCAGTGCTCTTTGAAGCTGTGTGGAATAGCAAAATCCACTTGCAAACAGTTGTGAAAGTGGTTTGAAAACGCATTATTTTGCGTGTGCGGAAGGGGCCTTAATCACTGCAAATGGTGATATGCATCGTATGGAGTAAAGGGTTAAAAAAAACCCCTCCTTTCCATAACAGTGTGCTTCCCCCTCCCTTCACTTGGAGCTTCAGAATTTCCAAATCCCAGGAATCAATACTAAAAGAAGTTGTAGAAGCCATTACGTTGAAAAAAATAATAGACAACTAGATTGTCTTCATTCTTTCAGGTCGTCTGGACTCAGAACTCTGAGCCCAAAAAAACCTAAAAGGCATTTTTCAGATGGACAAAATATTCCAGTGGATCATACATACCGGATCATACATGTTTCTAACTCAGTTTCTCCCTCTGCATGGCAGCCCGTCAGCGCATTCAGGCCAGGAGGAAGAACTGGCATAGCCCCCCGTTTAGTTTCATTTTCCTTACCGATATTGCCGCACATGCGCAAACAGTCCCGTTGTTCTGACATCCTGATTGGCTGCTGGCAGCAAGGTGGGAAAAATAGCCGTCTCCCGATGTTTGCATGGGAGCGGAATCAGTGCTGGTTTTTAAAAGAACCACCGATTTTATTGTTTTTTGAAAGGCGCGAGATAAGGGAAATCTCATGGGGTGGACCCTAGTTAGACCCAGAAGCACTGGCGTAATGCCCATTGGGCAAGGTGGGCAGCTGCCCAGGGCATCACCTTGTGGGGGGCATCAAAATGCTGGGTTCATTTTTGGGTATTTTTAGTGGTTTTCCATTTTTGGCCTGCAGGGGGCGTAGTTTTTTAGGCTAGCGGCACCAAAATTTCATCAGGTGACTGTCCTTATGCTACCCCCCAAGTTTGGTGAGGTTTGGTTCAGGGAGTCCAAAGTTATGGACTTCCAAAAGGGGTGCCCCTATCCCCCATTGTTTCCAATGGGAGCTAATAGGAGATGGGGGCTACAGTTTTGAGGGTCCATTTTTGGATGCATCGGCACCAACATTTCAGGGTATCATCTGGAAACTGTCCTTATGGTACCCCCAAAGTTTGGTGCAGTTTGCTTTAGGGAGTCCAAAGTTATGGACCATCAAAGGGAGTACCCCATCCCACATTCTTTGCTAAGAAGATGGGGGCTACCCTTTTGAGGGTCCATAACTTTGGACCCCCTGAACCAAACTGCACCAAACCTTGGGGGTGCCATCATGACAGTCTCCAGATGATACCCTGAAATTTTGGTGAGGAAACGTCCAAGAATTCCCTCCCTGAAAGAACATCCCAGAAATTTGCCCAAGAATCTTTGTTCTGCATTGAGTTTTCTGTATTGCTGTCAATGGGGGTTGCAGGCTTGGGGGGTACACATTTTTGAAGGCACAGTCTCAAAACTTTCAGGCTCTCATCAGGAGACTGCCCTGATGATACACCCCAGGTTTGGTGCAGTTTGGTTCAGGGGGGCCAAAGTTATGGACCCTCAAAACTGTAGCCCCCAGCTCCTATTAGCTCCCATTGGAAACAATGGGGGATGGGGCACACCCTTTGGGAGTCCATAACTTTGGACTCCTTGAACCAAACCTCACCAAACTTGGGGAGCATAAGGACAGTCTCCTGATGATATGCTGACATTTTGGTGCTGATATGTCTAAAAACTTCACCCCCTGCAGGCACCAATGTCCTGGTGCAAAAAAAAATTTGGTCGTGGTGGAGTGGCCGCCCATGGGGGGGCATCCAACTCAGGTTTTGCCCAGGGCTACAGTTTGCCCAGGGCTGCCTCGTTACGCCCCTGCCCAGAAGCCTTGTGGAAGTCACGGCCGAACTGGGATGTTTCAGCTCCTTATCCCAGGATATATTGGCCGTGGGGAAAACACCAAAATCTCTTTTCCGTGAGCTTGATGAAAACATTCTAACTGCCACATCAAAAGAAAAAAAAAGCACAGAATTGGCAAGCTAACACTTCAGTATGTCAAACATATTTGTTGTCCTTCCTGAATGAACAAATATGTGATGTGAAAGCAGAAGACTTCCAGCGGTGAGTATACTGTGCAGCCTAAACAAGGATCTCTCTCCCTGTACTCTTCCCTTTGTGAGACAAGTCATCACTGTTCCTGTGACTCAACAAAAAAATAATGGAAAAGATGAACTGATCTTCAATTTAGGAAAGCTTAAAAGCATCACAACTGATTGACTAATGTACATCATATCCTGTCATCTGTGAGGTTTGTTCCATAAGCATGGAGGTGTATATAACACTGAATAAAATGTTACTCCAGGCTATCCATCCTCTTTGAGCATGAAGGATGAAAATTTACACCATGAATGAGCAAATTTATCCTTGGCTCCAGTTGAGGGAAAATACACTGTGGCCCATGTTGTTTTAGAGGTAAAGGTCTTATCTTAGATATATGAGCATCCCAAACTGCATTACATCTCAAACAGCTTTCTTCTAGAAACCAAAATACTACTTTGGCCAAATTCCCACTAAAAATTTAATCTAGATACAACCAAGTTTCAAAAGAATCGGCACCTTTTCACCCAGGTTCCAACATCCTCACTGCAGCATGTTTCTAGTGAAGACATCTAGCTCTGCCACTTGGGGGGGGGGGGTGCCTGCTGTCAGGGGTGCAATTGTTCAGCTAGCAGCACCAACATTTCTGAGTACCTTTAGGAGACCCTCCTGATGATACCACCCAGGTTTGGTGAAGTTTGGTTCATGAGGGTTAAAGTTATGAACCCTCAAATGTGTAGCCCCCATCTCCTATTAGCTTCCATTGAAAACAATGGGGGATGGGGCACCCCCTTTGGGAGTCCATAGCTTTGGACTCCCTGGACCAAACTTCACAAAAACCTGGGTGGTATTAATAGGAGACTCTCCTGATGATACCACACAGGTTTGGTGAGGTTTGGTTCAGGGGGGGGCAAAGTTATGGACCCTCAAATATGTAGCCCCAATCTCCTATTAGCTCCCATTGGAGTGTTTTTTCAAAAAGGTGCATATACAAGCAGGTCCAGGAAAATCTCGTGATAAGGGGGGTGGGGGTGGGAGGAGCGTCAGAAACGGGACTGATCTGTGTTCTGCGGTTTGGCTATGAGGAGATCTCAAGGGAACCTGGATATTTCAGGTGACTATCCCAGGACTAATCGCCGGTGAGGAAATCACCGCTGTGGCTTTTATCATGGTCCAGAGGTACAACTGTTTAAGAAGACAGCTTGGGGGAAAAAATCATGCAGGGAAATATTGAACTACTTGAATTTTTACATCTAATTCATTTTGATGTGTGTAAGGCTTCGGTTATTTGGAATTTCTTCTTTGATATTTAGTTGAACGTAAAGCCACAAAGTGTGTACCAGTGCTAATAATGATTACAAATAAGAATAAATTAATATTCCTCAGTTAAAATATCACGGACTGTCCACGCCTGTCATTGGCTTGCATGTTTGATGCCAGCATATGGAGCACAGGATGTCCCCATGGTCATCAGATTAAGATGTATGTATCTAGAAAGAACAGCCCCAGAAAGACCCACAATGAATGTTAACCTGGTTCAGAGTTGGTTTAAAGCTTACTGAAACTAGGAGTCAGTGCACCAGATTCAAAACACATTTTTCCCAGTGTGTTTTGAACTCACCGTTTGTCCCATGTTGATGTTTTATGCTGAACCTCTCCTTAGCAACACAAAAGAAGCAAGGTATTTACATTGGTGTTTCTGTCATTTGAAGAGACTGATTTTTTTTTAACTGAATGCCTCCAAAATAAACCCCCAGACTCAGACAATACCATGTTAGTTCACAAAATCCTGTTAACAATGCACATTTAAGAGATATCCTGTAAAGGACTGCCTGACATTAGAGCGGTTCCTGTCCCCCCGATGTGTTTGGGAGAACACAGAGGCAACTAGCTCGTCCATAAGCAAGATGGCTGGGTGTAACACGATGACAGATGTATCTGGCGACCCACGTGGAATGCCAGCAAAGCTGTGATTGTTTTGCTTTTTTCATGGGAGATTCAGTTAAGGTCACTAGAATGTCATTGATTAAAAACAATAATTAATAACCAGTTCACCTAGCTCAAAGATTAAGGTTCAAGCCATTGTTTGAGTTTCCTTTTGTCCCGTAGCCTGATCTCTGTGGTTGCATTCCAGGTGGTTCCAGTGGTGTCATCCGGCATGATATGTTTCATAAGTGCTTCTTGATTCCTTGTGTCAGTGGCGGTCGTAAGCAGCAGTGGCTGCAGGAGGGGCTGCTCCTCGGGCGGCAGCGCTGTAATAATATGGAGAACCTAGAACAGAAGACACAATATCCTGGGTGAACCACAAAGTGTCAAAGGTATTGACAAGCCAATGGTTATCCAAGGCAAGATCACAGAAATGTTTACTGGATGGCTTCCTCAGCAAGTTATCTAGGCCCCAGGAACAAGATGGAATCTATGTATGTATGTTCCTGAGAAAATTAATAGCACCACCCTACGCAGAGTTATGTCTTCCTAAGGTCCATTTACACTGACCTGGATAGCCCAGGCTAGCCCAATCTCGTCAGTTCTTGGAAGCTAAACAGGGTCAGTCCTGGTTAGTACTTGGATGGGAGACCACCAAGAAAGTCTAGGGTCACTACACAGGGACAGGCAATGGCAAACCCACTCTGTTCACCTCTTGCCTTGAAAATCCAGTAAAGTCGAACATGTATCAGCTGTGACTTGACAGCACTTTACACATACAAGGTCCTTTGTAACCTATGGAGTTGGAATGCTTGGCACTGTAACCCATGTGGTTGTGTCTAGAGTAAGCCGGTTGGCGTGCTGCACCAGAAACACCTAATAATAATTCATTTACTGCCAGAAGTGATCTGTCATTCAAGTGGTATATCAATAAGCTGCTCGTCTCTAGTCCAGCTTGAGTACTTAACGAGCAAAAGTGAGCTGACTGAAATCAAGGAAGTGCAATATTATGCAGAGCTATAGTATTCTAAGCCAACTGATTGCAAAAGGGAAGTGGGGTGGAGCCCAAAAGATACCTGCTTGTACTTTTTCTTGCAAAAGCCCTCTTTGTTGAGATCAATCTCTTGGGCTGATTCCGCATGGGCCAAAAACAGCAGTGTGAAAACGGTGTGAAAACGGTGTAAAAGGGTTTAAAACAGTGTAAAAGGGTTTATACTGTTTTCACACTGTTTTCACACCGCTGTTTTTGGCCCATGCGGAATCAGCCTGGATCTCTCAATATGTGCACTTTAGAGAAGCAGGAAGGAGCTGGCAGCATGGGGTGGGGGGGGTGGGGAGGAAGGCTTCAGGGCACCTGGCAACTGAGGCTGTGCTGATAGAGGAGAGATGAGGTGGGGTTTCTCTTCCCACTGCACATATGAGAGATCCATCTATAGATCTCTTGATCAGTGCACTTAGGGAAGCAGGAAGGATCTGACAGCATGAAAAGGGGGTGAGGGGGAAGGCATGCAAAGTGCTGCCATGGAGTGGGAAGGCTGGCCATATGTGGGGGAAACAGGTCCAGGGCAAAGCTGGGCTCACTGACAAATCTGTCCCATTCTGGTGGCAAAGCAAGATTTAAGGTGGTTTTGCTTGCTGCGAAGACAGTGGAAAGTGAAAGTGGGGCTCCAGAAAATACATCCATACAAGAAATCTTCCTGCAACAACTCTGGCATCCGTTACACAGCAAAGACTTTATGCGTTATTGGCCATAATTTCTTAACTATGAAGTATTTTTTGTTATATTTAAAACTGATCAAATTACTTACCTGATTAACAAAGTCTACTCATGATTTGCATCATATTCCATTAGAGTAAAATGTTTTGAGGCAGGAAAATAAAATATTTTTCCCCAAAAAATGTTTTGGAAATATTTTATTTTGCCTCAAATAGTTTTATTTGGATTCATTAAACTCGTTTTCCAAAAATGTTTTCAAAATGTTTCCTGCTTGCTGTGTGGAGATCAGGAAACATTTTATTTCTCTCGCCTGACATTGAAGCTCTCACTTTCATTTCTGCTGCTTCAGTGATCCTCTGTGCTGTCTGCCATTTGCTGAAGTTTCCTGGGAACATTTTCTTTTCTGGCTTTGCAGATGCCCACCATTTTCATTATTGCTGTACAATAATAAATTCATTTTTGCCTGTTGACCACACAAATGTGCCATTTTTCCTCTTAAATTTTTTTTGGGGGGGGTGAGGTAGATTCTGTTACATAGTAACAACATCTGAATTAGCAAGGCTTCGCAGATTTCATGTCTTTGTAGGTTCAAAGACATGTCTCTGTGTGTATGTGTTTAAAGAACTGTTTTCAACTGAAATGGTTTATTTTTCCAAGCTATGTGGACAAAATCAATGAAAACAATTCTTTTCAAAATGTTTTAAATGCTTTGTGTGGAAAAAGCTGTTGTGTATAAGGATGTAAATCCAATTCCTGCTTCTGCATAAAAAGATACATCCAGTCAATTCTGTGGGATGCAAATACACCCCACAATAAATACACTTACATTGACACCGGCTGCATAGCTAGAAGGCTTCACCTGCACACAGAGCTTCCTTACTGGATCTGGGTGCTTGTGTTTGATACTAGGTCATGCATATGACTGATAAATATAGAATCAGCTTTAAAATATTAGACTTCACTTTCTTGTGTTTTAATTTAAATTTCATTTCCACCATGCTTTTTTCAAGTTTGCTATAGTTCGCACTAAAAATACTTCCCCAAATCAATGCATATAATTTGAAATCATACTTTTAAATATGTCATTGATTTCTGTCTAGCCTGCTACCCACCCATTTAATTGAACAATAAACAGGCTGGAATGAGTCACAGTCAATGGGAGAACAGAGCTCTGGGTATGAAAAGAGATAAGGGAAGGTGAGATGAATGAGTTTAAAGTTAGGATATGCACCCTTCCAGAAATTCCCAGCTAGCCAGAACTCATGTTCCCCTAGAACAGTGGTGGCAAACCTATGGCACGGTTGCCAGAGGCGGCACTCAGAGCCCTCTCTGTGGGCACGCGCACCGACACTCCAGCCAAAGGCGAAGCTGCCACGGGGTCATCAGAACAAATGTCCCGGCAGCTGCCATTCAGTCATTGGGGGGGATTGCCACCCATATCCCTCCTCCCTGATGCCACGCTCCAATCCCCGCCCTGCCTTTTAAGACAAATGATGTTAATGTATGAGTTGTTTTATCTAAACTAAAACCTCAGTATTCAGGTTAAATTACCATATTGGCACTTTATGATAAATAAGTGGGTTTTGGGTTGCAGTTTGGGCACTCGGTCTCTAAAAGGTTTGCCATCACTACCTTAGAAGGCTGCTTATGAGGTAAGTTACAAAAATGACCCGGGGAAAATGCTTCAACTAGAGGATTAGGTGCATAGCTTCTAAAGCACACATCATTTAAATGTAAAACCTGACTCTTCTCATTCTCCATACATTTCTGCAATGTATTTTGAACATTGTATTGGAACGATGTGAAATATGTTCTAATTACTAATGGTGTCATTTTAGCAAAACCAAGTTACTTTCTGTTGAAGAAAACAGTGGCTGAGAGTCAAGCTAGACACTATATATTTTAAAGAGCCCCAACTCCCCACTTTAAAAATCAGGAAGAGCCCAATTTGGTTCAGAGCTGTGGCACAGGAGGAAAAAAGGCACGGAGAAATGGTGCAAAGGAAGGAAGAAACCCTCCCCAGCCCCCCCCCCCCTTCCCCCTGCTGCAGTTCCAAGCCTAACCAGGCTCTCCCTGATTTTGAAATAGGCATTTGAAAAACTTCATTGTGGCTACATGTTTAAAAACATGTCATTTAAAAACATGTTGTCTTGTTTAACCCTGAGAAAGTTTGACTAGAGTCTTTCTCCCTGGCACCCTTACTTTCCACATGCAGGGAGTTTTTGTTGTGGAAGTACATGCCAGCTGCCAGCTATGTTCTAAAATTCACAGTCTCTCAAGGGCTGCACCATGTTTCTTTTGTGTTATAAATTGTCCCTTAGAAGAAGGAAATCGGCATTACAGCCAATTCTGGTCCAATTTATCAATTTCTTCACAGCATACATTAAAATACCTTGGATAAGAGAAAGTATACTCCAGTTATTTTTTCTTTTAAAAAAATTACTCATACTCTTTCAAAAGCTATTTCCAAACAAACAAAAAAAATTGTAAATCTCCACACAGGAGAAGCAACGAAATTGTTAACCAGCAAAAACCTTCTGTATCAGAGAGGACTCTACTGACAGTTTTAAAGGAGGAGAAACAGGGAGAAATCAATACCATAGTGACAGACATCATGGAGAAGTCACAAAGTTCAAGACATGTGTAAGGAACCAATATTTCAAACAGATGAGCATGCGGAAGGAGGCTAGAGGAACCACTACACAAAACTGATGAAAAAGACTTTTTGTAGAATACTAAAGGGAGCCAATTGGCACATATTTCAAAATAGGAAAGGCTTTCTCCCTCTCAGATGTCTTGCTGGCCAGACTAGGGGCAAGAGTAAATAACTAACACCTTTCCAAGCATTCTTTAATAATACCTACAATAAACAGATATATGCTTACTGGAGAATGTTCTTTGACCCTTTTTTTTTTCAAACAGAAAAAGTGGAACATTTGGGGGAGAAATGAAAAAAACCCTCCTTTTGGAATATGGGAAGTTCTTCTTAAAGCAAGATTTTCTCTCACTTGAGACGTACAGTATGAAGAATTAGTAAATGAGTGAAAAGTTTATGCTAAGGTTTTACTCAAAACATGCAAGGTAAAATGGTATATGTGACTATTTACAGCATTAAATAATCCCTTTGAATATTGACGCAACATCTACCGGTATGCATCTGATTCCAAAAAGCGCCCCCTGCTTGTGAATACTTATATCTGCACATAGGGGGCACACAAACCCCAACAGGTTTTTCTTCAGACTTCGGGGACCACCTTTGTCTTCAGAAAAATTGAAATAAAAAGTGGGGTTTGAATCCTCCTGATTTTTGAGACGATGTTGTCTACACATAAACACAATGCTTTTTCAAAATGGTGGTTGCGGCAGACCCTAGGACAGGCGTCAGCAACCCGTGGCTCCATAGCCGCACGCAGCTCTTTCGTCCTCGTACTGCGGCTCCACAGCGACGACGCCAACAACGGCAAGTTGCACTTAGATCTAGCCAGCACGCCTTCCTTTCCTGCTCATCTCCTCCCTCTCTTTCAGTCTGCCTTTCCCCTCCTTCCCTCGTCTGGTGCCTGGGAAGGAGAGGAAAGGACGCCGGAGAGAAGAAGGAAGGAAGGAGGGGGTAGGGAAGGAGGCGCCCAAGCCCCTCACCGCCCCAAGTGCGCTGATCACTTCTGCTTGTCGCTATTGGACAGCTGTGCGACTATCCCCGCTCGGCCATGGCTATTGGAAGGCTGACCTTGGAGAGGCCGGGGGCAGGGCTTGGGGAGGCGGGACCAAATGGTTTTTTGGGTGCTAAAGGTTGCCAACCCCTGCCCTAGGAGCAACTTCTAGACTACATTGGCACGGTGATGAATGCATCAGGTTGCTTCAGGGCGGCCACTGCCAAAAGTGGGCTGGCCATGATGCCACAGAAGTGGGTGCTAGGAGAAGTTCCGCTCCAGGGACAGCCAGGCTGAGCTTTCTGGAGTGGCAGCCATCCCCACTGCAGAGAGCCAGTCCTGACCAGGGGATTTCCCCTCCCTGAAGAGGGATGAATTCCACCCCCATGAGGGGGAGATAGTATTTTCCCCTGTGAGGGAAGGATGGCATCCCCCCCCCCCGAGGGGAAAATGGTGCCCCTCCTGCCAAGTTTTGCAGGTCTCCATTTGTCAAACATATTTTCAAAAATGTTTGTCATCTGAAGGTGAATAACTTCGACAGCAGTTAATATGACAAGACAAGGTTCATTGGAAAAGACAACAATGCTAGGAAAAGTTGAAGGCAGCAGAAAAAGGGAAGACCCACCATGAGATGGACTGTCTCCATCAAGGTCACTATCAACTTCAGTTTGAAACCTGGCTGTGGATGTTTTCAAGGGCATTAATTCATAGAATCACTGTACGTCAGAAAGGACTTGATGGAAAACACAGACAATATGCTGTAATAAGTTTAATGATGATATATAATTAAAACATTCAGCATTTTCAATGCTGGTAGCCTAATAAGTATGTATGAAAAGTGATCTGTTTATTACAGAACTTATTTTCTCTCTTCAAATTTCCTCCCTACTTTTGAGATAGCAAAAATTAAGACATGTGTGCTGAGGTACTACTGTCCCCAACTATCTCCCCAAAACTGGGTAATTTTCCTAACGTCCTTATAGAAAACTAAGACAGTTATACTTTTAAATTCCCTAAAAATCACAAATAGTACAATTTTACAAGCTAAGTTATAAATGATGTCTGTTTTGTGCTGTTAATCACTAAAATGTTTGATAGAAATATAAGTATTGTACATATTTCGATTTTCCCCAAATTTCTGTGATTTTTCTTCTTTAAAAATGGGTAAACTTCCCCCCCACAATTTCAACATTCCTGAAAATTTTGCATCATTACAAGCAGGGTCTGTCTCTCTCAGATTCCACTAGCAGAAATATTTCAGAGAATTATACTGAGGCATACAAGTGGGAGAAAACATTTCAGAAACCAAAGTCTGTAAATAGTAAAATGATCAAAGCTGAGTAATATTAAAAACAACAGAACAAACAACAGAAACAAAGCAAGCTAGTGTTTAAAAGGAAACACTTTGTTTGGCAAAAAAAAATAATCAAGCTCTTCTGAATCAGCTACCAGTTTCCCTTGACCTTCTTTTCCCTTCCTTACAGCTTCATGTTTTCCACTCCATCTGACTATTAAAGACCTATTTTTCTTTATAGCTCCTTGGCAGCATTCTTTATATCTTCTAGGTTGGACTTTTTTCCCAATTCACTTTTCAGTGGTGAAATCAAAAAGACTTGTATTTAAAGTGAAAAATGAAAATATTCCATCGCAAAACGTTCACTCTTCCTTTCCTGTCATTACGCCCTCCTCCAGAATAAACTTGTTCATGCTTCTGTCATTTTTCCCTCCACTTTCTAATTCATATTATCATCAATTTATTTCTTGACACAGTCATTTCTGGCTCATACTTGTTCTCTAATCTTTTCATAGAAATCCACAGAAGTACTGATTCTAATCCTAATTGACTGGTTCCAAACCCTTTCACCTTATATGAAGCCATGCCAATACTGGCAATCTCATGAACCCTGTACTCAGTATGACAACAGCTACATAGATACACACACACACGAGCCCAGGTATATCCAAAAGGGAGTCCTGTCAGGCTCACTTAGATCCCACAATGTACACAAATCACATCAGTTCAGAAGAGGGAACAGGGCATCAAACAAGATCTGCCCTGATCAACATCAAGTCGAAAGTAATGAGTGAAAATGGTAAAGAAGTTATTACAACAAACCAGCATGAAATTGAATCATTTTTCTTCATTAGTGCGGGTTGCTATTATCCACTTTTAGCGTGTTTGTATTAAGTAGACTTTAAACACGCAAGCTTGCCTGGTTTCAGTGGCTGAGGTCTCTTGGGGTGCGTGCGTGTATATTCATAGAAACAATGACAGCCATTACTGTTTCAACACTTCTGCACAATTGTCTCAAAGATCCCCACAATGCTCAGCTGTGTCCTAAATTCCCCAGTCAAACTATGGACTGGAGGTACATGAAGTCCTAGTTATTATTTCTGCCTAGCTACTGAAAAATACAGTGAAAACTGTTGGCTAGATCCAGACTGAACGCTGCAATTCCTGCTGATTTCCCTTTCACACAGAAGGTCATTCTATGCCACACCTATGCCATTCTTCAGGATTCCCCATCTCAGGAGCAGCATTTAGTGGACCTCAGTGTGGGAGGCCCTTGTGTCCCCCCACCTTAAATCTGAACCCCAATCTTCTAAGTTGTTGTGAAGGGCACCCACTTGAAAGCCTAAGCAGCAGTGGGGATCCCAAAAATGAGTTTCAAAAACACATCTGATCTGCCATAACTGAGGTAAATTCGAACACAGAGGCAGGATGTCACAGGAATGCATAGAGCATTTATGTTACCCCAGCTTCAAGGTGTGCCGAATTTAATCATGCCCCTTGCTCCAAGGGATACTTTATCAAGGCAATATGAACCGTCCCAGCTATAGACAGTTGGGCAATTGCTAATCCAATCCAGGCATTGATAAAAACAGCCTATCATCCTCTACACCCAGGGTGAACTATCAAACCCATTATTCACTCCTGGTCCTTGATCAATATCCAACAATCACTCCTCCTTGAAATGCTGGATATTTTTTCTCTTAATCGTCCTGGCAGATTTTAACAGCGCTCACCTTCAAACTGCCCAGGAGAATTCAAATCTCACCTCTTAGACCAATCCTGGCCCTGAGAAAATGGGGTCTTATGTCTACCTTTGTGACCTTTCCCCCCCAAAAGACCATCCCAAGTTGGTGGAAAATGTGTCAGGTCTTCCCTCCATCTAGATCAGGGGTCTGCAACCTGCAGCTCTCCAGATGTTCATGGACTACAAATCCCATCATGGCCAATTGGCCATGTTGTCAGGGGCTGATGGGATTTGTAGTCCATGAACATCTGGAGAGCTGCAGGTTGCAGACCCCTGATCTGGATAATGCTCCAACCCCCTTCTTGGCATTCTGCTGCCTTGGACCTCTGCTGCAGGGACTCTCTACAATCCTCCACCTTCTACCCCTTTGATCAGATACTGTTGCTCATTCGAATGTCCTCCCTTCCCTCTCCTTGTTTCGTAGTGTGTATGTGTGGCTTTTTCTGCACTGAACTTTTAAACATGGTACGCACGTTTTGAAAAGAACCATTTTGGGTTTTTTGTCTGCATAAGGTGGAAAAATAAATCATTCCAGGCAAAACCAATTCTTTTCTTTTTAAGATGTAGTATCTTTGAAGCTACAGAGACTTGAAATCTGGGTAGCCTCGCCTATTCTTATGTTGTGTCTACGAAGCTTCCAAGACACCTCACAGAAAACTGAAAAAGGAATGGAAAAACTTCATGCTTGCATAATTGGCAGGCAATATCGACTTTATGAGTGCATAGCAATGACAGAAATGGCGGGCAGCCACAATGCTAGATATAAGAAAATGTCAGTACGACCCTTCAGCAAATGGTGGACAGCATTGAGAAGTGACAGAAAATGATGCACAGCAAGCAGCGGAGAAACAAAAGCTGAGAGCTTCAAAATCGCACAGAAGAAATAAAACGTTTCTTGATCTCCACACAGCAACCAGGAAACATTTTGAAAACACTTCTGGAAAAAAAGATCATTCGTGTGTATTGGGAAGGAGTAGATGATTTATTTGTGGTCCTAAGGATTTGTTGCTTGGGTTTGTTCCAACTGGTGTATGTTTAATTGTTAGTAAATAAAACATTCATTATATCG
This sequence comes from Sphaerodactylus townsendi, assembly GCF_021028975.2. Taxonomy (NCBI): domain Eukaryota; kingdom Metazoa; phylum Chordata; class Lepidosauria; order Squamata; family Sphaerodactylidae; genus Sphaerodactylus; species Sphaerodactylus townsendi. The sequence continues at coordinate 101,342,014 of NC_059431.1, read as the reverse complement.
GTTGGTCTCTGTCCCTTTTCCTTTAGAAATACTGCTCTAGAATAAAATCTCCCTATACGTAGAAGAAGAGTTTAGATTTATATCCCCCTTTCTCTCCTGTAAGGTGACTCAAAGGGGCTTACAATCTCCTTTCACTCCCCCCCCCCAACAAACACCCTGTGAGTTGGATGGGGCTGAGAGAGCTCCAAAGAACTGTGACTAGCCCAAAGTCACCCAGCTGGCACGTGTTGGAGTACACAAGCTAATCTAGTTCACCAGATAAGCCTCGGCAGCTAAAGTGGCAAAGCGGGGAATCAAATCTGGTTCTCCAGATTAAAGTGCACCTGCTCTTAACCACTACACCTTGCTGGGTAGTTCATGCCTCTGGAGATCCTTTAACAACTAATTCTCCCTCTCTTGGTCCAGTTTGGGTAACGTGGGCTGCAGAGGGAGGGGGGGGAGAAGGTTCCATTCTGGTGCTAAGAAATGTAAACTGGATCCAACCCCATACCTGAAAGAAGTTATGATCCAGATGACAAAACAGAACTGGAAGCTAAACACATGAAGAAACCAAAGATGAAACTGCATGCATAATTTCAGTAAAAAGCAGAGGGAATAATTTTAAGGCTAACTTCAACATGTTTCAGTTTGAAACAGGAGTCAAAGTGCAGAGCAAATCCTTTTTAGCTGCAGCAACAACACAACTAAGCCTTTTCTTATTGGAATCTGAAATGGATGAGCCTGTAAGTCATGACGCATGGCAGATGCCAGTCAGGCCATTTACAAAGCCCCAGGAAGGCCCTCATAAACCACAGTGATGGGTTACAATAAGGCCTTCAAGAGCACAAAAATATCATAATGCTAAGATTACTGACATTGGTGAACATGGTTTCTGTTGTCCACAGATGTCCTTATAAATGATGTGCTTATCGGATGAAATTCCAAATTGTAAAGTATGCAAATACATCTCCAAAAGTATAGATGGGTAGCTATAAATTTGATCTGTCCTTGCTATTATTGTAGCCCTCTTGTATGGAGCACAGAACAGACTGTGGGGTGAACAGAGATATCGGCATCTATCAAGCCCGTTAGCAAAGTTGTCGGAACACAGGGAGATGCATCAAGGCACCTCTGAGCTATGGAATAAATACTCCTAAGGGAAAAACAAATGTGTGGACAATAGCAGATATCAACTATTACACACATTAAAGACAAGGCTAAGCCCATAAGGAAAGAAGATGTATAAAATCAGAAAAAGTGGATAAAGAACTTGCCTTAAAGAGATTTCTTTGGCGTTGGGGGAAAAAATCTTTTAAATTAAATTTCCCACATGGTGGAAAAAAAGATTTAATGCAATTATTTGGATTTCTTTTTTTAATGGTTGGTTTGATTTTTGTTCACCCTATTTTTGTTTCATTCAATAATGATTATATCTTGTTCATTTTACAACCTCATTTCCCCTTATAGTGGGGAAAAAGCAATATAAATTAAAATTAACTGCTCAAAGTTTAAACAGTAATCTTTTGGGGATTGAGGCCAAGGTTACCTCTTTTTTTCTCTCCTTTTCTGTGTCAGTGATAGTGTTGGATTGGAATCTGTGAGTCTCGGGTTCAAATCCCCACTCTATCACGGAAGCCTATGAGGTGAATTTGGCCCAGTCTCTTTCTCAGCCTAAACTTCTTTATGGGGTCACTGTTGTGAGAATAAAATGGAGGCAGGTCAGACAATGTTGCAAACAGCTTTAGGCCATCGCTGGAGAGAAAAAAACAAGATATAAATATCTAAATAGAACAGTTAATGAAAACCTTCACAATAACTCTCTGAAGAAAGTTAGTTCAGAGATGGTGACTTACTCCATGCTATCCATCAAACCTCATAGCTGAGCAAAAGTCAGAACCCTTCCAGCAGTGGGTGTAGTGGTTAAGAGCAGGTGTACTCTAATCTGGAGGAACCGGGTTTGATTCCCTGCTCTGCTGCGTGAGCTGTGGAGGCTTATCTGGGGAATTCAGATTAGCTTGTGCACTCCAACACACGCTAGCTGGGTGACCTTGAGCTAGTCAAAGCTTTTCGGAGCTCTCTCAGCCCCACCCACCTCACAGGGTGTGTGTTGTGAGGGGAGAAGGGAAAGGAGTTTGTAAACCCCCTTGAGTCTCCTTACAGGAGAGAAAGGGGGGATATAGATCCAACTCTTCTTCTTCTCCTTTGCAAGCACTGATCCACCACACTTTGACATGAGAATATTATCATTGGCTTGAAATTCTTCTTTTGAGAAGCAGCAAGTTTTTAACTACCTAACATGAGAACTACCTAACATGAGATCCTCTTCCCTGTAGTGTGTTCCCAAATGCCTGGGGTACATTAGGGCATCCAATACACAGCTGTGTGTGTTGAACCAGTTATCTGAATCCATCCTACTCAGTTGGTACCCTTTCAGGAGAAAGGCTGAAATTTGGAGGGAAAGGCTCATTCAGTCTGCTCCCCCAACGTGGGCATAACGTTCACACACGTGCTGCAGCCATGTGGAAGCAACAGCGCTGTGGGCACAATTGTGTTTGTGAAGGAGGAAACTGAGGACTGAAAGTGAATGGGAAAGGAGTATGTGGGAGTAATTTCTCTTGCATACCTACGCTGCAGACCTCGGCACAGGATTGCAACAGTGCTGACCTGTTATAGTGGGGATTATATAGACAAATCCATCTGGTAAATGGCATTGCACGCCTAAGGATCAGTTTCCACTTGCATCGCTTGATGACTAATTCATCAAGTGATAACAGGGTTAGGCGATTGAGGTTTTCAAGCTGCATGTATCTCTTGATGTATAATGCTCACCAACAGAGTCACTTTACACATTCAAGCTTCGTCTACGTGTGCAACAGAATGTGGTGGGAATTGGATGGTAGCACCTTGGGGTTCCTGAATGTACTATATACTACTTTAGACTGCAGGTGGCAGAAGACATTTTAATGTACTCTTACATTTAAAAAAAACCCCTTTCCTTCAACTGCAGTGTATTGACTTATATGGGTAAATAAAATATTCCCACAAATCGATAACTAGAATTGCAGATAATACACTGAACTTCAACCTTTTGCCCTGATGGGCTAGCTTTTAAATTGCATGGATATTTTACATTTCACATTTTAAACTTGCATTGAAAATGTTTCGGATGTACACCTTGCCTATAGTTTGAAGCGGTACAGTGGATTCTACCACCTTGGCTGCGTGTGTGGATAAGGCCATAATTCATTGTGCTTTCTAATTAAGTGAAAAGAAATAGATTGACATGCATGCATTTGGGAAACCACACATTGGAAGCTAGGAATGGTCTTTCATGTGTTTCACACCTGTACAGATTGATTTGACACTGCCATCTGCTCTATTTGGGGCATGAATTGTGTAGCATTGAAGGGCAGTAATTTGTGGTGGTTAGACTGGGGCAGGGGCGGAGCAAGGGGGAATTGCACCTGGAGATCATGCGCGGCCTGCGCCCCTGCCATGGTGCTGCCCGCCCTGCCCCGGAATGCCCCTGGAACACCCTCACCACGCACCAGCCCCGCCCTGCACCAGCATGCGCCCAGGCCGTAGTGCCCCCACTGCCCCATGGGCACTATGCCGCTGGACTGGGGTGGGGAAGGTTCATATTCTATGCCTGCCCTAGAGGTTCGCTGGGTGACCTTAAGTCAGTCATTCTCCCTCAGCCCAACATTCCTCGCAGGACTGTTGTGAGGATAAAATGGAGAATAGAACGATCATATATGCTACTCTGAGCTCTTTGGAGGAAAGTTGGGATTAAAATGCAACAAATAATAACAAATGCACCTAACTGCAGCTGACATCAAATAGAAAGGAAACAGAAAACCATTCCTGCTTTTGGCTGGAAACAACAACAGAATGGAAGCCATAGTAAATGACCATTTTGTGCTATAAAAATCAGCGTGATGCAGGACACTAGAACCATCAGTTGCTCCCAAAGGATTAGTTTAAAGGCAAGAAATGCGATGGCTAAAAAGCTGAGGTGACTCAATTACTTAGGGACTCAATTACTTAAAACAAAGAAACTGGTTTTTTTTTAAATGACAAAAATTCAAAATTATTTCTCTGCTAGAGGTCGCTCATAACAACCTTTTCATCCATAAATCTGAAAGTCTCTAAGGTGCAATATCTCTCTGCGAGAGAGGTGACAATTAATTGGTATTTTACTTACCTCATCCACATAGATTATGCAGGAGAATTCTAATCACCATGTGCTACACACATGTAAGGTCAGCCTGGGCCAGATTTTGACAGTGGTATAAAATGGATGCTGCTTATTCTCCTTTTTTGAAGTGGGAGGTGGGAATGTAATTACCCTGGGATTTGCTGCATGAAGAGATTGCAAAGAGACTTCTGGAACCAATGGGATCCTACCTTACTATAAAAATGTTTTTGCTGGAGCATGATGCCTAACATACAGCAAAACGTGGAGCCAGCAAAAAATTTCAGGGATTTGGGGATTTTCAAGGGTTGTGTTATACTGATGTTATGCAAAGCAAGGTTTAGGAAAAAAAATCAAAATGAACCAGGCAGAACAGTGGAGGAGGGAGCACCTCTAGGACAATAACACTTGGTTTAGTAGTATAAGTGCTGAACTGGTTTCTTTAATAGCATCATGAATGTTGTGATATGCAGTGAGAACGTTTACAGGATACAACATGGAGAAATATGTCCACAGTTCCAGAAAACTGTCTGCTTCTCGGCTACTTTCCAAGACACCCACCCCCACTATTCTTCGATAGCAGGCAATTGGAAAGCAAAATAATGACCCTAACAAATAGCAAATTCTGTAGACAGCAGATAATTTCAAGGGGGTTGAGAAATGCTTTGCTTACATACAGGTCACATTTAGTCTCTGCCTGTGTCACTTGTATTCAAACAGATTTTTGCAATGTTTTGCTCTGCTTCGTGGTTTTTTTTGCTTTTTGGGGGGTATTGTAGTGTGTATTGAATGAAAACTGAAGGGATGAACACATCATGTGTACATACCCAGTGGTAGGATTCAGCAGGTTTGCACCACTTCGGCAGAACCGGTTGTTAAAATGATGCTTGTAAACAACCAATTGCTAAATTATTTGCATTCCATGACCGAAACCGGTTATTAAATTATTTGAATCCCACCACTGTACATACCCCTCTACCAATTTTTTAACAACTCTGCAAAAAACTATCATGTCTTCAGTCCTACAGAAATATAACACACTAACACTGTGATCCTAAACATGCTCGCTTAAAACCTATTGGAATTAGAAAGACTTCTGAAGAATTTAAACAGGCTGTTTCCCCACTCGCCTTTTGTTGCGCGCTACTCACTCCAAGTCCAGCGGCACTCCCCACTACCGGAGCAGCGACAACGCAGCTGCCCCGATTCTGCCGCCCTCGTGACCCTTCAGCACGCGTCATTTCTGCCCCTGTTCAGAATGGTGCCTTTTGCAAAACAGTGGGGAGCATGACTACGTGCTCAGAAACACCCGCGGTTAACGAAGCCCGGTAAGCCTCGCTTTTCTTTTCAAAGTGGGGAAACGGCCATAGAATAGGTTGTAGGTTCCTTACAGTTCCAATCCAGATACTCTGATATATAGGAGTTTAACACAGCAAGTTTACAGTATAGTTGATCACCAAGCACAAGGCTGTACCAAAAGTTGTACAACAGGGTTTCCTGGAGGCAACCTAAAGGTCTCAAACATAATGGTAAATGCTCTGCCATAGTATTATGCTTTGTAGTATTCCATTTGCACCAGTACCTTCAATGCTCAAGCTCAGGTGAAAACAAGGGAAGACTAAAATGTTCAGATTGTAGGCACTGTCAAATGGTTGCTCACCTAGTACTTAATGTCAGTTCTATACAGCAATTTTTTTCTGAAAACATGGTGGGTATATAAAACCCTAAACTGTAGTCATGACTCACCCTATTATGAAATTTTTTGTCCATTCATCAACCCTTGGCTGGTGGATATACATCTTACCTCGGTGCTGCTTTTTTCATTTTCTTGGTTATGGTTTTGATGAAAAAGCTTGAATTAAGCTATGTGTTCTTTTCTTACTAAATTGACTAGCAGTACAATCCAGAACAGAGTTACTCCAGTCAAAGCCCACTGATTGAAGTAACTCTGTTCTGAATTGCACTGCAAAGTGGCATTAGGTTAGATGTTCTAGCATTTGCATTGATATTCTTTTCATTTGGCGCTTGGTTGGTATATATTGTAGGATATGTATCTCCTACCTTATCCATCTTTCCTACTTACAGCTACAGTCCTGAGGTTGCCCTCCTGTCTTTTGGACTACAATGTTCAAGTTATAAGGGGGAAAAAACATACCTAGCAATCCAGGATTGGGAAATCTCCAGGAATCATTGTATGTTGAATACTGCGGGTGGCTGTATGGACTTCCAGAAAATTCACTCCCTGAATGAAAGAGAAAAGGAAGTCACAGCATTATTTAGAGAAAAAGAAATTTTAAATGTTACATTCTTGATATATTTGCAAAGGAAAACAACTTGAAGCAAAAGCCATTTCCCCACTGAGAAATTAAAGCTGGATACAACCATGATTCAAAAGAAACAGAGTCTTTTCATTGCGGTTTCACCCTCCCCACTGCAGCGTGTGTCTGATGATGTCTATCACGGTTTCAAACAGTGCAGCAATCCCCACGAACGCGCAATCTGCTCAGCGGCTCTGTTCTTCCTCGTCCTGATCGGCTGTTCTGTTGTGCTGGGTCGGGAATTTTTTAAAAACTTTTTTTGTGTGTAGCTACGTCACCACACACATGCGTAGATAGAATTTCCCCAACACTTTTTTTCGCGCTAAGCTATGTTTATACACGACTTTGACTTTTTCAGCACTCTTTACCCACGCAGCTGCTCTGGCACAAAAGTCTAATTTTAGTTTCCAGTTGGCACAGAAATCACATTCCATGCAGCCACGTTTCAATGGTGCGGAACAAAAAAAAGGGCTGTGCGCACATTGCGCACAACCCACTATGCTCTGATTGGCTGGAAGGCTTCACGTCACTTCCTACGGTGGGAAAATAAACCTAGATTCTGTCCCCTAATCCTCCCCACCGATCTGGCTTTGGCACGAGTTTTTTAAAAAGGTGCACTTCCATGCAGGTTCTTTAAAAACACGTGATAATGCGGAGAGGAGGAACCGGGTTGAATCCATGTTCGGCGGCTAAGCAGTGGGGAGTTCTTGCTGAAACCTTGATTAATTGACCGTGGGGAATCAACCAAAGTGTAGTTTTATCTGTCTAACTTGGCTTTCAAGTTACTTGCAAGTTGCAACAATAACTGCTCAAAGAAAGCCATTTTAAAGATCTGGCACTTATGTTCCAAAAATAAAATTGTGGACCATTTGACTGTTGGACAATGGGTTTTTCAGTGTAGTACTCTTTTTAACCTGAATCACAACTAAACAACGGACTGAAGACTGCTGTCCTGTGTTTTACAAGCAAGCAATGAATAAACGAGTCTTGGAATTATGCTGATTTTGATTTCATAGCACTTTGAAGGAGATGGGCCCAAGTGGCCCTGGCAGGGGGGATTGATTGCAAGGTTCAGGCAGCCGAGGGGATGCCCTCCCTCAAGCCATTGGCCCACCAGGATTTCCTCCATACAGGAAATGGCCTCCTGTATGGCCTCCATGCAGTGACAGGGGACATCTTGAATCTGTCTTGGGGGGATGGGGGGAAGATTGCAAGTTTAGCAGTTCCAAAATAAAATGGGTTGAGCTGAAATAAAACATCCTAAAGATGTTTTGGAGGAGGAAAGCTGTGCAGAACTCCTCCTCAAAACGCTTCTATTTACGTCCTCAAGACGTTTTATTTGTGTTATGTGGAAAGGGCAGTTGTAAACATAGAAACGATGCTGAGGACTTCCACTGATGCCAGATTAAGCACAGAGTCATTTCCCTGAGGCAGTGTCTCCACACTGTCTCACCATAGGTACCCAGTCGCTTTCACTGGCTCACACATGACAGCTGGAAAATATATCAGCAGTCAATTCTTTCTCTTTCATTTTTGTCCTGCCCTTCCTCCAAGGAGCTGAGGGTGGCAGACATGATTCTCATTTTTCTCCACTTCACTCTCACAAAGACCTTATGAGGTAGGTTAAATCGAAAAGAAAATAGTGCCAGCAGGGGCTGATGGGAATTGTAGTCCATGAACATCTGAAGCGCCAGAGTTGGACACCCCTGCTCTACTCCATGCATAACTCACAGGAAAAGACAAAAGAAAACAACCCTAATTTTTGATGTAGATTGCTGTGATGTTCACATAGCTAACAACTTCCTGCATGATAGCTGATCCAGTACAACCCCATTAGAAAACTAAACCATTGCAGAAAGAAAAGATTGTTCCTGCTTCATGTGTTCAGGGTGAGGGCAGGTTTTCCTCTGAGCATATACATTATATTTGAATTGATTCCTGTGTTTCCCACAACAACGAGACTAATTTTTCCCAAAAAATGTTGGGTTATGAGGTTGCTAGTATGGCTAAAAACCACAACTGCATTACCAGCGCCATGCATAAAAACACCAGCTTACTTGTTTTTCAAACAGTGAGGCATGAATGACAGTGAACCTCTAAAGAAAACTGTGGCATGTCCCCAGACAGAACCAAATTTGTAACTCAACTTCAGTCTTAGAAATGGTTCAGTTAGCAAAAACCACACATCTGACTCCCTTCCTTTGCAGCAGAGCTTGCCTGCTCAACCCAAGCTCCACTTCCTTTTCCCTAGGGCTTCCATATTGCTAGTGGTTCCTGCCTCATCAGAGACCAGAAGTGACTCCCTCAGACCCCTTAACACAGACTCTGTCCTACTGGCAGGTCTTTGGTAGCAAGGCCCGTGGGACAGCAAGATATGTAGTAACTGTACGGATGAGTGACACGCTTCTCTTCCTCCCCAGAGTCTTCAGGGAAGAGTGCTTCCTTGCAGTGTTTAGTATGTAGGAATTGTTTGGCATACAGAAACATTTCACGGAATTTCTACCTCAACTGCACAACCTCTCAGACATCTACAGAGTTTTCTTTATTGTTATTGTTATTATTATTTAATTTTGTTTTTTTTAATTAGCAAGCCTTTATTGGCATAGATTTAATTTTGTTTAATATCACAGCTGCCAGTTCTTTAGCTGGTTGTTTGCTTTTCATTACAAGTCAAGCATCACCCAGAGGCATAGGGCGTTGTAATGTATTGGTGTAGTATTCGTGTGGATCCCAGCCTTCTGAATCTGTCAGAGGTTGATTTTGTTGATTTGAAGATGTTTCAAGAGCCACCCTCGTGTTTTTGGAATGGGGCCCAGGATGCCAATTACCATTGGGATGCCCGCAGTATTGTTATTGTTGTTACAATTAACTGAAATTATTAATTCAGTTAGACCATAGGTTTTATACCCTAATTTCACATCTTACAAATTCCCATTCCACACAGCACAAAAAAGATATCTGTGGGACATCTTAAAAAGAGGCAAGTGCCTCTTTTCACTCCACACATCCAAACTAAAACTTTAGGGGGACGTCTTAAAAAGAGGCGGCTTCTGGGTGCTTTCCAGACAGCAAAAGCATCAGAGGAAAAGAGAGGCTATTAGGTTGTACACCACCCAGAGCCCTTCGGGGGTGAGCGATATAGTAAATCTGAAAGGAAGGAAGGAAGGAAGGAAGGAAGGAAGGAAGGAAGGAAGGAAGGAAGGAAGGAAGGAAGGAAGGAAGGAAGGAAGGAAGGAAGGAAGGAAGGAAGGAAGGAAGGAAGGAAGGAAGGAAGGAAGGAAGGAAGGAAGGAAGGAATGTCCTGGGTCAACCGTTAGCAAATGGCGTCAGGGAGAATCCCTTCAGCTGCAAACAAAATGTCAAGCGCAAGCTGAGGGTGAAACAGACCAGAGAGTAAAACGTTCAAGTGGAAAACATAAGATGTCTCCCGAACTCTCCATTCTGCACAGCCAAGCATGGACATCTTGCAGGTGGCTTAGGGGGAAAGGGTGAGCTTCGAAGTTTTTTTTTTTAAAAAAAAGACATATTGAGCAGAAATAAGGTATCCTAAGGATGCCTTGGGGAAAAGACGGTGCAGAGTGCCTTCCCAGATGCCTTTTTTTTTGCGTCCTCAGGATGTCTTATTTCAGCTGTGCAGAACGAACCACAGTGCTTCAGGAGATGTATCTGGGCAATAGGTTGGAGCTCTTTCTGCCATTATAATTACAGCATTTTGAATGTATTATTTAGGAAAAAATAGAGGGAGGACACACATTTTATACAGAATCAGTTGTTACAGTACAAGGTAGTAAATGATTATGTGCTGCATAATATTTTGCATCCCCCCAATATATATGTTCAAATATTTGCTATTATTCTATTCATTGTGAAGAATCATGTTCTACAGGTGCAACAAAAATAGAAATAAATGTTAGTTCAATACTTTTAAGGCATATAATTCTTAAATTCACAGCCTCTCTGCCTCAAACATACACAGGCACCAAATTCATAATATCTAGGTAGAACTAGTACAACATGTGGAGAGAGCTTGTGGAAATATAGAGCCAGTTTTGTTGTTCCTGACTCTTCTGCTAGCCTGGCACATGAATGAACAAGTTAAATGGCCCTTTCCGCGCAACCAAAGTAAAACATTTTGAGGCAGGAAATAAAACATTTCCCCTGACAAGGGCCTGTTCAGCATGGGCGGAAGAAGCGGCTGGCCACCAGCCTAATTTATGCAGGGGGAGCCTCGGGACCGCTCACACAGTCCCGTGCTGGCAGCCCTAAAGCCGCCGTGGGCCGCAGAGGCAGCTCTGCACAGAGCCGCCTTCGGTTTGTTTGTTTTCCTTACCTTTGCTCGCTGTGATGCTCCACAGGGAGGAAGGGACATGCCCTCGTGGGACTCCGACCCTGAGGGTTAGAGGGCCATGTGGGCGTGTCCCTTCATCCCTGGGGAGTGTCGCAGCGAGCAAAGATAAGGATCAAAAATAGGCAGCACCTAAAAGTAGCATACTCACACTGGTGCCCTTTGCATGGCCCCAGCGGGAAGATGCCGCTTTCGAAATAATTTACTCATTGAGCGAGTTACGAAAGCAGCATTTTCCCGCTGGTTGGAGGGAAATAGCATAGTGCTGCCTCCCTGCGGAGGTGGCAGCTGTGCTAATAGTGCCCCAGGGACGGTGTTTTTAGTGTCTCTGAGGTGCTGTTATTGGCCCATGTGAAATAGGCCTAGTTCCGTATAGCTTTCAGCCCAAAAAGTTTTATTTCCACTTTTAAACTGTTTTATTTGTTGTATCCTGTTTCATTTTCTGAAAACGTTTTGAAACGTTTTTACTTGCTGGGCATAGGACTTTACGACATTTCATCAGTGCCAGCGTATTTTTGTCAGTTTTTAAAAATTATTGGGGGGGGGGGGCGGGGTCAGGTCTCTGTAGCTTCAAAGATATAACCCCAGGGAATCACAGCACAGGTTTTTGAAGTTTCACCCCATGTTTTACAGAGTTGTAAAAAAAACACCCCAGAATGACCACATAACCGCAGCCGGGAATTGTTTCAAGGGGGTGAGTGTGAACAAATGGGGGGGGGGGGATTGAAAACGTTTTATAAATGTTTTCAATATGTTTTATAAATATTTTCAATATGTCCCTACATGGCCTCTCCGCTCGGTTGAGGCCAATCTACTGGTGGTCCCTGGCCCCTCAATGATGCGGCTGGCCTCCACACGGGCCAGGGCCTTTACAGCTCTGTCCCCGGCCTGGTGGAACACTCTTCCCCCAGCTGTCCGGGCCCTGCGGGACCTTGGCGAGTTCCGCAGGGCCTGTAAGACGGAGTTGTTCCGCCGGGCCTTTGGAGGGACCAGCCGCTGAAGGTGCCCCCCCTTTTAGCTCTTAATATCTAGGCTTTTCCCATCAAATGGGACTCGCCGCTCCCTCCCTCCTGGGGAGGATTTAAAATTAGGGTTTGTCGGACGCCTCTTGTTATTTTTACTGCTGTTTTTAAAAGGTTTTAATTATATTTATATCTGTACAGAGATTCTATGTTGTACACCGCCCGGAGCCCCTCGGGGATAGGGCGGTATAAAAGTCTAAATAATAAATAAATAAAAATAAATAAATTCAATGATTTGTGTGGAAAGGGCCAATGTGTGACATTACTTGTATCCCTAGTTTAAGTAAACTCAGGATATGAAAACAAGGAATGCAGTAAGAACTTGCCTAGGGTCCCATGAGAGGAAAGTAATTAAAAAATGTTATTTTTATTAATATGAAAAGTTCAGCTGCATTCCTCGAGGACCCTGCCCATTGGTTGCCCATCTCTGTTATCTCACAGGAAGTTTCTTGGAGGAGTCAACCTCCCCACAAGGGAAGAGTCAGTTCACTCAGAGTTTCATCGGAATCTCCTTTCTCCTGGCTCCAGTAAACCTCCTTCATGTTCTTGCAGCTTGCTAATCAAAAAAATAGCCTGCACTGGCATTTCCTTGCCTGGATGTGTTGTTAAGCAGGAGGCTGCACTTTCCCCAACAATAATCAACACCCCGGCACAAGTATCAGTGGAGGCAAGCTGACATTTCAGTGCCGAATCTTCAAACCTCCTCTTTTCCCTGCTACCCCCTCCCTCTATACAGGCACACACACACACACACACACACACACACACATCTCCAGGCCTCTCTGGGGGACACTCCAGTGCCTGACAGGCTGAGGCTTCCAATTCTCTGTTTTTTATGCCTCAGCGGTCAGGGTGTCAAGTTCCTGCAATAGAGACCAGCCAAGAGCTAGAGGAGTCACTGAATACCATCAGTTCGGTGACAGTATTGCTTGCTTCATCCCACATACTCTGCATATCCATCAGCCATGCAAAAGGAGGGAGGGCAGAAGATGGAGGGAGATAAGCCAGCCAGGAACAGAAGGGGGTGGAAAGAGAGCGAAGAGGAAAGCCACCAGCCCCGCTATTAGCATCACAGGCTTCGGACAGACAAATGGTGCGGTAGTACAGTGAAACTAAACGAGATGAATGAACGCCGCATGAGCGCCTCCTGATTTCCTCCAGATACTCCCGCACCCATCAGATATACTTCTTGACAGCACTGTTTAATGATCAGCCCAGTCAAAAGAAATACTATGCACCAGCCACCCAGGGGAGTTGTGAGTGCTTCTTCTTTTTTTGAGGGGGTGGGGAGGCATAGATTAAGAAGATGAAATACTTGGGAAAACGATAGTTCGATACAACCGGGCTTTTGTAAGATGCACAGCTTAGTACTTCATTAAGGATGCTAATTTTTTTTAAAAAAGAATATTGCATCATACAACCTACCTTAAACTAATGGGCCTTTGTCAGCCACCAAGATACAAAGAAATAACAGTGATCTCGTTTGTCCTATGTTTGATGACCCTAGAAAATACTTTTAATATGCTTTCCACAAAAAGGACAGGATTTACGGTTAATTGTTATTTAGGCCCCTTCCACACATGCAGAATAATGCATATTCAATCCACTTTCACAATTGTTTGAAGGTGGATTTTGCTGTTCCACACAGTAAAATCCAGCTTCAAAGTGGATTGGAAGTGGATTATTCTGCATGTGCGGAAGGGGCCTTAGAGCTATTGGCTCAGTGGACAATACTCAGGATGAGTGTTGCTAGATTCCTAGTGGAGCTTGGAGATCTCCAGGAATTACAACTGATCCCCTGAAGAAACGGCAGCTTTGGAGGGTGGACTCTATGGTATTATACCGGCTGATATAGTTGTGAATTTCCTGCATTGTGCAAGGGGTTGGATTGGATGGTCTTTGAGGCCCCTTCGAGTTCTATGTTTCTAATCCAGGTAGCAATGGGGGAGAGTGGGCAGATACAAAAACGGAGTGACAGTAAAAGATTGGCTTGACTTGGTGGCAGTGCCTAGGCGTGGTGTAAACCTAAAGGCCTCTTCCGCACATCCACTTTCAATGCAACTGGATTTTACTGTGCGGAATAGCAAAATCCACTTGCAAACAATTGTGAAAGGATTGAAAGTGCATTATTCTGCGTTTGCGGAAGGGACCAAAGAGTTACCCGCTGACTTCAATGGGCTTAGAAGTGCATAATTCTATTTTGAATCATACAGATGTTTCATATTTCCCTAACTGATAGGCTCAGGAATGGACCAGGAAATGAAAACAGATCCAGAGCAAGCCAAGCTGAGCAGCTCTCATGGCTCTACCAGCAGGTGCTGCAGAGATCTCTCAGCTTGGTGATACAAATAATAGGTATCAGCTCACCAATTGCTCCCTCCTGTAATTTGGCAGCATTGTGGGAAATGACACCCATTACCATTGCGAATGAAGTGTCTGGACCAAGCAGTCTTTGAGACTCTGGTAAAGTTTCAAACACTTGGTCAGGCTTGCTTCTGGCCACTAGCAGCCTTCTAGGGCAGGGGCAACAGGGATAAAGGACCAGAAGAACTACAAGGGAAAGGGGAAGTTAGTGCAAATATTTTTTTTTACAAACTCTTGCTCCAAGTGATTTCTACCATTTTCTATGGCTACCCCTTAAGTTGTAACTTAATGAGCGAAGATCTCTTCCCCAAATTTTGTTCTGTTTGTGATCCAGGTCATAAAAATTGATACATTAAAATACTAATGGTTCACAGAAACCGGGGGAAAGTACTCCTAGCCACCAATCTCACCAGAGCATCAAGTATCAACAATGGTTCTAGGAGACCCTTGAACTGCAAAATTAGAGTGGAGAAAGATGTCACCACAGAGAAAGGGCCAAAATCTGGTTTTTCTCACCCACATTACAGTGTGACACCCTCAGCATCTTACCTCTGCTTGGTAGGAATGTGCAGTATGTTTTGTGTGGCTAATGCCCATTAGCGACATAGCTACAACGGTTCAGATCAGGAAGTTTCCATGTACAGAATTATTGTAGTACTCAAGATTTTGAGAGTATCTGTTGCAAGAATTGCTGGGGAAAGGCACATATGTGAGACAGCCTTTGTAAGGAGTCTGTCACATTACAGGGAGGGTGGTACGCAAACTGTCCATAATACCCAGCAACTGTATGTACAGTCACTACCAGAAGTCCAGTGCCAAAGTATTAATGAAGAATCCTAGCTGTTAGAAACCAGGTGGGCATTTGATTGCAGCAGGAGAAATGGGGAAGGGGCCGTGGCTGAGTGGTGGAACTTTTCATGTAGAAGGTCCCAGGCTAAATCTCTGGCATCTCCAGTTAAAAGGATCACGTAGTGGGCGATGTGAAATACCTTCACCTAATACCCTGGAGTGCTGCTGACAGAAAATAGTGACCTTCACAGAACAAAGGTCTTACTTCAGTATAAAGCAGTTTCACGTGTTCATGTCCTCAGTTATTCCATTTCTCTTTTGAAACACTTGGTTCTACCCATAATTAGCAATTAAAACATGGTGAAAAGACAAATCCCCTCACCCAGTCTTCTAGCAATTTATCTCCAATTTCTCATAAGATCTTTTTTTTAGTTCTAGGGTGGACGGGTGATGATAGAGATGATATAAAATCCTTTCAGCCCCTTTTAAGAAATAAGTAACCCGTAGCCACAAACCATGGGTAACATTAATAAGATCACTACTAACCGTTTTACTTTAGATCCAAAACAAGGATTCAACATCAACAAAATCTGAAACTAAGGCCCTTTCCACACGGGCCATATATGGCGCCCTGGGGATGGCAAAAACGCCGTCCCCAGGGAGCCGTTTGCTAAAACGCAGCAGCGCCGACCTGGCTCCCCTCCACCACGCCCAGGGCGGCATCAGTCCACCTCCAAAAACCTCCCTCCTGCGAACGGCACCGCCGGGAACACGCTGTTTCCCCCATCCCTCTCCCACTCACCTCGTCGTCCTGCATCGCTCTACTGGACTGTGAGACCCTCCCTCGCTGTCCTCCAACCCCTGGAGGTTGGAGGGCAGCGTGGGCAGGTCTTAGGAGTCCAGCCTCTGCGAGGGCCACTCGCATGCTCCCGTGCGAACGGCCCCCACCCCTCCACTGGCAGAATTCCTGCCGGTGCAGGGGCACCCTTTCCGCAGTGCGGAAAGGGCCTATGACTTAAAAACTTGGGTTCAGTTCTTTTCCAGGTAGACTTTTAAAAAGAGAAGTTCAACATTTCTTGATTTTAACAAAGTGATATTAGATATCAAGTAATTTACTGGACCATTCCCAACTTCCACCTAAACAGACTTTTTGTATTCAGTGTTTAACATTTCAGGCTTTTTTGAAGAGCGTGGGTCATAAATTTCTTCAGTAAATTTCAATAGCAATCATTAGCTAGTGTGTTAGGATATGCTTGACTGCGTGGAGACCAGGACTAAATACTACATTTAACAAACAAAGTGTGCTGAAGCAGTTTGTATTTTACATATTCCCATTATGAAATAGCAGTTAAAATACACACTTTAAAATCTATTTTTAAAAAATCCTGTTTGCAAGAAGGAAAATTTGAAGTGAATAAACTAAACAGTGATAAGGGTCTTTCAGCGTAACAAAATTATATCACTATCTAAATTACTGGGATTTTAACTATGGCAATTTATATCAATGGAAATGTTGGACAACAGTTACATTTACTATGAAATGTGGTTCATTTTTTTGAAAAAAGAAAGAGTGGTCATTCAGTCTTACAAGAGACTGGATTCATGAAATCCAGTATCACAATATTTTCAATTTAAATTGCAAACTAAGCAGGGAATTGATTGATGGAAGAACTTTCTCTTCAGACTACATATTCTTCATATGTGTTTATTGATTTAATATGTCATCCCTTCACTTCCGAATCGGGTCGGCTTACCATACACAAAACATTTAAAACATCTGATAAACTCAATAATAAATACCATAATAAACTCAATAATAAATACAATTTCTTCCAAACAATCCTGCAAATGTTTGCATTGTGATTTTTCAATGCTTTGTAACCAGAACTTTAGCAGTTACAAAACTGCCACAATTGTAACAGACACATAGTTTTATATTTCAATATACTGATTGGTTTACGTCATTTACAACTTGCCTAGACGAGGCTTACCCTACCAATAAATCAAACAAAATTTTATCTTCCATATCAACAAAGATCCTCATGATGCCTTAAAAACTAACTGAAGTACTGTAGGTCAACTGAAGTACTGTAGGTCAACTGAAGTACTGTAGGTGGGGCGGGGTAAATATAGCGGTAGGCGGTGGCCAGATTATAGAAGGCGGACGAGATATGGGAATGCTCGTTCGCCTTCTGACCTCCGACCTATCTCGAAGAACGAGGATGGCAGGGTTCAGGAATACTCCGCTTCGTCCCTGGTGTTGATAAATGCCAGGTCCATTAATAATAAAACCGCTATACTCCGAGATTTTCTCGGAGGCCAGCAGATGGACCTGGCTTGTGTCACCGAGACCTGGGTGCGTGAAGGTGAGACCGTCGCCTTGGGCGAGGTCGCGCCCCCAGGTTTCGCGTGCCTCCACCGGTCACGAACCCGGGGCCGGGGGGGTGGGGTGGCAATGTTCACCCGTGATTCTACCACCTTCAGGGCTGCCCCAGTCCCGGAGGATCTCTGGGTAATGGAATGTGCCGGTTTTGAGTGGATTTGGCGCTTGGAGAGGTATTGGCTGTTCTCCTGGTGTACCGGTCACATACAAGCGCGACCGGGAGACAGCCTGCTTCGCGGCTGCTGGAGGTGGTGGCAGACTGGGCATTTTCGCGGTACCCTAGACTTATAGTCTTGAAGGCGACTTCAATGTCCATGTCGCATAATCGCCTGCGTGTGCAGCTGCCTGCGGACCTTAGTGTCATCCATGGCGACGCTGGGCCTTTCCTTCGTAAAAGGTGGCCCCACCCATGAAGCCGGTCACAGTCTAGAGTTGGCCTTCGGGCTGGGGATTGCTATGGTCGGGTCCTCTGTCGATAGTGTGCCATGGTTCGTCCATTACGCCCTGAGGGTTCGCCGGTGGAGCCTGCCACAACATTACTCCCTAGACTGAAGCGGCCGGAGCTGATTTATGCCCGCCCGCGGAGACTTCATGGGATCCACTTGGCTTCCTGGAATGCTCTGCGGGATCCTGCTCCCCTGCCGGCACACTTTCGATGAGCAGGTGGATGACTGGTATTCCCGGCTTTCCGATGCCATCGTATGTTGTTGCCCCCCCGGCGCCTTCAAGGCGTCCCGGATGTTCGGCGGGCTCCATGGTATACGGCTTGAGGGAGCTCCGCCACATGAAACGGGCACTCAGACGGCTTGAAGCGAAAGTGGTGGAGGAAATCTCGTAGACGGTGCGGCGCTAACATCTTATAGGACGCTTTATGAAAGCCTATGAGATGGCGGCGAATTTGCTGAGGCTGGCTAGAACTTTCTTCTCCTCCTCTCTCAAGCATCTGCTAGCTCACGCCCAGCACACTATTGTCTTCGTGATAATTCGGTCCCTGGACCTCCTTATCGGAAGGCTCTGTAAAATCCATCAATTGGCTATTAGTTAGCTGGTGAGGCATTTATGAGCTTCTTTGCAGACAAAATCTCCGATGCCGCTCGCCAGGATCTTCTCCTCCACTTTGACTACAATGAGTGAACTGGAGGCTCCCTTTGCCGCCTTCTTCTCCGCCCTTTGTTTGGCCCAGTTCTCCCTTGCTCTCCCGAAAGGCCGCTAAGCTGACAGGGCCCCTGGCTGCTGTTAGACCTACTACCTGCCCTCTGGATCCATGCCCTCCTGGCTTATTCAAAACCTGCCGGGCGGAGCTCACGGTAATCTCCCACATCTGTTGAATATCATCAATAGCTCCCTTTGAGCAAGGAGTTTTTCCGGATGGGTTGAAGGAGGCAGTGGTCCCGCCCACTCTTGAAAAGAACGACATCGCTAGATCCAGGGGATCTGGCCACATTACCGCCCCGGCCTCTCGAATCTTTCTTCGCTCTCTGGGGAAGGTAATTGAGAGAGTGGTGTTAGAGCAGCTTCAGGGGTTCCTGGATGACACATCGGTCGCTTTGACCCCTTCCAGTCCGGCTTCCGTGCTGGGCATGGGACGGAGATCGGTTCTCGTCAGCCACGATACAGATACGCCCTCGGTATGCAGCTTGACCAAGCAGGCGGATCGGGCGCTGCTGGTTTTGTTAGACCTTACCGCAGCATTTCTGATGTGGTTGGATCACTCCGACACCTTGACCCAATCACCGCCACTGGCCAAGTTTCCGGGATCACGGGGCACTGTCGCTTCCAATGGATTGCCTCGCGTTTCTCCGGGACCGCTGCCAGCAAGTGTGGCCGAATCGCGGGGACCAAGCCTCTCGGAGGTGCCCACTTCAATGTGGGGTGCCTCAGGGAGCTGCTGCTGTCCCCGCTATTATTCTAACATCTATATGCACCACTTGCTCAGCTGGTACGGGAGCTTTGGGCTGATTTGTCACCGAGTACGGCTGATGACACTCCTCAGCTCATTCTGTTGGATGGAGGGGGGGAGCTGTCCACGGCCCCTGCAGCTCTACAGCATTATTGTTTGGAGGCTGGTCGCTGGTTGGTTACAGCAGAGCAGGCTGAAACTGAATCCATCGAAGACGGAGATCCTTTGGCTGGGCCGCAGGGGAGGCAGGGGATTTCCAGCCGCCGGGAGTGGGAGGGGACTCATTTTGGCGCCGGCCCCCTCTGTCCGGCGAGTCTGGGGGGTCCGCACCGTTTGGATTCGCCTCTCTTCAATGGAGAGCCCAGGTGGCCCTTGTAACCCTCGGACTGCATTTTTTTCCATCTTCGACAGGCCCGGCGGCTGGCCCCCTTCCTCTCTCAGGCAGACCTGGCCACTGTGATACATGCAACGGTCACCTCCAGGAAACTTGACTATTGTAACTTTCAGCTCTACGCTGGCCTTCCCCGCCTAGCGCTCTGATTCGAAATTGAAACTGGTCCAACATGCAGCGTAGCGCTGCTTGCTCACAGGGGGCTCTCTTCTGTGATCATATATTCAACCTGTGCTCAAAGGCGCTCTAGCTGCACTGGCTTCCAGTGGGAATTCCGAATCATCTTCAAGGTGTGGGTTTTAACTCCCTTTGTGCCTTACGCTGCCTGGGACTCCTCGTAGATTCTGAGAGACCGCATTACCCCCCCATATGCCCCTACTCGCCTCCTTCTGGCGATCAGCAGAGGCCAATTTGCTGGCGGTTCCTGGCTCCCTACGATGATGCGGCTGAGCCTTCCACACGGGCCAGGGACGCTTTACGGCCCTGGTCCCCAGCCTGGTGGAACACTTCTTTCCTCCAGCTGTCCTGGCACCCTCGCGGGACCTTTGATGAGTTCCGCGAGGGCCTGTAAAGACCGAAGTTGTTCCGCCGGGCCTTAGGAGTGTCCAGTCGCTGAGTGGCGCCCCCCTCCCCCCCCCCCCCTCCTTCCCCCCCTGCATCTTCTTGCACATACCATCTGTTGCACTTTACCACCTATTATCCTCCCAGAGAGGAACCTGACCCCTCCCTTTTCTTTTACTGGGGTGATCTAAATTGAATTGGCCATAATAGGGCACCTATTATGATGCTAACCGCTGTTTTTAAGTAGTTTTTAATGGTTTTTAGTATTATATTGTTGTTATCGATTTAATTAATTGTATATGTGAATGTTGTTCACCGCCCAGAGCCCCCAGGGGATGGGGCGGTTTATAAATCGAAACAATAAATAAATAAATAAATAAACTGTAAGTCAAATTTTCAAATACATGAAATGTTACCAGCAGTGGCATAGTGGTTAAGAGCATGTGTACACTAATCTGGAGGAACCGGGTTTGATTCTCCTTGTCGCCTGAGATGTGGAGGCTTATCTGGGGAATTCACGCCAGCTCGGTGACCTTGGGCTAGTCACAGTTCTTTGGAGCTCTCTCAGCCCCACTTACCTCACAGGGTATTTGTTGTGAGAGGGGAAGGGAAAGGAGTTTGTAAGCCCCTTTGAGTCTCCTATAGGAGAGAAAGGGGGGGGGGATATAAATGCAACTCTTCTTCTTCTTCCTATATACAACATTTTTATTCTTCCCTTCCTCCAAGGAACTCAGATTGATATACATGGTTCTTCCCTTTTCTGTGTTATCCTCCAAGAAACCATATAGGATAGACTGAAATGAATGAGAATGGATGCACCAAAATAACCCAGCAAGTTCACGGCTGAGTTGGAATTTGAACCAAGGTTGGTCAGTTCTAGATCTACATTCCAGTCATGGCACAGTTTTGGTATCCTCTCAAATCACCTCAGACTCAACGTTTACCAACAGAATTACTGTACACATCCATCAAGTGCTGAGAAATCAAGTCACATACATTCACATGTGAATAAGCTCTTTTAAAAATCCCTTGTTTCTCCGAGAAAAGTCTGGGATTTGTCAACTCTATAAATGTGGAAAGAATTCCACAGAAGTGTTGCTGCCTCTATTATTCTTTGTGCCACAAAAAGTGATATTGAACAGAGCAAGGCTTAGTTTACCTTCAGATCTCAATATTTGGGAGAGGTTTACACAGAAGAAGGTGTTCCATACTATACAATGGACCTAAGTTTTAAAGGCCACCACCAGTAACTTGAGTTGAGCTTGAAGGAAACAGGAAGGCAGTGCTGCTGCTTTTAGAAAAGGGAGCGACGTTTTCTGGGCTGCGGCATTTTGCACCAGCTGTATTTTCTGGACAATCTCCAAGGGAAGCCCCATGTATTTTAAATTACAGTAATCAACACTGAAGGTTACTAAACAATGGGTCATAATGGCAATGTCCCTATGCACCAGGAAAGAGACATGGCAAACCAGCTGTAACTGATACAAAACACCCCTGACCAGCACTGCTAATTGGGCATCCTAGAGTCAATCTGGGTCCAAATGGACTCTCAAGCTGTATTCCTCATCTTTCAATGAGTGTGTAATTCCACATATTACAGGTGAAAACCTTGTAATCGCTCAAATTTTATTTATACCCTGTCAGCCTGTCCATCACAGCCCTCAGATGCAAGTTCAGAACACCGATCATGTCTGAGAATCCCTTCCAGTAACTTCATGCAGATATTATTATTATTTATTATTATTATTTATTATATTAGACTTCTATACCGCCCATCCCCGGAGGGCTCTGGGCGGTGTACAACATATAAGAATACAATATGAAGTTACTGGAAGGGATTCTCAGACATGATATATAAATAGAACAGGAATACAATTGTGCCCAGTGGTAATGAGACTGCAGAAGAGAAAGATGGGGAGAAATCAACTTTCCTCTTTTTCGTACTGGTGGAAAAGCTGGCATGATCTATCTATCCCCTTGTGCCACCCTTATTCTTTCCCTAATGATATATCCATCAGTGAACATGCCAGCAATCCAACTGGGAAATTCGTGGAGATTTGGAGGCCGTGTCCAGAGAGGGAGGAGTTGGAAGGGGAGGGAGTTCAGCAGTAAGTAGGGTTGCCAACTCCCAGCTGAGAAACTCCTGGAGACCTGTGGGCAGTGCCGATGGCAGAGTGAAGTTTGAAGCAGGAAAGGAGCTTAGTGGGATATAATACTAAAGAGTACACACTCAAAAGCAGATATTTTCTACAGAGGAACTGAGCTCTGTTATCTGGAGATTCTTTGCAATTCCAGGAGATCAGTGGCCATTTCCCCACTTTTAAAATTATGTCGGTTTCATCTGGTCCAGGACCTTTTTAGCACGAGGGTCGTGTTCCTGGGCTTCCCCACTGCCTCGCACTCCACACGGGGTCATAGAAAGGCGCCGTTTTGAGCAGCGCCAGAATGACCCGCGCTGAGGGGGCACAAGAGCAGTAGAGTCGGGGCGGCTGCGTTGTTGCCGCCCCTGTAGTGGGGAGTGCAGGTGGACCCCGCGCTACTCGGCAAGAGTAGTGCGCAGCAAACGGTGAGTGGGGAAAGGGCCTCCAAATTCCAGACAGAGGTTGAAAAACCCCACCAACCTTCAGAGTATAGGTGTGAGGAAGGAGATAGGGCTAAAACTGGGCTCCTTTGACCTCAGATAGGAGATTATTTCCATTAGATTTTGTCCTCTTAGGATCATGTTTCCTTTTGGCCTCCCGCTTTCCTTTTGGCCTCCCACATCTTCCGCTGTATATCCATCAGTTCCCATGTATACGTACTTCCCAGCTTCTTAGTAAGATTGCAACTGTAAATCCATCACATCAGAACCATCTTTATCTTTCAAGCACACTCGGCATTCAGAATTAAGACAACCTATTTGTGGCAAATGGTTGCAAGGCACTATTTGCGAGTCTTTTGAAAAATCCCAGGTTGTAGCTGCGTGCAAGTGAATGGCCGGGCAGGAGGCGCTTTATTAACCTCAGTTTTCCTTTTTAAAAAATTCCATGGCTTACATCTGTGTAGCCACACAGGTGCAAATGGCCATATCGTCAGACGTCAGCATGGGTGCGGGGTTCATTCGTACATGCCTGCGTAACTACGCATCGGTGGGAAGTAAACTAAAAAAAGAGACGTGTTTCCATGCGAAGGCACAACAGCAACTAGCATTGTTTCCATGGGCTCCAATCACAGCCTGCATGGATGAATGTGACCGCGAAAACAGGAAAAACGGGTCACTATCCCGATTGCAGCCCGCTATACATTTGCTGTGCTGAAGGGGCCTTGTATGTTCACTTTCAATCTCCCTTTGCTTGTCATTCAGGAATTATAAGATGCGGAAGAAGACATCATACCATCTCAATGTCTTTGTGGGCTTGATCTTGCAATTACATACTACAGTTTGTTGTTATGTTTGTTATTACGTCTGTATATCCTAATCAGAGTTTCTTCTTCTTTTCTCTCTCTCTCTCTCTCTCTCTTTCACACACATGCACACACCTGCCCTCTCTCATCAGCTATCATCTCCCCAACCCTGATGGCTCCTTCAACAAAACAGTGAGAGAGATACCTGTAGACCATACCCGCAAAATCAGCTCCAACCAAAGAAATGTCTAAAGCCATTCAGGCACATTCATGCTCTTGTGTCATAGATCTCAGCTCCAGCAATTGACCCATTCACAGAACTCAGACCACAATCTTACAGCAATATGAAACCACAAATGAAGCATTCATCGTTAGAAACCAGAGTTTTACAACATTTAGCACAGAGCCATCAATAAGATAATATTAAGAGCTGTAGCTTTGGACAAGGGGAAACTGAGTTCAAATGCTTACTCAGCCATGAAGCTCACAGGCCGAAAAGCCAAGCAGCATATATCCCAAAACATCTAGAGCTGTGAAGACTTTATTATTAGCTATGCAATCCCAAAAGCACTAAATGGTTCATAAGCACACTAAGATCTCTGTGGGAAGAGATGTATAACAGGAGAAAGAAAGATACTTTATGTTCCATGCCCTAAAAATGATCAGCAGGTATTGACGATGGGTACTGCCTACAGCAGCGGTTCTCAACCTGTGGGTCGTGACAACTTTGGGGGTCAAACGACCCTTTCACAGGGGTCGCCTAAGACCAATGGAAAATGGTCTTTTAATATTTTATATATACCAATTTTATGGTTGGGGGTCACCACAACATGAGGAACTGTATTAAAGGGTTGTGGCATTAGGAAGGTTGAGAACCACTGGCCTACAGCATCTTTCCAGAGGACAAGGGGGCTATTTCATCTGGCCATACCCTGGCTCTGTTAAGGAATCAGCTGTAGTCAGACTGTCTAAAGTGGATGAGCATGATCCCTCTCCCAGTACTATAGCAACTGTCGAACAAAACGTAGCCCATGCTATCAAAAGTAACCTAGAGATGCAGTAGGGGTGTGAATCCAGATGAAGCCAAACTGAAAATAATATTTTGGTCCAAAAATGGTGGTAATTTTAAGAGAGCCCAAAAGTGGATCTAGAAAAAAGCAGAATTTTTCTGGCATTTTCAGGTCACTTCAGCCTCCCCGTCATTAAAAAAAAATAGGGGGAACCTCTCGCCCCCCTCCCTCTTCCCCTCCCTTACCTGCTGACTGGTGTTTCTGCAGTCCACATGGGCTGGGAGGAGGAAGGCAGATAAAAGCTGGACACTGAATGGAAGTTTGCCGTTTTTCAAACATTTCCAAGTTTTTTAAACCTGAAAAATCCTGAAAAAATGGCACACATCCCTTCATGGAGATGATCCTTTCCCTAGGAAAGATCATTGGGTAGCTCTGAAGGGTTCTGCCTAGGGTTGCCAGCTCTAGATTAGGAAATACCTGAAGATTTGAGGGTGAAATAAAGTGGTGACTGAAATATCTGGAGATTTTGGAGGTGGAGCCTAAGGAGGGTGGGGTTTGGGGAGGGGAGGGGAGGGACTTCAGTGGGGCATAATACCATCAAGTCCACCATTCAAAGCTGCCCTTTTTTCCAGCTGAACTGATCTATGCTATGCTGCCCACAGATCCGGTATAACCCCAGAAGAACTCCAGTCACCACCCAGAAGTTAGCAACCCCAGTTCTGCCCCACAGCATCCTTCCAGTGAGAAAAGCTGTGATGTCCACTGACTTTGTAATGCACCAGGAGTGTACTGCATTACTGTGTTTCAGCTGCAGGAGTGTAATGCACCAGGAGTGTACAGGAATGAGAGTCTAGGTATCCTCATATTGCAGCTGAAACACAGCCTTATAAGTCACAGATAGACAGATCTGTTAAAAACCTATCCTCTTATTTAGAAAACAAATCTTAATGCAGTCCAACTTGATTAAAATGAAATACCACAGTGGATAAAAGTTTAAAAGCAAGACTGTGTGGTAGCAAATGCAGGTGTAAAAATCTTTGTGTTCCTGGGAAAGGCTTGGGGGACGTATTTCATAAAGATGTCCAAAGCAGCATTAAAATTTCATGGAAGGCAGCACAGGTTGAGAATAGTACAGGGACTTCACAGCAAGGTTTGTCCACCTTAATCCACAACTCATTAGTCATAGCTGCATAATTGTTGTTTGTACCGTTTGGCTCCATAGCAAAAAATTGTACAAAGTTGTGAGTTCCTTTGCAAGTTTAAGTTTTTCACAGGGAAATATCCTTCTAAAACCTTTCCTGAGTGTAAGTCCTATTTCTAGGATTGCTCTCCAATAGCATGGTCCTAAGCTGCGTTACCTCCTTCTAAATCCAGTTAAGCCCATGGCCTTAAACTGGTGTAACTCTGCTTAGGATGGCACTATGAATTGCTACAGTATGAAGGAAAATGCAAAAGATCAATTTGGACTGTACAATTGATAAGATATAACAGATTGCTTGCTTATTATATCACTTCATGGTCACCACGGAAACTGACAACCTGTAGAAACTCAGGATTATATTGGAGGTCTATTATCTGAATCCCTGACCTGGAGGGCCTGATCTCTGCTTATTCCTTTCACCAACTATGCAATAATGTGTGTGTGTAAAGTGTCACCAAGCCATAGTTGTCTTAGGGCAACCAACCAGGGTTTCCAAGGCAGGACATTTGGAGGCGGTTTGCTATTGCCTGGCATTGCATCACATCCCTGGACTTCCTTGGTGGTCTCCCTGCTTAGCTTCTGAGATTTAATGAGAACAGGCTAGCCCGTGCCAGCCACGTCAGGGCACACTATAGTCGCCCACCTATGTTAACAAATAGGGAAGATGATTCTCCCAGTCACATATACCCCAGATCTTCACTCTTCAGAAATTAAGCACCGATATCGGTCAGCAACTTGCAACGATACCTGAGGATACCTAGACTCTCATTCCTGCACACCAAGAGTTTTCCAAAAAACCCAAAAGTAGCTTTCAGGGGGAGTTAGGAGAAATGTCAGCTTCCTCAAAAGTGTCATACATAGTAAAGTCAAGAAAAATACAATAGCCAGCTACAATTAAGGCTAGCCAGTAGCCTAATTAACATTCCCTACCCACCCTCAAAAATGTAAAATTGGAGAACAGTCGCTAATTAGATTTATGACTCATGTTCAACAGTTCCTCCTAGATGGCTGGGATTTGACCACCAAGTGGAAAGCTGTTATGCGGAATTTCTGATTGGGCCATTATGAAATTATGCCAATGATGATGAAGAATCCAAGGCTGGGTTCCATGGTAACCTTAATTTCCAAGATTCTCTTTAATGAATGTGTGAGATTAAATATTAAATACATTTGTGCTGCTTTGTTTCACCGCGTTTTCAATTTATTTGGTTGGAGAAAAGAGAGTGCTGGATGGAAGCAGAGTGTGCAGGATTCTGAACACTGAGCAATCCAATCTTTTAGTGGAAGAAGAGGTCAAAGTTGGGAGACTGGGGGTGGGTTAAATTAGTGTTGGGAATTCACAAAAAAACTACCTGTTTAGTAACTGAGGTCACATCAAAGGAACTAGGTGAGAAGCATCAAAATGAAATCAGATACCAAGAAAGAGAACTGCAAGTTTTGCCAGAATTCCCCTAACCCTTTTCTGGTACAACCCTACATTTATTGCTTACAACCCAATGTATTGATCTTCCCCGAATCAAGGATTTTTGTATGAAAAAGTGCTGGAAAGATCTAATCTGTTTGTTATTTTGGTATAGAACGTATAGAACGTATGTCTGATAATAGAATCCTACATTTTTAGTGCAACCCTAAACAGAGACAACTCCTCTAAAATTGACTTCACAGGGCGTAACTCTTTAAGATTGCTAACATCCTTAAATCTGGGAGACCTGAGTGCATATTTGACACGACTAAAAACAAAAACTATTGCCTATATCTGATTTTGCTGGAAAGCTATATATTTGATATAGCACTCCAGACACATTTGCCTGGATGATAATCCACACGTTTTGAAATCATGAAGCATTGGCCCATTACACATGGAACGCTTACCTCGGGACTCTTCTCTGCACAGTGGGCTTGCAGAGGCAATCCAGTACCCAGCCTTGCAGCTGCTTGCTGAAGTCTTAACTGACCTCTCCTTTTGCCGCTTCCTTCCTGCTTCTCTTAACTCCACCCATCAGAAACTTTAGAGACCTCGTCACACTCAGTAGTTCCAAGACTAGAGCTGATATTCTCTTCCCTTCTGTTGCCCCACTCTCTCTCTCTCTCTCTCTCTCTCTACCTTCAACCATTCTGAGCATTATCAATCAATCAATCAATCAATCAATCAATCAATCAATCAATCATCGGCCATTAGTTTATAAATGTGAAATTCTAGGGAGGAAATTGGGGGGGGGATTGGGTTTTCTCCCCAAGGACTCCCCCTCACCCATTTTTTTCTGATGGAAACATTGGAACATTTTGAGGGAGCATTTTAAAAAACCCTCCTCAAGGATGTTCTTTTCTTTGAAATGGGTGCAATTCCTGTAAAGTTTTACTCGTTCAAAATGTATAGCATGAAAGTCTGAGAATCCCCCTTTCCCAGATTTTCCAACAGCAATTTTGGGAGCAATAACAAGATCCCACCCCCCACCCCCTTTCAGAATAAGTGAGGAAAGTCTCTTCAAAATTTTCAGAAATTTTACAACCTTGTAATAGTTAACAGGAGGGGAAGCAGAACGGCCTAGGCTAGCCCAATCTCATCAGCTCTCAAAAGCTAAGCAGGATTGATACTTGGAAGTGAGACCACCAAGGAAGATTCTGCAGAAGAAGGGAATGGCAAACCATCTCTGCTTAATGTATTGATGAAGGCTTTCATGGCCGAATTGAACTGGTTTCCGGTCTGTGTGGCCGTGGTCTGAGGGATCTTGTTCCTAACGTTGTTCAACCACATCTTTGCATAGCAAGTTCCACCCAAACACTTACTGATTGGTTCCCCACCCTGGGACGTGGACAATATATATCCCAAACATTCCCTTCTCTCTGGACACAGTGGGTCACTATCCACTCACCATAAGCCGCGGGGTCACCTCTGTAAAAGACGCGGGGATCCCGGACGCTCCCCACATCACTGGCGCTCACTGCGCAGCTGCCCGGGATTTGCCGCTCTCCCACCTCCTTGCCGCGCGGCAAATTAGGTCCTCTACGAAGAGGAACATTTTCAAAAACCCCGCGGCAAGGAGGTGGGAGAGCGGCAAAGACTCCTCCAGGCAACTGACAGGAGTGTTTCCGGAGTGGGCTGAACGGCTTGAAACAGTCTAAAATCCCCAAACCTCGCCCGAGTTGGCAACGGAGGGGACTTTTCACGGAAAGCGAAAGCAGCCAGGACGACGGAGAAGGGAGGGGGAAGAGCGAGAAGGAGGGGGGAGGAGTAGAGCGAGAGGCCGAAAGCGAAACCGGCCAGCAACAGCAGAAACCACAAGAGCAACAGCAACAGCAGGGAGAGATCCCCGTTGCTGTAGCACCCGCCGAGAGACAAATGACAGAGACGCCACCAGTGTCCAGGGAGCAAGTGGGAAACAAATGTCTCCATGGTCAAAAGCCACGGAGGCTTTTCCAGGCGGGGGCGCTGCGGGGTTGCACAGTAAGAGGTGAGTGGATAGTGACCCAGTGTGTACCAGACTTCCCTCTGTGATACACCTCTGAAGATGCCAGCCACAGATGCAGGTGAGACGTTAGGAACAAGATCCACCAGACCATGGCCACACAGCCAGGAAAACCCACCACAACCATCTCTGCTTAATCACTTGCCTTGAAAGCCCCTTGCTGGGGTCGCCATAAGCCAACTGCTACTACTTGATGGCATTCTACATACGCACATAATAGCTTACAGTCAAATTAAAACTTGAAGAATCAAATCTGAGATTCAGATTTTTAGAAAAACATCTCTCAAATGATATTCCAAAATGGAGAACATATTAAAGCTAATATTGACTTATACTAAAGGTAATGATCAAGTTAATTCATGCCGTAGTATTCCCTATTACTATGAATGGGTATGAAAAGCTGGACAAAGAAGGAAAAAATAAGTTCCTTTGAAATGTGCTGTGGGAAGAGAGTGTTACAGATACTACGGACTGCTAAAAAACACACACAAATGAGTGGGTTCTAGATCAAATCAAGCCTGAACTTGTCCGTAGAAGCTAAAATGACTAAATTGAGACTGTTATATCTTGGTCACACAATGGAAAACAAGAGTCACCCGAAAAGACAATAATGCTCAGAATGGTTGAAGGTAGCAGGAAAAGAGGAAGACCCACCATGAGATGAATTGACTCTGTAAATCAAGCCACGGCTGTTAGTTAACAAGACCTGACCAAGGGTGTTAACAACAGGACGTTTTAAAGGACACTGATTCATAGGACACTGATTCATCAGTTGGAAGAGACTTGACGGCACTTAGCACATGTGTGAACACACACACAATGACATTTATTTATGAAAATTCTTGTCTAGATAGCTTCTGGAAATGGTATGAAGCATTTTATTTAAATTGCCATTTAATAGTCAAGAACTGCCCTAACCTAAATGGCCCAGTCTAGCCTGATCTTGGAGGTTCTTGGAAGGTAAGCAGGATCAGCCTTAATTTGCACTTGGATGAGAGTCAAGCAAGGAAGTTCAAGGTTGCTCACTTCTCACCGGAAGAAGAAGAAGAAGAAGAAGAAGAAGAAGAAGAAGAAGAAGAAGAAGAAGAAGAAGAAGAGGAGGAGGAGGAGGAGGAGGAGGAGGAGGAGGAGGAGGAGGAGGAGGAGGAGGAGGAGGAGGAGGAGGATTTATATCCCCCCTTTCTCTCCTGTAGCAGACTCCAACGAGCGTACAAACTCCTTTCCCTTCCCCCCTCACAACAAACACCCTGTGAGGTAGGTGGGGCTGAGAGAGCTCAAAACTGTGACTAGTCCAAGGTCACTGCCCTTAAGCCCTTGGAACAAGGCAGGCTAAAATGAAGAATGCAAGACTCCCTATTGTGCTCTGATAGGGCTGGCTCAAGTTTCCACATAACTTATTTGTTGGTGGAAGCTCATCAACTTGCTGAGACACAATGGCCTCAAGCAGTTGACAATGGACGAACTGAATTTTGCATACTCTGAAAATAAATTCACCTGCCAGATAAAATGTGGACATTTCCTCCCCCTCCAGCCTTCTCCTTCGCTGCTCTGTTTCCTTGCCATGTCTGGTGTGTGGTAGTCTCAACAATTACACTGCATGAGCTCAGTTGCACGCCTCCCCCTTAAAAAAAAACCCAGGGCCTTTAGTGCAATACCAGAAGAAATTATTATAAACACCAGCTTTCATCCATCAGCATTAAATACGTATGAATAGGAAGCCTTCTTTTTTTTTTTGCAGTGCGCACGGTCGCTGTTCTTGAAAATCAATATCTGAATATAAAAATCCTTTGATGCACTCCCTTGCCCCCACAGGCAATGTTTCAAACAAATTGTTTAGGGAGCACCGAGAGACCCCTGTTCCCTGCTGTAGGCCTTTGATGGGCCATGGAAAGTTTGGGTTATTGGGTCTGCTGGAAAAGGGTGGCCTTCTGCCCCTATCTCCCCCTTCTCCTCCAGCATAGCTTGCTCACTGCTACTAGTTGACGTGACTGATTTATTTGACTGAAGCCGGCCCAACTGTCACTCAGCAAGTGCCCCCTAGGTGCCTCCTCTGGCTGGAACTACTTGAGGGTGGGATTGCATAAACCGTTCCTGTCAGGGATTTCAAATGGAAACAAGCCACTGAATGTGAATCTGACAGCTCAGAGTACTGAATTAGGGCTATTTGCATGCTAATTTTCACCATGCTTAACTCACTGGCAGACCTAGAGCGAGGAGCAGTCTCCGTATGTTTGGAACAATGCTTGACTGATCTAGCAGCGGTAACGAGCAAATTATGGTAATTTTGTTATTACAAATGCATAGAAATTTCCAAAGAGTGGAGCAATACAATATGGTTTTTTTCCCTCTCTCCTCCTCCCCATTTCTAAATATGGAGGCTTTTGTTTATACACATTTTGCCTTGCTTACTTATGTTTAGATATGCATAATGTTTCACTTTTAAAAGGAAGGAGGAGAAAATGAGTGTGTACAGCAAAAACCAGTACACTAGCACCTCTGTACATGTCGCCAGGTCCTTGAGTGATGTAAATTGGGTGGTGATCTATGGAACTCAACAGAATCATGCCAGTTTATACCAGTCGAGTTTTTACCTCATTACAAATAAATACCGCACTTGTGGTAGATGATATCGCTGTGCCCATTCTTACCAAAGTAAACTCAAAATCCATAAAATATTAGATTATACCAAGAATATATAATCTAGACCTACACGAATAGGTTTATTATGCTCCCGGATGCTAAATATCAGGATATATTTAGAAAATGTTTTAAAGAACCTGTAACAATATAATCAAGTTCTGTTTGTGACAGAGGCACAAATGCTAGCATTCATGTTATTAGCTAAGCAAGTTGTCAGAGAGAATTAACAAGCTCACTGGAAATAATAACGACCTTAAGAAACCAGTCCCCAAACTTGTTGAACCCAAGATACTTTTGAAAACATGTAGTGGGTGGGGTAGATGACATCATAAAATGGCTTCCAATGGGGAAGGGGGTCAAAGACAATGACTATGGTGGCTCCTGTCAATCAGAAAACGTTAGGCGATTCCTATCCAGGCATCTTCCTCCACTGGAGGCACCTCTTTCTGAATGGGTATTCTGAAGAGATATAAAGGTGATGCCTCCTGAACATTTCTGAAGCACTTCCTACTCCAATGGGAGTACTGGCTTTTCTCATGAACGGACTCCAGGGCAGAAGGAAGAGGCTAGCAGGAAACATAATAATGGACACCATGGGACCCATGGGTAATATAACATCAGGGCGAGAGTAATTTCAGCAGTTTTGGTGTGCCCAACACTCCATTTACTGAGCCAGGGATTTTCATGGATCTGCTATTATTTGTTGGTTGGTTGGTTTATCCCACTGTCCTCCCTAATGGAGAGCAAGTGGCTCTTGTTGACCAGTTTCATCTGCAAATTTAATGAATGTGCCAACTCTGCTCGCTCAATGTGTAGACAGACCAGCGGCTGGACTAGAGCACACTCCAGCCAATGGGGCTGGAATGTGCCATAAAGTCACAGCTGACACATGGTGACCCAGCAGGGTTTTCAAGGAAGAGATTGCCAGAAGTGGTTTTGTTATGGCCTTCCTCTGCATAGCAGCCAGGACTTCCTTGGTGGTCTCCCATCAAAACACTAGCAGCAAAAATATTTACCAGCTCAGCACAAGATTTCAATAGGGAACTTTGTCATTGGCTTTCCCTCTCAGAATCCCATCAACCTGAGACTCCAACTCCACTACTATAGGTCTTATGCGTTGAAGCTGAATTTAATAGTTTGTGTTTCATTTTTTGAAGACAGACATCAACATACACCTATGTTCGTTTCTGACAGCAAGCAGAGATTATTTTTGAAATATTATGTGTGGCGGTGTTTGTTTATTTATGCCATAAAAAACTGATGTTGTCACAGCTTGCCATGAGAAAGGAGGGACTCAAATGACACTCAGGTCATGGCCTCTCAAAATCTTTTAAAAGGGCCTGGTTATTTTATTATAGACTGTGACTACTGTTCTTTAAGGTTGTGGATTTCAGTTTCTCACACACCACAGGACTTAACCCAAAAACTCTCAAGACCAGGTACAAGTATTCATTATTTCCTGAGTAACTGGTTGAAGGCATTTCAATCTAGGAAATAAGAGTGCTGTGAGGAAAAATATAGGTAGCAAAAACATGCTACCCTGAATTTCTTAAGGAAATAAGGAATGCAAATATAAAGCTTTTCTAAAGCCACGGTTCTTCAGTCACATTTTCTCAGTCATAAAACCAGCATAAGTTCTGCTGGAGGAAGTAAAAAACCAGCATAAGTTCTGCTGACTCTTTGCTCCCAGGATGCCAGGATGCAGCGGATAACCGCTGGGAACAATCAGAGGCAGGAACTGACATGCCAGCATGATGTCATGGAACACTCTAGGAATGGCAAAACTGTATGGTAAAGTCAAAGGAAAGGTGGCACTTGCACAAGGATGTTTTCTACACTATGTAATCCTCCGCGGGACAGGTCTACCTATTGCTTCTTAATGGGAGGTAGACCAGCCCTCCAAGCAGCTGCTTTTTATGCTCATATTGTGACTTCATAACTATGCAGACACCTACATAGCTGTAGGTGGCCTGTGTGCGGGATTACCTGGCAAAACAAACTTTATTGATGTAATTTTTAAGGTGAAATCACGCACGGATGAGCTGTTGCCAGAGGAAACCTTCAGCAAATATAGGCAGGGACAGAGAATCTCTGCAGAAAAAAAATGGCGAATGCGAGCGGCAAAAATGAAAGTAAGAGGCTGAAAATTATGGGGCAGGAAAAGTAATCTGTTTCCTGCTCACCTGCTCTCTGCACAGCAAGCAGGAAACTACTTCACACTGTCTGGAGGGGGAGACTGATAGTTTGTCAATTTTTGAAAAACCCAGATTGGGAGAAAACCCAATCTGAAGATCACTTGAGGGAGAAAGCTGTGCAGAGTTCCTCCCAAAAACGTTTTTATAACATCCTCAAGACGTTATATTTATGCTGCGCAGAATCAGCCATTGTTTATTTAAAACATTTTAATGCCGCCTTTTGATCGTGTCAGGGTCAACAAGGCAGCAAACATGAAAACATTTTAACAATTTAAAAATACTCATAAAATGATAAAATTCAGTTAAAAACATAAACAGCACTAGAAGTAGGTCGATAACCATTATTGGGATATGGCAGATGAAACAAAAAAGATCTCCATGTACTGGAGACAGACACTGATATACAGTCAGACAAATCTCTCTGGGGAGGGGGCTTCACAGATTTGGTGTCACAATAGAGAAGGTCCTTTCTTGGCTCTCGGATGGAAGTGGCAACCAACACACGGTGTCTGAGAATGACTAAAGTGAGCATGGTAGAAGGTGGTCCTTAAAGTATGCTGCTCCAGGCCATACAAGACTTTAAAGGTCAATACCAGCACTGTGAACTGAGCCTGGAAGCAAACTGAAAAATACTGTACGTGAATCAAATCTGGAGTGATATGTTCCTTACAACCCGCTCCAGTCAAAACTCTGACCACAGCATTCTGTACCAACAGTAGCCTCTGAATAGTATTCAGGGGGCAGCCTCACATAGAGCACATCACAGTAATCTGACCTAGTTATTAGCAAGGCACACACCACAGTGGCAAGATTTTTTCTGCCCAGGAAGAGCAACAACTGACTTACTATTGAAGCTGACTAAAGGCACCCCTGTCCCCCTAGTAATCCAAATAGGAGACCTGGACTCAGGAGCATCCCAAAGCAGTGATGTAGCGCCCACGGGACAGGGGGGAGCGACGCCCCAGGCAAAGCAGCAATGGAGGCTTGGCCAGACCGTCAAGGGGGTGTGGCATTACAGGGTGTTCTGGGGCGGGGCGGGCAATGCCGTGGCAGGGGTGCAGGGCATGTGCACGCCCTGGGCGCAATTTCCCCTTGCTCCACCTCTGTCCCAAAGCTACAACTCTGGACCTTTAGGAGGCAACCCATACAGAACACAGGCAACCCATTTCCTGGACCAGAGCGTTCCCTGTTCTTTCTCCAAGATGCTTAGTGCACAGGGTTACCAACCTGAAGGAGATCTCCCAGAATTACAGCTGGTCTCCAAATGACAGAGATCAGTTCCCTCGGAATATGTGACTGCTTTACAGGGTCGCTTCTGTAACATTATATCCCATTTAGGCCCTTCTCCTTTCCTAAATTCCAGAATCCATCCCCAACAATCTCCAAGAATTTTCCAATCCAGAGTTGGCAAACCTATACAATGCAGTGTACACACAGACATCCCATTTTATACATACAACAACCCAGTCAGACAGTTTAGACTGAGAGATATCACCAGAGGTGGGATCCAGCAGGTTCTCACAGGTTCCCGAGAGTAGGTTACTAATTATTTGTGTGTGCCAAGCGGTGGTTACTAATTGGTGATTTTGCCACATGATTTTTGCCTTAGTTACGCCCCTCCTCTCAGCAGTAGCGTGCAGAACTTGAAGCAGTCTAGAAGGTGCACCAGCGTGCGTGGCAGCCTGCGCCTGCGTGCATTCGTTTCCCGCCCAAGGACTGGCGCAGCGGCTGCGTCCTTGCCACAGCCCCGGCCAGGAATGCCCCGCCAACAAAATGCCCAATCACACCCCTGTTGTGCCCCGCCCAGTCCCATTGGTGCTGTGCCACAGTTTAAATCCCACCACCATGGGAACCTGTTACTAAAATGTTTGGATCCCACCACTGGATATCACCCAAAATCACCCAGAAAACCTCAGGGATAAGCAGAGATTTGAATGTAAATCTTTCTGCTGTGGTTGCCAATCCCCAGGTGGGGCCAAATTTCTCTAGGAAGTACAACTGATATCCAGACTACAAACATCAGTTCCACCTAAATAGATTTTAGGTGAAATTCACCCAAATTTCCCCCTTAAATCACTAGGAATTCCCCAAGCCAGACTTGGCAATGCTACAACCTGCCCAACACTCTGTTCACTACACTAGAGTGCTAAACAGGTTCACTTAACTTATGTGCCCAGCCAAAGGAATTCTACTTCAGTGCTGTAGCTTTGCCATGAAGCCTGAATCAGTCATGACCAAGTGACATAACATGAAAACACAAGGTTTGGCAAGGCTCCCTGCATACTTAAAACAGGGGCGACAAAATAATGTTGCTTGACCACCAGGTCCCAAGGTTTTTTGGCTGACCACTGTTGGGCTGAAATCTGAACTAGGTGGCAGTTCTATCCAGCAAAGCAATTCCAACGTTCCTACATCAATACCCTCCAGGTGCTACCAGCTGCTTTACAGCAACATATATGCCTCGGCCATGAATTTTCGGTTCTTATTCTTAATAGAAAATCTATCTGGAGCAAATGAAAAAGAGAGGAATACAGCTTGCCCAGTTAGTGTTCAGAGCCTGTAAAAATGTTGCTTCTCTGGAACACAATATCAGCTCCCTCCACATGAGTGTTGAAAAACCATTTGTCACACTATCAGTTTACGAAGTAGAGCTAGGATAGAGACGGCCTGCATTGAAAAGAGCATGTGTCTCCTTCCACTCATATCTGTGTCATTCTAAATTCAATAAAGTCACACCCGTGTAAAAGTTACATAAGTCAGAAGGAAAATAAAATGCTGGCCTCCTGAACCACTAGGGAGCATGCCCTGGCCCCAACAGCCCAAAAGGATTCAGTGCTTTTACCACAGGGCCCCTCAAGAAGATTTAAAGCTGCCAAATACTAAAAGAGGTTGTTTTTTTTAAAAAAAATCTATCTTCTGATATTATGCATAAACTCATATCTTTGTACCCAAAAATGGAACAGTTGTGCTTCATTTTCCTTTTTGCGAAGTAAATTTCAAATACATTTCTTTGCATGTATAGGTGAGATATAGAGCCATTTCACACAGGGAGATGTGTGAACCTCTGCTGTTGCTGTTTCTGTGAAAATTTTGATGGTTGTTGATACGGATTGAAGAGTCTTTGTAATTCGAACAGCCAATGTCAGTTTCAAATGGGAACTGAACTTAGAAAAGCAGCAACTGTTTTAAGCCTCCTGAGTGTCACGAGAGAACTAATCTCACCATCAAAACAACTCCTAAACACTATTCTCAAGTATGTTGTTTTTCACTCACACACACACACACACACACACACACACACACACACACACACACACACACACACACACACACACACACACACACACACACACACACACACACACACACACACACACACACACACACACACACACCCGCCCCATTCTTTAAGCATGTTTTAATGTTTCACACTTTGGATCTAGCAACTTAAACAAAAGGATACTGGACACCATCTACCTTGTGTGTATATATATTTTAGTGAACCAAGGGTTTGCGTTTGATCATTTTCAGATCCCTTTAGTCGGGTAATTGCACACATAGAATTCGTATAAAGGAAATTCATTTGTTCAGGGTCACTGCATGGTTTTTCATTAAAAATAAATTACCAATGTTCAGAAAGGACATCTGGGTTTCCCGAGTCCCATTAATGACTATATTTTCAGCATCGCTATCCCGGACGGTCTATCCTTTCCTGTCACCCTCCGTTTAGAGCCCCAGGAGGACAATGAGAATGACAGTCGAGTGAAAGGCAAAGCATGAAGGATGAGGCCAAAACCTTAGTCCCCAGAGAGAGGAATAAGGTACAAGAGAAATAAAAAAATATATAGCCAGAGGGTAACAGGGGCCATTGTCTGAGCTTTTCCAGTACAAGAACCAGAACAAATATTTAAATGAACAAGCATGATTATTTAAGCATAACCTTATTGCAATTCAATTACAAAACCATGTAAGCCCTCAGGGCAAAGTAGATGCTTAGAAAGTTTTCAACCTGAAGATATAAGAACCAGGCAAAAGAAAATGTCCCCTTCACTTTATACATAATAGGGATAATTCCCTCATCAAAAGTGATGCCTAAAAGGTTCACTGTATGGTGCATATGAGTGAATTGACCAAAACTGTGAAAGGCAGTACTTGGTGTGTATGTGTGTCAGAGAGAGATAAAAATCACTATTGGGATCCACTCAGTGCTACCCCTTTCATATGGGGTCTTAAACCCAGTTTGGCTTCTGAAGACAGTTTAAAAAAAGATCCTCTGAAGATGCCAGCCACAGATGCAGGCGAAACGTCAGGAGAAAATGCTGCTAGAACACGGCCATACAGCCCGGAAACCACACAGCACCCAAGTTTTTAAAAAGTTTCTACATGCCTAAAGGATACAGTGCAACAACAACAGCAAAGCAGTTCAAAATAGGTTTGTGAAAGTCCCGATAAAAGTGTTACAAACTGCAGGACAGCATTTTATCCTTAAGGTATGTAAAACCTAAAAAAAAAACTTTTGTCTTCAGAAACCAAAGTGGATTAAAGACTAGGCTTGAAAGGGACCTAAAACTCGTCTCTCTTTGTTGACTGACGGGAAAGATGTGACAGGATATGTACAAAGCTGTAAACACAATCCATTTTTCCTACTCCTGATATTTTGAAGTAACACATTTCTTTGGAACAAAGCAACATTAATCGAAAACATTAAAATACACTGTTCACTCCTCTCATACCAAATGTGTTCACGTAATTAATTTTGTCTTTGGTTTGTTTGTTTTTTGATGGGTCAGAAAATTGTGGGAAGCTCTCCTCAACTGCAGGCCAGCAACA
This sequence comes from Sphaerodactylus townsendi, assembly GCF_021028975.2. Taxonomy (NCBI): domain Eukaryota; kingdom Metazoa; phylum Chordata; class Lepidosauria; order Squamata; family Sphaerodactylidae; genus Sphaerodactylus; species Sphaerodactylus townsendi. Next base: position 101,303,040 of record NC_059431.1, on the reverse strand, counting down.
GTTAAAATTAGCTCACTGCAATCACACTTGGGGGTATATGTGAACTTAACGCTAAGGAGAGCGGATCCATTCGAACGCTATTGTTCTCTTAGATGGACACCAGGAACCAAACAGAGCACACTGAAACAAAGACGGTCCAGCATGTGGTACATGAAGTCACTCATTTGGTTTTTTTCTTTTGGTGAGCCCGCCTCCCCTTCCCCATCCCCTCAGCTGACAAGATCACACGAACTGATTATAAACAACATCAAAGGTGGCTTCCCACTGCAAAGTCTTCCTTGTTGGTCTCCCATCCAAATACTGACTCCGCTTAGTTTTCAAGAGCTGATGAGATCAGGATATACACCATGCAACCTTCTCTCTTATTAAACATTTAGACCAACAACACTGGGCGGGGTAGGACCCTTTGTGAGGCATATAAGGGCTCAACAATCACCATTCCCACTTTCAGAGGGTAACCGTGTCGGCCTGCAACTGAAGAGCTAGGTTCGAGTCCAGAAATCTCTTAGACACTTAAGATTTTACAGGTCTAACGTTTCAAGAGCTAAATGAGATATAAACAACCAGAGAATCTCCATTCCTGCTAGTATCTTGTATATGCAAGGAGTCCTCTAGAATTATATTACCATTGATAATGCTTTAAAAGCAGCCCAACGTTTGACCAGGTGAAGTCAAAGAGGACCTTTGTCGCATAGAGGTTCTGCATGACCCATTACCTGGATGGGTTCCTAGCATTCTAAAAACCTCCCACCATTACATTTGCTTGTCCTCCCTCTCTCTCATACTCACTCACTCACTCACTCACTCACTCACTCTCTTTAATTTCTACATACAGGAAAGGCACTGTCAACTCCACTAGTAGATACTGAACTGGCAGATACTTACAAAAGACCCTTTCCAAGGCAATAAGACATCCTGTGGCTTATTTGACATTTTGTCATGGCTCCCTCAAGACTTCTGCCAGTCTCTCACAAAACAGATGACAGGGGCATAATATTTAGAGAGCTTTTTTAAAATTAAAATGCACATAAGGAATCAATTATCCTCCACTGATGGAGCGAGCTACCTATTTTTGGAACTGCAACTTGATTCTCACCAGGGAACAGATTCTTCATAGTCAATTAAACCATTCAGAGCAAGAGTTTGCAAATTTTCGGTCTCCGGGAACCATTTCTGCACCACACGCGTGGTACTCTCGTATCTTTCAAATGATTCTGGGATCATTCACCAGGGGAGGTTGGAGTGGTGGTGGTTGGGATCGTGAACATTATGTGCACCATTTCTAGCCTTTTCATTGAGTAGCTCACTCCATCAGTGGAGGATAATGGATTCCTTAAGCGCATAGAGCTAGCATGGTATAGTGGTTAAGAGCAGGTGCATTCTAATCTGGGGAACAGGGTCAGATTCCCTGCTCAGCCACTTGAGCTGTGGAGGCTTATCTGGTGAACTAGATTAGCTTGTGCACTCCAACACATGCCAGCTGGGTGATCTTGGGCTAGTCACAGTTCTTTGGAGTTCTCTCAGCCCCACCTACCTCACAGGGTGTTTGTTGTGAGGGGGGGAAGGGAAGAGTTTGCAAGCCCCCTTTTAGTCTCCTTACAGGAGAGAAAGGGGAGATATAAATTCAACTCTTCTTCTTCTAATCCCTGATGAGCTCCAGAGAGAAAACTAAGGTTCCTCCACACACCGTTTGAAAACCATTGGTTTAGATCATTTACAGTCCATCTCTGTCTTTCCCTGGTTCTGCTAGATGGCATCTTCTACATTTTAAAGGCAACTCATCCCATTGATGTATTCTGATTGAACTACTAGCATAACTGATGTGCACAGGCAAATCTATTGCTTTGTTCTTTATGGTTCATTGAATTAATCTCTTTGACCATTCTTGCCTTCTGTGTTCACAGTGAAAGACAAAAAGCATACAAAATGTGGAACATTTCTGCGGGACGTATTCAGTGATTCCATAAAAAATACATTCTCAAACCTTGTTAACCTGTAATGGAACTCATGCTTTTTACATATCCATCCATGAAATGATTTGACAGTCTCAGTGCCAACATCAGAACCACAGAGAACAAAATTATAGGAAGACTGGAAATGAATTGACAACTATACTTTGTCTCAGAAAAAGATGTTAGTATGATCAGTTGAGGTGTAGAAGTAGAGAAAAGTATATGCTTTCGCGTTAGAATATAGTCCAAAACAAATATGAGAATCATTCATCTTTGCATGCTGCCTTTGTCAAACCATTACTTTGTGTAATATTGAACATGGTACTTTGATACAAAAGCATGTATTTTTACTTCAAAGCTTTCGAACGGACAGTGGGGAGCACGGCTAGGTAAACACTAGGACCCAGGCAAGATGGTCCTGCATGTTGAGTTTTGTGGCAGAGGAATATACAACTCTACTAACATCTTTTTCTGAGGCAGACTTATCTAGAACAAGCCCCATCTCCAAAGGAAGTCTCTCCCACAAATTAACCCAGATCCATACCACAGATCTCATCCACTCACCCCACAGTTATTAACAGGTGCCTTGCAAGACAGAGCATGCTTCAAATATAAGAGCAAACAAAATGGCAGAAAATTATTTGTTAGTTGTATCTGTTCAGAGCAGATTTTTCCCCTGTCCCCTGAGATCTAGTATGATGCAGTAGAGCAAGATTCAAATCTAGCACCAACTTAAAAGTCCAAAAGATTTCCAGGGTATAAGTTTTCAATAGTCAAAGCATCCTTTGTCAGATAGCCTAGTAGTTAGAGCAGTGGAGCAGTTAAAGTGTTGGGCTAGGATATGTGTTTGAATCCTCACACTGTCACAGATATTTGCTGGGAAACTTTGGGTCAGTCATACACTACCTTGCAGAGTTGCTGTGATAGTAAAATGGAAAAGAGAACAGAATAAGTCACTTTGGGATCCCACTGGGGAGAAAGGTCGGGTTAGGCTTGGTCAATACCCTAAAAATTCTGTATAATTCAGATTTGGATTTATTTGGGCATTAAATTATCTGTAAACCCGAATGAGACAAATAACATATTCAGATATAACCAAATATTCGAGTATACCAAAAATTCCGGTCAATCTTTGGGTTTTTTGGTGTTTTTTCACATTTTGGCCTGAAGGGGGTGCATTTATTAAGCTAGCAGCACCGAAATTTTAGGGTATCATCCAGAGACTGTCCTGATGATACTGCCTGAGTTTGGTGAAGTTTGGTTCAGGGGAGCCAAAGTTATGGACCCTCAAAAGGGTAGTCCTCATCTCCTGTAAGCTCCCATTGGAAACAATGGAGGATGGGGCACTCCCTTTGGGGATCCATAACTTTGGCCCTCCTGAACCAAACTTCACCAAACTCAGGTGGTATCATCAGGACAGTCTCCAAATGACACCCTGAACTTTTGGTGCTGCTAGCTTTAAAAATGCACCACCTGCAGGCCGAAATGTGAAACAAATACCAAAAAAACCCCGAATACCTTGCACTCGGATTCATTCATATTCGGGCAGCACATATTCCGCCAGTTTTTGCCCGAATATGTCCAAATTCGCCCAGATTTGGGCCGAATCTGGTATATGTTGCACTCGAATCTCCAAGCCTAGAGGGGACTATAAATTAAGTAATTTTAAAAAGATAATGCAATGCTGATTTACACGAGGCACCAACATGTTTTTACTTCTGTATTGTTTTGCCCCATAATGGACCAGCAAATGTTTCTGGAATATCTATGTGGGGAGAGGGATAATCCTGTGGTACTTCCCATGCAAGTATCACCCTCCCTCTCAGCCAGCCAATGTTCACATGAGAACAGACTACAGCAGTCATCCCAGACTTCTGGACTGTTTATGACTGCATGTGGGATGCAGGTATCAGAAACTACGTGGTAGAGTTCCCCATGCCTCTGCCATTCAGTGTAAATCGGCCTTGGACCCAATTTCTTTGTTATTTCTGCAACACAACTGTTGAAACAAAGAATTCGTCATCAAGGGCTTAGTTTATGGATACAGATATACCATTCTAAATAGGCATACTATCGAGTGAGTAGAGATTGGAGTGTCAAACTAGAATCTGGGAGACACAACTTCAAATACCCATTTGACCATAAAGCTCACATGCCCCATTCACACTCTCATCCTAGCTTAGCTTGGTGGTTCTGAGGATACAATGGCGAAGGAGAGAACAATGTTTGCCACCCAGCACTCCTTGGAGGAAGAATGTGTTTAAAATGTACTTAATAATAAAAAACCCACAGTATTTATTGATTTATATTATATGTCACTTCATGCCTAAAAAACTTCAATGTTTAAATTGTCCTCTGCATAGATGCTACAGGAAAAAGAAGTTGCGGTGGTACATTTGGGAAGAGTAGCATTTAAAAGTTAGAATCATGGATTCGGAAGGGTCATGCAGGCCATCTAGTCCAGCCCCCTGCTCAATGCAGGATCAGCCCAGAGCACTTCCAATATATGTTTGTCCAGCCACTGCTTAAAGACTGCCAGCTCATCACCTCCTTCAGCAGTTGATTCCACTGTTGAACAACTCTTACTGTAATTTTTTTTCTAATATCCAGATAGTACCTTTCCACCAGAAATTTAAATGTATTATTGAGAGTCCTATCATTTGCTGCCAACAGGAACAGCCTGCCCTTCTCTAAGGCCCCTTCCGCACATGCAGAATAATGCACTTTCAATCCACTTTCAGTGCACTTTGCAGCTGGATTTTACGGTGTGGAATAGCAAAATCCACTTGCCAACAGTTGTGAAAGTGGATTAACAGTGCATTATTCGGCATGTACGGAAGGGGCCTAAGTGACAGCCCTTCAAATGCTTAAGGGGAGCAGCCATGTTCCCCCCTCAACCTCCTCTTCACCAGACTAAACTTTCCCATCAGCCTTTTCTCCTAGGGCTTGATATCCAGGCCTCTGATCATCCTCATTGCTCTCCTCTGTACCTACTTCATTTCGTCCACAGCCTTCAGAACTGCACAAAATATTCCAGGTGGAGCCTGGTCAATGCAGTATAATGGGACTATAACTTCTTGCAGTTTTCATGTTGTTCCTCTATTGCTACACTCCAAGATCACATTAGCCTTTTTTGTTACTGCATCACACTGGCTGTTCATATTTAACTTACTGTCGATAGAGAAGAATGTGAGTTGAGGAGTAATTTACAGCTATGACTCCAATCAATATCAAAACGTACAGTCATGGTTGCTTGACAGCATCGACCTACACAAAAGATTTAAGGTTACTCATATTTAAGTTTTCCAGTGCTCACTGGAAGGCAAAGTGTACTCTTTTCAACCACAGCACCAGCATGTTAACAGAGTTGAGGTGAACCTCATGGTTGCCATACTTCTCAAGTCTCCATGTATTTGCAGTTGAGTTACACAAAGCCACGAGAAAACCCCCTCCTGAGCTGCCATTGGCCTGTTGGATGTCAGTCAAGCCCTACCAGTCCCCTGACTGGCCCCTTTGCCTGTGGGGCCACCTCTCCTTTTAGGCCAGGGAGGGGAGGGGCAAGGACGGCTCTCCCATGGGTTTCTCGCTGTCCCTAGCCCCACCTGGCACTTCCTCGCACCCAGGTCCATTAATAATAAAACAACGACACTCCGAGATTTCCTCGGGGTGCAGTCAGTGGACCTGGCCTGCATCACTGAGACCTGGGTGCGAGAAGGCGAAACGGTCGCCTTGAACGAAGTCTCGCCCCCAGGTTTCGCTTGTGTCCACCAGCCTCGAACACAGGGCCGGGGGGGAGGTGTGGCGATGTTCATCCGGGAGTCTATCGCCTTCAGGGCAGTCCCTGCCCCTCAAATTTCCGGGTTCGAGTGTGCCGGACTGGAGTGGCTGTCAAGGGAGAGGTTGGCCGTTCTCCTGGTGTACCGGTCGCCTAGCGCACCCGGTGACGGCCTGCCGCAGCTGCTGGAGGCGGTGGCCGAGTGGACGTTGCGATTCCCCCGACTTATTGTCTTGGGGGATTTCAACGTCCATGTGGACACTGCCTCATGCTCAGCGGCAGCGGACCTGGTGTCATCCATGGCGACGCTGGGACTCTCCCTATTACACACTGACGCCACTCATGAGGCCGGTCACACTTTAGACCTGGTTTTGGGGGCAGGAGTGAATATGGTCGTATCCTCTGTTAGCAGAGTGCCGTGGTCCGACCATTTTGCCCTGAGGGTCCGGGTGGATTTGCCGTGCCAATCCCGTCTAGGCGACGGACTTATTTATGTCCGCCCGCGGAGACTTATGGAACCAGATAGGTTCCTGAATGCTCTGCGGGACCCTGAGCCCCCTGGCGCCCTCGATGAGCAGGTGACAGACTGGAATTCCAGGCTCTCTGATGCCATCGAGGAGATTGCTCCCAAGCGCCCTCTGCGTCCCCGCTTACGGCAGGCCCCTTGGTATACCGAGGAGCTGCGCCAAATGAAGCGGAAACTCAGACGGCTAGAGCGAGTGTGGAGGAAGCTCCGTGACGAAGGGACGCGAACAACTTATAGGACGTTTATGAAGGCCTATGAGTTGGCGACACGGAGGGCGAAGAATGCCCATTTCTCGTCCTCCCTCGCATCTGCTAGCTCCCGCCCAGCACAACTTTTTCGGATCGTTCGATCCCTCACCTCTTTGGTGGAGGGGTCTACAAATTCTCAATTGGCAATTGGCTGTGAGGCATTTCAGAGCTTTTTTGTAGATAAAGTCGCATCCCTCCGCCGGGACCTTCCGGCCACGCTTGATACAGTAACAGAACTCGAGGCTCCCTCGCCGGCTTCAGGTCCTAGTCTGGACCGGTTTTCCCTACTCTGTGAGTCCGATGTTGACAGGGCCCTAGCTGCTGTTAGACCTACTACCTGTCCTCTGGATCCGTGCCCCTCCTGGCTGATTAAAGCTTGCCGGGAGGAGTTACGACCCCACCTGTTGAATATAGTTAACTGCTCCCTTGAGCAAGGAGTATTTCCGGGTGGGTTGAAGGAGGCAGTGGTCCGCCCACTCTTAAAAAGACCATCCTTAGATCCTGGAGATCTGGCCAATTACCGTCCCGTTTCGAACTTGTCGTTCCTCGGGAAGGTAATTGAGAGAGTGGTGTTGGAGCAGCTTCAGGGCTTTCTGGAGGACACATCGGCACTCGATCCCTTCCAGTCCGGCTTCCGTGCTGGGCATGGGACGGAGACCGTTCTCATCGCCATCACAGATATGCTCCGCATGCAGCTAGACCGAGGCGGATCGGCGCTGCTGGTATTGCTCGATCTTACAGCAGCGTTTGATGTGGTCGATCACGACCTTTTGATCCACCGCCTGGCTGCCTCTGGAGTGCGAGGCACAGTCCTTCAATGGATTACCTCGTTTCTCCAGGGTCGGGGCCAGCAGGTATGGTGCGGGGATGAGGCCTCCCACAGAGCCCCACTTAATTGTGGGGTTCCTCAGGGGGCCTTGCTTTCCCCGCTCTTATTTAACATCTACATGCAGCCCCTCGCTCAGCTGGTGAGGAGTTTTGGGCTGGTCTGTCACCAATATGCGGATGACACCCAGCTCATTCTGTTGATGGAGGGGGGAGCGACCTCCGCCCCTGCAGCTCTACAGCACTGTCTGGAGTCGGTTGCTGGTTGGTTGAGACAGAGTAGGTTAAAGCTTAACCCAACGAAGACGGAGGTCCTTTGGCTGGGCCGGGGGGAGAGACCGAGGGAATTTCAGCCGCCGAATCTGGAGGGGGTCATGTTAGCCCCAACATCTCTGGCTCGCAGCCTGGGGGTCCGCCTGGACTCTTCATTATCTATGGAGAACCAGGTGGCCCATGTTACCCAGGTTGCGTTCTTCCACCTTCGCCAGGCACGGCGGCTGGCTCCCTATCTCTCCCAGTCCGACCTGGCCACTGTGATCCATGCGACGGTCACCTCGAGGCTTGATTATTGTAACTCGCTCTACGCGGGCCTTCCCTTGCGACTGATCCGGAAGCTGAAGCTGGTCCAGAATGCAGCGGCACGGCTTCTAACAGGTGGTGGTTATTCAGATCATATCACCCCTGTGCTGTGCCGTCTGCACTGGCTTCCGGTGGAGTTCCGGATCGTTTTCAAGGTGCTGGTTTTAACCTTTAAGGCCTTACGCGGCATGGGGCCCACATACCTGCGGGACCGCATCACCCCTTATGTCCCACATAGGTCGCTGCGCTCGGCAACGGCAGATCTACTGGTGACCCCTGGTCCTGCAATGATACGGCTGGCCTCAACCCGGGCCAGAGCCTTTACGGCTCTGGCCCCCGCCTGGTGGAATGCCTTACCTCCGGCTGTGCGGGCCCTGCGGGACCTTAATGAGTTCCGCAGGGCCTGCAAGACGGAGCTTTTCCACCGGGCTTTCGGGGAGGCCGACCGTGGATCTACTGCCCCCTATCGACACTGGAATTGAAATCAAAACTGAGACTGCCGTTCCATTCTATTAAAGCTGGGCCTGTCTTACTTATAAATTCCATCCCAGGCCCTACTTACTCCCTCCCCTTTTTCTTCTTTTAATGGCCTTCGGCGGGGCGCCTGTCTTAATTAATTTATGAACTGGGTTGCTTAACCTATAGTTCTGTAGTAAACTGCTGCTTAGTTCTTAGGTTTTAATGATTTTAGTATTTTATGTTGTTGATTGCTGTCTATGTAACAGCCATGTTGGAAGCCGCCTTGAGCCCTTCGGGGATAGGCGGCCTATAAGTTTAATAAAATAAAACTTCCTCCCTCCCCCTGGGCATTCTGCCTCAGAGCCCAGCCTCCCGTCTGCTTTGCCCAGCAGCACCAACCCTCCCCGCTTGCCTCCTCTGATACATCTGGATTCAAACCAGCAGACTTTCAGACCTTCAGCTCTTGCACATGCATTATGAACACTGTATACACACTGATAAATGAAAGATTACCTATCAACAGTAACATTTTGTAAAGCAGTACCAGGCTGTAAGGTAAGATGAAAACATGAAAGGAAAGATTCCTCACTACTCAATTATTTCTTAGCTTGCATTTCTTCCTCTTCCCATGACTTAATAACTTCAGAATTCTATAATTCTAGGCTAATTATTAAAGGTTGTATCAGAACCACTTTTTTGCATATGCTTTCATAATTATTACAAGAGATCGATATGTCTAGAAGTGGGTCTTTGAGAATTGGTGGAACAAACTCTCCTTGTAAAAATGTCAGAACAGAATAATCCAGTCATATCAGAGTGCAAACACTGATGTGCGTGTAATAAAGCTGATCTATCGGCTGTTTCAGAGCCAAATCATAAAAGACTGCATGAATTCACAAGAGGCTTCCGAAACCGCCCCTCTAAATGATAAGAGACAAGAGAGGATCAAGAACTTAGTTTGGATGCTAGTTAGCAATGTCTAGCTTTAAATGAGGAAGAGAGCTTGGAAAGAATTGCAGATAACCTTCACGTTTCTACAGCAGAAGGCAGTTACTAAAGAAAGAGCTGAAGCAATGATGGTAACTACCTAGCTAAAGTCTATTAAATATGGAAATTAGCCCAACAGAGCTTGGAACACTGAAATTCAAACTAGAATTTATCTTAAGTGGGTTGGTTATTGTTTAAAAAATGTGAATTTTTGAATTTGTGATTACTGACAGAAAACTACCTCAAATAGCAGCTATTTGTAAGAGCATAGACCAGTGTTTCCCAACCTTTTTGAGGTCAGGGTACCCTTGACCTCATTCTTCATATCTCACGGTACCGCTACTGCCACCCCCCACCTTCCCCTCCCATTGCTCCTGCTTGCCACACCCCCACCTTCCCCTCCCAGGGTGAAGGGAAGCGCTGGGGGGGAGGTGGTTGCTGACCTTGCAGCAGGCCCTGCCCCATGGGTCAGCTCCATGTCTTTGTTGGCACCGGTGGGAGACACCACAAAAATGAGGGGGGGTAGTGTTGCCGCGATACCCCTGGGACATGCTCATGGCACCCCAGGGTACCACGGAACCCTGGTTGAGAATGGCTGGCATAGACATATACCAGACTCATTCATTTCAGTGACTAGGTCTGGTGCTATTTCATGGACACTGTCTGCTCCCCAAGCAAACTAAAATTCAGGTGCCTTGCACTTGGCCAGAACAGAGTGTAAGACCCACAGACAAATAACAGTTCAGAAATGGTTTAATAATATTGAAAGTTTAGGACTCTAACTCATCCCATGAAATCTAACTAAATAAAGAACACTTGCAATGCTGGGAATGTTTGGAGAGTGTTTGAAGAACTTGAGAACGTCAACTCTTTCCTTAACTGCTTCTAAGGAAGTCTGTGCTGCTTGTGCTGCTTCTGAGATCTCCTGGAGTCTTCTACTTGGACTCTGTTTCCTTGTAATTCTGTTGAAACTGGATTACTGAAAACATCATGGATCTTTTACACCTTAAACGTAACACCTTACACATGTGAGATATTGCTGTCTCCAGCCTTTCCCAGACACCTGAACTAAAAACAAAACTGTAAAACAGGAACTGCTAACCAATAAGAATGCTATATTGCTCTTGCCTCTAGAGCACTTCTTAAAGGGACAGGGTCTAACTAAGGTTCCCTCCCACAGAATGCTGTACAAAAAGCAACTAAACCCATTCTAACTAAAGGCTTAAATAAGGAAAATAGTGAGGGTGTCTCTAGGGGCATGACACTATCACTAGACCAAATGTCACCCACACATTGGATATTTGCAATACTGTTGTGCAATAGCAATCTTTCGTGTGCTGCAGTAATCACTGTTACCGTACAGCAATAATTTGCAGCTGGATTTTCTGTGGACAAAAAATCCTATTGAGTCGGACTTCTATAGCACAGCAACAGTGGAATATCCACTGTGCAGCCAAAGGCATCTGCACTGCCACTAATCCCATACACACCACCATCTGCAAGTTATATCTTTCAGTAACATATCAGGGGAAAGGAGAATATCTATGAGCAAAAGAACAAATGAACCCAAGTTAAACTGGGAATGTACAAACAGAAGGGAGCAGTTCATTTTCTCTGTCGCTCTGTCCTCTGATCTTAAGATAACTATTCTGAATAGCTAGATTCTAGTCCAGTAGCTCCTTAGAGAACCACAAGGTTTTGGGGATATGAACTTTCAAGAGTCAAAGCTCCCATCATCAAATATAGCCTTCATTTGGTCCAGTCTCCAAGGTGCTACTGGACTAGCATGTAGCTGTTCTACTGCAGAACAACACAGTTACCTTCTGAACATATCATGGGGATGGGGCGGTATAAAAATCTAATAAATAAATAAATAAATAAATAAATAAATAAATAAATAAATAAATAAATAAATAAATAAATAAATAAATAAATAAATAAATAAATTAAAAAAGGCATCTTTCCAGAAACCACTGGAGCAATAGGCAACAGAACTGGAGTTCACTGACACATATGGTTGGCTTTTTCATTTGAACAAGAACTATCGGTGGTTCTCCCAAGAAATAGGTGACTAACTGCAGACACTTGGTGGGGCTTTACCTGGCATCCGACCATGCTAAACACCCAACCACTTTTAAAACTAAAAAAATATTAAAAGGCAGTTTGACATTATGGGTTTTTTTAAAAATCTGAGACATTTCTATGCTGTTTTCAAAACACAAGTCTTAACACAGCTTACAAAACGTCATACTATAAAATACACCCAAAAAAGTAGCAATAATAGCTGGTAGCAGCAACAGAACAAGCATTAAAACTACAGTCTAGGACCGTAATGGCGAACCTTTGGCACTCCAGATGTTATGGACTACAATTCCCATCAGCCCTGCCAGGATGGCCAATTGGCCATGCTGGCAGGGGCTGATGGGAATTGTAGTCCATAACATCTGGAGTGCCAAAGGTTCACCACCACTGGTCTAGGAGTTAGAACAATCCATCATGAGGAAAGGAAATCATTCCTATTGCAAAAAAACCGGGGCCAAAAGCAGCATCAACTCCTGGTGTTTAAGGCTTAATAGAGCAGATACTAGTGAGTGGATGCAGGGAGAGAATTCCATAAATAGGGAAGGTTTTCCCTCCTCACCTCTGCATAGGAAGAATATACAGAGAAGGGCTTCAGCTGAGGATCTTAACAGCTGTGGGGTGGTTAACAAGGGGGGCAGATAGCCCTTGAGATACTCTGGTCCTAGTTAGCTCAAACTTTTATCTATTAGAACCAGATTTTTTAATTACAGCCATCAGGGTTGTTTTTTTTTCATGACTAGTGAGCTATGTTTCCAGTAACCTCCTGGCCTCTTGAATGGTTCTGCTAGTCACCAACTTTACAGCTAATTTTGGCACCTGAAATTTTCAGGTGGTTTTAAATAAAGTTCACTGCAGTAAACTAACATGGATGTGACCAGATCATTGGCAATCACAGCCAGATCTTGCTTTTCCAGAGAGAGAGCAGCTGGTGAACTTACTGAAGTTTATTTAAAGAGCTGCATGTCACAGATGAGATATGAGCAGCCATGGAGACATAGCTCTAATATTCCACCCACCCACCAGACTGTAAACCTGATCTTTCAAGGGGGGTGGAGCATTGGTATCTGGCGGGCTACTATATTGCTGACCAGCAGCACCTCTACCCTGCCTAGGTCCCATTTAATTCACATGGCAAGCAGGCTACTCATTTATAGAAAAATATCACCAAGCCTACTTAGAAAACAGAATTCCTGCTGTGTTCATAAGAAGAAGAGGAAGAAGAGTGTGGACGTATACACTGCTTTTCTCAATCGTAAGGAGTTCCAAAGCAGCTTACAAATTCCTTCCCTTCCTCTCCACAACACACACCTTGTGAGGTAGGTGGGCTGAGAGAGTTCTGAGAAAACTGTGATTAGCCCAAGGTCACCCAGCAGGCTGCCTGTGGAGGAGCAGGGAAGCAACCCAGTTCGCCAGATAAAAGCTAGTTGCTCATATGAAGGAATGGGACATCAATCCCAGTTTCCCAGATTAGAGTCCACTGCTCTTAACCACTGCACCATGGATTATGGCCATTATCTTCAGTTCACCTATGTACTCTATAACAAAATTAAGGAAACAGAAGCTAATTAGAGTGATGGAGACTGGCACAAAGTCATGTCTTTTTAATAGTCCACATAACCCAATGTATGTGTGAGAAAGCACTGGGTCTATGAATGAGAGTGTGAGAGTTTGAGAGGAAGATCGCATTCTGATTTTTCAGATAACACTTTTATTGGAGTTACAGATAAAAATGGATGGTTGAGAAGACATGTCAATCAATCATGTACTCACCAATAGAGCAAAAAACTGCTGGCAAGCAGATGAACAATGAACGGATTGATATTGATAACAGTGTCGTTCTATTTATTTATACAAATAGACTTTGACTAGTTTAATAGTCAGAGAGAGCAGAAGTAGTGTAGAATAGTCCAGAGGGGAACCTACCAGGATCTTTTTCCGAGTGAACCAATGTGGCTGTTCAGAACTGGAGATGGTGGTAGCATGGTAAAAGAAACCTCTATATTTCCAGGGAATTTAACTGGTTTCCATTTATGAACAACAAAAAAAGTTATGCTAAATCATCATCTCTCTCCAGCAATTAAGTACAGTACTAAAATACAAGGATAAATAATGCTCCTGCACTTGCAATGTAAAGCTCTCATAAATTAAGTTGCTGAGGGCCTTTTTAAAAAACGCATCACACTGTTCCAACTCTCCAGAAGTGTTTGAATGTCCTTCCTATGGCAAAGGGCACACGGTATTCTAATGCTCAAACCCGGCTCAAGCCACAGTGACTTCGAAAACAACCAAGAAATGGTTGACTTCTCTTCAAGAAGATATAATCAAGAGCAAAGGTGAACGTTGAGGAACATTAGGTGATTCAGTGGAGACGTTAAATGGCTAAGATCTCCCGTGTGAAAAGCCTTGGGTAAGATCATTTGCAGGCACCCATAGTAAGCAGCATAATTTCAAAATAGGAGATTCTGCTTATGGCTGAGTTAATTAAAATGATTCACATGACAAAAATTCAGAGGAGCGAGGTATGTCTGAGATTAACCTTACGTACAATTTATCATGTGTATCTAACAGCTGTGTGGCAGGGCTAAATACTTTTTTTTCCCCCGGTCTATTCCGACTGAATATTAGATTCCACAATTCCAGTTAAGCCAAGTGCATGGATTTATGTCTCCCACCGATTTATCACAGGCTGCATTAGCTCGCCCTCCTGTTCTTCAGCTTATTTGGGTTATGGGTCAATGTGGGAACGATGAAATTATGAAGCGCATAGGAAGGCAGATGTTTAATTTGCCCCATTTTACATCTCGTCTTCCTTTTGTCGCCATAACTTTGTCTGCCTCTGGTATAAAGCAGAACACAAAGGAAGCGCTTGGCTCTGCCGCTAAAAGACAGCTTTTTTTTTCCAATGTGAAAACTCACCAGGCACCATTCCTGTCAGTGTTGGAGCAGAATAGCTGCCCTGTCCAGCAGGGGGGACGTGTGGAGGGTATCCAGGGAGGGTTGTGCTTGCCAAATCACGACCTGAAGAATCAAACCAACAAATCACCATGTGAGCATTCGCAACAACTAGACATGTTTTTACATTTCCCTTAACACTCAGAACACAGGCCATGCATTTGTCATAACTGTACTGCGAATACCAAAGTGGAATGTGTTTTTTTTTTCCCCTCAGCCTTAGCTTTGGCAGATAGGAGAAACATTCCCTTTTCCTTCGAAGCTGCCACAAAATAAGAGACAGAACAGTGGCACGAAACATCACAAGCCGCTTAGTAGTACTTTGAACACAAAGTTTTCTCCCCAATTTGTCAAATATACTGATTGTACTTCAAAAGGGAGGGGGGAGGAGGATTTCAGAGGCCGAGAACCTGAAGAGCGCTCTTGTAATTAGTTCTATTCAAATAAACACAAGAACTGTAGATGGGAATTTGAGACTTCGTTGCAAGGATAGATAAGTATGTACAGAAATTTTGTAGATACTCGTTTTCAACAAAAGACATACAGATGATGGAAAAGGTATTTTCCATTTGACCAAAAAAAGGCCAAATCATATCTGAGTACTTCCACCTGTTCAGGCTGATATCCAGTGCTTATTTGTGAATGCATGAAGCATCATGTGCTTAAATCTCATTGATTCCAACATTTAAAAACTGGGTGAAATTGGGCTATTACATAAGAAAAGGTAAAGGCACAGCACCGTTAAGCTTGTTTGCCGTTCCCATTTAACAAAAACTTCTTTACAATTTGGCAAGGCTGCCATTCAAGTCATGCTTTCCTGTAATTGGGGTCCACCAAACATGAGTCTGAAAAGTGGTGTTGAGGTTGAACAACTTAACTAGGGCTTAGATGTGTGATATGGAATATTGTTGGGAGTGCTCCAGAAAGATATATTGTGGATTTTAAAAACTACTGGAGAAAAATTGGCTAATAATTTGAATTGCTAGATTCAAGGGGATTCCAAAGATCTTTTTTCAGACTTCCAGGGTACATATTCTCCCATTATTTTTACTACCTGTCACTGTTTATTTTGCAGGACAGAACAAAAGAAAATTAAAACGTCCAGTGATTCATAACATCACAATTTCAACAGTTTTCAATACTACAGAAAGGTTCTTGATATCGATCAACATAAATAGTGCATAGTTTCCAGAAAAATAACAGTCCGTCCCTAAATTACATCCTTTGACGAAGCATTCCCTGATTATGCAGAATCCTCTGCAGTCGCTCTGTGGTGAGAGAAATGCCTTCTGCTCACTCTCAGGGACATGTTAATTTATTTCAGGGATCGATAAGGGGCAGTGAAGATTCAGAACTTTTAGAACTATACAGAATCAGAGAAAAGTAAGATGAGAAGATTATGTTTGAAACAGAGGCTCATTCTGCACATGCAGAATAATGCACTTTCAAACTGCTTTCAATGCTCCTTGAAGCTGTGCAGAATAGCAAAATCCACTTGCAAACAGTTGTGAAAGTAGTTTGAAAATGCATTATTCTGTGTGTGCGGAAGGGGCCAGAGAGATGTTGGAGACACCCACTGAACAGGGAAATACAAGTACAGACTCACAAGGATGCACAGAACTCACTTCATTTCCTCAGCACCTTCCACAATGGCCATCAGATGGCATTCTTTTCTGACAGGTACATTCTTTTCTTAAAGGTGCATTATTTTCATAAAGGTGTTGAGGAATTTTACCCTTCTCCTGTACTTTTTATTTTGTTTTGGATTTTTTTTAATGCAAATCTGGTTTTTTTCCCTGTTTTTTTTCTGCCCATAGCCCCACAGATGAGGCCATGTTGAGAATTAGCACATATTCAGCACAGACTCAGCAAATAAAGATTGAGAAGGTCACCAAAATAAAGAAGCGGCATATAAATGAAACAAGCAACATCATGACTGGAAAGAAGAAAATATTCTAATATTGTGATTCTTAAAGCCATACCCTTCCATCCTCACCTAGGCAATTTACGAACCTTGTGTGGCATTCAATACTTTTAGGTGCAAATGGGAGGCATTTGGGAATTTAAGGAACTTGTTTGCATATGGCTTCTGAAAGGAAAGGAGTTGTTACTGCTCAACCAACCTGCACATAAAATCTCAGATTCATCCCTCAGCCCATGAACAGCGTAATCGAGAGCAGAGTTACAGACCTCTAAATCCCTTGACGTCAGCGGGCTTAGAACTGTGTAACTCTGTGCAGGACTGGACTGTAAAACGGGGACACAGCAAAGAGGAATACAACAAGAATACTGCCTCATAACTTGCCTCCAATACCCTTTTATCCATGAAACAAAGTACAATATTTATTCGCTGAGAGGAAGATGACTCTGACTGTAAGACCTTCTAAAATAATGTTATACATCCAAAACAATGTTTTTACTGGACATAAATTTAACTGTATACAAATGCATACAAGTTTGTCATGGTATACCTGGATGAAAACCTAGTTTTGCACTGGAGTAAATATTATATGTGTGATGAGGCTCCAGAAAGAAAATAACAGTGAGGCACTGTAATAGCATCACAAAGAAGAAGAAGAAGAAGAAGAAGAAGAAGAAGAAGAAGAAGAAGAAGAAGAAGAAGAAGAAGAAGAAGAAGAAGAAGAAGAAGAAGAAGAAGAAGAAGAAGAAGAAGAAGAAGAAGAAGAAGAAGAAGAAGAAGAAGAAGAAGAAGAAGAAGAAGAAGAAGAAGAAGAAGAAGAAGAATTGAATTTATATCCCCCTTCTCTCCTATAGGAGACTCAAAGGGGCTCACAAAACTCCTTACCCTTCCCCCCTCACAACAAACACCCTGTGAGGTAGGTGGGGCTGAGAGAGCTCAGAAGAGCTGTGACTAGCCCAAGGTCATCCAGCTGGTGTCTGTTGGAGTGTACAGGCTAATCTGAATCTCAAAGGGAGAAATCAGTCCTTCAAGCAAAGATCTTGTCTACAAAGATCACAAATATACCTCTGTACATACAACTGGCTTGCCTATAGAGCTGCTCTTGGCTGCACCCCCAAGAACTCTTTCTTAGGAGAAGGCCAACTGAATATAATGGGACTAACTTCCATATAAACCTGGCAATGATTGCTCTTATTTTTCCTGTTGCTGTCGTTCTTTTATTAGTGGCTTAAGGGCATTTGATAATAATGTTGTATACGTGGTAGACAGTAATGGATTAAAAATTAAGAATCACTGCTGTGATCCGTTAAATTCTATAAAACAGAGATTTGTCAGAGG
This sequence comes from Sphaerodactylus townsendi, assembly GCF_021028975.2. NCBI lineage: Eukaryota > Metazoa > Chordata > Lepidosauria > Squamata > Sphaerodactylidae > Sphaerodactylus > Sphaerodactylus townsendi. The sequence continues at coordinate 101,285,396 of NC_059431.1, read as the reverse complement.
CTTTTGGCAAATATTATCCAAACATCAGGCACCTAATAAGACATAATGGCATTATTACTTACAGGATTTCCAAAAATGATGTAAAATGTAATTGCCAACTGGCCTGGAGGGAAAAAATGTACCTTTAAAAGAGCTTAAAGTGTGGAAAAGCACAAGCTTTTCAGGCATGGAAATAACTAATGGCACTGGGTAAATAACTTCCTATTAAGCCTCCATTAAAGAGACACAACATTCTTCTCCAGGTTAGTTAGCAACTCCACTAAGAGACAATGTTAGCTAACAGCCAATCTATACTTTTTGAGAGATTTATCTCTGTTCTAGGTATTCCTATTCTAAAATTGCCCCATTTCAGAATTCGGAAGCTGTATGTTAGTGTAGTATAGTCAACATGGAGGAACACTCCTCCACATCAAATTCTTGGATCACAGAAAGCTAACATGTCAGGAAGATGGACTTTAGTTTAACCCTATCATTGACATGGTAGCTCTCTATGTGCAAGGAAGTTTTTGGTGGGACAGGTAGTATGGGATATTTAAAATATTTTTTTTATTTATGAGGATGAGCCATGTCTTAGATATAGCATCTGACTGACACACAGAAGGTCTTAGGTTTCATCTTCAGCCTCTCCGGTTTAAAAAAGTATCAAGTAGCAGTTTTCCAACATGGTGCTGACACCGAACAACACCTTTTCTGGCACTTGCTAACTGTTTGTAGAAAATAAGCAGGGCCGGGTATGGCTTTTGCTCACTGGGGCTTCTGATTGGCTGTGCAGACTTTTTAAAAAAGTTGTGACTGTCGGAGATCTGATTGGCTGATCAGCTTCCACCACAGAACGAAGTTCTTAGAATCTGTCATGCAGGGAAGCTGTGTGTATGCATGAAAACATTTTAAATAATTTCCTCACTTTAAAAGGCATCCTGTTAAACAGGCCTTTTGCTTGAAATGTTGAAGAGTTACCTCACTCGCCTGACATTTTGTGGTTGGCTCTGCTTCCTAAGGCAGCTTTTCGTCATTCGCTCTGTCTCTAGGAGCAGCCATTTTGTGATAGCCCCCACAACCCCGTGTCAAAATTCCAAAGTGTTCACAGGCTCAAAAGGTTTGGGGAGCCCTTGGTAGGTGATGTGAGAGTGCTGCTAGTAGAAGTAGTGACTCTGTGGTTCCCTTTTCTTCGTCTTCAAGTGTTAAAAGTCCCAACAGCATTGTATCACATTTCTCCCCCTGAAAATGAGGATTGGTTCTTAATCTGCAGATAGTAAGCTTCAACACAACTGCTTGGCTTTTTTTAAAATGCAAAGGTTAGCCAATGATTACAGTTCATAAAGATCTTCAAAGAGGAAAATGTCGGTCACTAAAGGGTGTTTTAATCTAGCACAGCGAGGCATAGCAATAGACCAGAGATGTTAAAACCTGGACATAATGAAATCAGAAAAAAATAAGCTGCAGATACAAAATGGTCTTATATGGAATAGATTTCTAATGAACCGACAAACTGATATTTGCTTTGCTATGTTTATGCTACTATGCTCTCTAATACTAAGACTTCCATCGCATTACAAAAATAATGACTATAAATTATTCCATACAGGCATACCTATAGTTTCAGAGGCAATCAGCAAGGCTAGGCTTTAAATCAGACAACCAATCAGCAATGACCTTCCTGCGCAGAATGTGCAGTTAGTAACTACCTGCCATGGGGCTGATGGCTTGACTGAATGTCTTTTTTTGAAGGTCTAAGTAGGAGACAGCAATCCCGCACATTTTCCTTCTTTTCTAAATTTATATGTTTCACTGGTAATTATTAGATTTTTGCAAAATAACAACTATAATATTTTTTTAAAAAACTAAAGTAAACTATATTTTTTTTAATTGGTGGCCTATAGGGAAAAAGCCATCAATAAAAAGACAAACAAGAAACAGAAGCAGGGGTATGTTGATAATTTCAGAGAGTAGATGTGTTAGTGAGCAGACTAAGAGCTAGATTTGAGTCCAATAGCTCCTTAGAGACCTGTTAGATATAAGCTTTTGAGACTCAAAGGTATCTCACAAAAGGAGCTTTTACACTCAAAAGCTTATAACCCAAAACCTTGTTTGTTTCTAAGGAGGTACTGGACCCAAATCTAGAGGCATGTTTGTAAGAGTCCATTTCATAAGTGTCCTGACTTCACTTTACTTTGCAGACACAGTTCAAGGTTACAGTTTTAATATATGAAAACCCTCAATAGCATGGGTTCATACTACATGTTTCAGAAATCATTTTGCATCTTATGTGACATTTATGATTAACAGTGCCTCCTTGATTGTACTATATTGACAGTAGGTCAAGAAAAATGGAGACTCATTTTTAGTCACTGTCCCGAAATGATAGAACTCTCTTCCCCCAAAATACCATCAAAGGATTAATGGGAATACCACCTTGAAGTGTTATACAAGTTTTTAAAACCAGTCAGCCTCCCTGATTTTCACAGGAGCAGGTTGCAGTGCGATCCTATGAAGAATGAATCCCATCTAAACCCATTTATTTCAATAGGCTTAGATGGTAATAAGTCCACACAGGATTGGACCATTAAGCATGTATTGAATTTTCCTATTGAAATAAATCCAATTTAACTTTGCCCGGACCATTTTTTTAAAATTACAGGTATGATGCAATCAAAGTTAATTACTCTTAGGCTGAATTCTACTGATACTCTCCTGGGAATAACTCCCACTGAATAATATAGGACTTGAGTAGACCTGATTTAAAACCGCTCCCTTAAAATTGCAATTGTTTCAATGGGAGGGCTATAAGTTCACACTTATTTCTCATGCTTGAAGTCAACAGAAATCAAATGGATGTTGGATTGTGACTGCATTTTCATTTTTTGTTTGTTAAACTGCAGTTAATTGCCTGCAAAATGGGAAGAGGAGCAACAAAAAATAAAACTACATAAAAATAATTTAATGAGATTTCTTTATTTAAAAAATTGATTGCAGAAACTTTGGAAGTATCAACAGTGAGCATGATCCATTTTTACTTAACACCATTTCTACCTCCAGCTAAACTTAACTGTTCAAGGCTCAGATAATCATGATAAACAACCACGGTCCCTTCATCAACCTGTCAACACTGGCACTAAGGATTACCGGGAAACATTTTTTTTCTTATGATGTCAGCAAAATTTGATTTGAAATAAATAATTTGTGAGGTTCTGAAGAAGCAATGAATTCTACAATCTCTCAGTAATGTATCATATTCATGCCACATGCTATTAGTTTTCAATATTCTAGCGTATCTGCTGTATTTCTGGCGTAAAGGATGGCTAGGTATGTCGAATACGGCCACTAGGATTTTATCCTGAGTAGGCCATGCTGAAATGAGTTAGAGTTCTGCAAATCCTCTAGTGTCTTGAATAGATACTCATAAAGTAGAATTAAATGTAGAAGGAAAATTAAGGTTGCCATTACTTGATCCACAGACACCACCGATAGTGACCCTTCTATTAAGGACTTCAAACCTAAATCACCAGTCCATGCACAGCCACTCAATCTACTAGAAACACAAGAACACAAACTCCCTCCAAGGCATCGGATACAAGGCTAGATTGCGAATGTATAGACATCTGAGACCTTCCAACTAAGTCAGCTGAATCAACCTGACTAATCTCATTGAAAGTTGTCAGGTTCACAAGACATCCCTGATCAAAAAGGCAAAGCTATTCTATGGAGGCACAGAGTTACAGATCCAAGCCAAACATCACCCACTACATTTCTTGCAATTTCACTTATGGGGTGGTCCTTCATAAAAAATTGTCTCAGAATTCTTGGTATCTCTTAGACGGTTCCTTGTTGCCAGCAGTGTGTCCTGGTCTAAGCCCGGTCCTCCTGGTCTTTGCCAGCATCCTCCAGATCCTCTGAAATGTATGGATGTTTACAGCCTTGGATTAACCATTAAGCAAAATAAGTAAGGACCTCAAGTAAAGAGAGCCCAATAGAAGGGGTTTTTTTCTCCTTATCTCTGCTAAGTACTGAAGCAGATTTGTTACATCAGATTAATTTTGAGTATAATCAAAGACTTTGCAATTAAAAAATGAAGGAGAAAACTTTTTGTAGTATAAATAAAATTATAAATACGCAACAGTAAACATTATTTTGCATCTTTGATTCGTAGAAGTTAAAATGCTATGTATCTTCAAGACAAGAAATTAATGGAATAATAGGTGTTTTGTTTCATACAAATAATGATATTTGTTCATAAGAATATATACATATATATTACAGTTTACTATTGTTTATATTTTGAATTACATATACAGTATATTTGGGGGAGTGGGGCATTCCATAATCTTGTCAGTGTTTAGGGCATCTAAAGATCTTAATCCAGGCCTGGATGTTGATTTGGTGGGAGGAAGGAAGATAAATAGAATCGCTGTATGCAGTGAAGTGCCCAAGCAGATATAAGAAATATCTCTCTCTCTCTCTCTCTCTCTCTCCCTCCCTCCCTCCCTCCCTCCCTCCCTCTCTCTCTCTCTCTCTCTCCCCATACACTACCACCTGCTATCTGTCCTCTTGTTGCAGACATTAGTTTTAAATAACTGTAATCTATTCTTTTGGGATGGATCTTCATATGGTTTGTGGACATCAGTCCAAAACAGACAGTGTTCTTCAGATTTCCTCCACCCCCATTATTACAATCCCTCTAGGGTTCCTAGGCCTTGAAGGTCCAGCAGTTGGAGGCTCCAGCATTGTGAATGGGCAGAAATGGCATCGTTCAATGTCATTGCTGGCTGGAAAACAGTAATTGATGTCACCACATTGCAGTGATGCTCTAGGAATGCAAGGTGCTCTATGGTTTAACCATAGAGATCCAGGGGATTCCTACAGTATCACCAGAACACAGTGACGTCATTCAAGTTTTTGAGCTGGAAATATTGCTGTCATGTGACACTATTTTACTCTCTCTATTTCCCCTTGCTGCTCATTTGATCAGTTTCAGGGATCAAGGAAGATCAACGGGAGCCATTCTACTGGAAGCAGCTAAGTGGCATGCCTGAATCCCTCAGATGTCTCAACTTGATTTTATTCTGTTGGCATGTATTATATAATGCAGTGCTAATAACACATTTTAACATCAGATACAGAAGACCTAGAATATTATACATGAAGTAAGCAAGAGTCTGGAGGGAAGGTAGCATGGTGTAGACAAATCTTGTCAGATCTTGGAAGCTAAGCAGGGTCAGTAATTGAAAGGGAGACCACTAAGGAAGACTCTGCAGAAGAAGACAATGGAAAACCACCTTTGCATCTCACTTGCCTTGAAAGCCCCTTGCTGGGGTTGTCATAACACGGTTGCAACTTAACAGCACTTCACTCATACACACACGCACACACTCAAGTCTATCATATTTAAGGAAACAGAGATACAGAACTAGATAGATAGACAGACGGACGGACGAACAGATAATCAGTTGATCTTTTTTTTTGTTTGGTTGGTTGGTTGCACATACACAGTCTCATAAAACAATTGCTGGTACCCAGAGGTGAGTTGTCATTGTTTTTTAAAATCTGCCTTTTTCCTCATTGATTGGATCCAGCCCATTTACTTCACCCAATTGTTCAGCACGCTACAGCTCTCATTCCACATGACTTTAGTATAAACAGGTCCCATATTCGTTAGCACAGCCCTTTAGGGTGGTCTAAGAGGACTCCTCCCTCCCACTTTCACCAGCAGAAAAGCTAGTTAGATTCAGCTCATCATGTTCAATCTAGAGAATAACCTAAGCTACATGACTAGAAGATAGGCTCAGCAGCTGCTGATACAATTTCACAGATTCTGCCGATTGTTCAAAACCAATTGATCTAATATATATTACCATATAATGATCATATATTCCATGGCGGGTCTCCCAGACTTGATGAGACCTCTCCTCCAATATAATTTTCAGTTAGATTACATCATTTATATTTCAGTTAAATTGATTAAGTTAAATTATAGGTATTTAATTAATATGATGTAGCATCACTGCTTGAAGCAGGTTGAAAAAAAAATGTCAGAAAGAAGGTGAAAAGCTGTCATTTTAAAAAACCAAACAAAATGGATCCATCCAGTTTTCTCAGAATACCATATAGACACTTAGGAGGAACTGCAGTGAGTTAGCAACTTAAAGAAGCAGGACATTAATTTTAATGCAAATGCTTTATCATGAATTTCAAGTAACTAATTTTCAACACACATGTTTGAAACTTCTGACCTGAGGGTTGCATTCAAGTTTTATCAAATCCAATAAATGGCTGATTGTCCTTAAGAGACCGCTTAGCTGCAGTTTGTGAGTTCTGTTTTTCCCTTTCCACTAGGTCATAGCAGGAGGTAAGCTTATCACCCGGGGAGCATTTTCAAATTAGATAACTTTTGTTGCTGAGTTTTGAAACAATGCAGATGTTGAGCTTGCAAGAGGATAGTTTGCAACAGCAAGTTTCCAGGAAAAGAGAATGAAGAACAGTACTATCCTTTTACTAACCCTGCAGCCATAGGGATCATCACGCTATGGGTCAGGAAGAAACCTAATTTCGGACGTAATTGGTTGTGAGATGCAGAATATATTGTGACCAGTTTTTTCGGTGTGTGTCAGCATTACAAGATTGTTCGGGGAGGGGTAGTGTGGAGCTGTTCTGAGAAATTTTTTACAAACTGATGTGAAATGAAAGTAAATAATACCCCGTAAGAACAGTACTAATCATGGTTATCTTTCCCACCACATTGATACCCATCAGATAGAAAGAACATGCAATAAGTTATATGCTATGTGACTTCAGTAGTCATGTACGCATTGCAGTTACACTGGAAGGCACTATATATCATATTTTTATGCCACCTTTCCTCCAAGAAGCTCAGGATGGGGTACACGTTTTCTCCTCTTCCATGTTATCCCAGATAGCAATCCTATGAAGTAGATTAGGTCAGCCCAAGATCACCCAGTAAGTATCATTGTAGAGTTGGGCTTTGAAGCAAGCTTATCCCAATCCTAGTTCAACACAGGCCCTTTCCGCACAAATCTCCTACAACATTTGGAAAATGTTTTTAATCACAAACACCCCCCCCCCCCCATGATATACTACCACACTCAACCCCTCGGAATGATTCATGGCCGCCATTACTTGTTTTTTTCCCTTTTTTAAGTTGGCTGATAAATTGATGCATCCATGCTTCACAGCATTGAGCTATGATTCTCCAAACCTTGTATGATGTGCTATGATTCTCCAAACCAATGTCTCAAAAATTAGCCCCTCCCCAAAAATAAACTCACAGAAATGCTCCAAAACAAGTGAGGTGGAACGTAATATGAGCTCAGAAAATGGCGCTGAGGAGAAAGTTCAGTGAAGGCAGAGAGGCATGGAAAACATCTTAAAGTGACTGCACAGCAGTGTAGCCATTTTGAAAATGTTTCAACCTAAGGAATTATTTTAAAGGGAATTCACTGAAAACATTTTAAGGCTGAAAATGTTTCCAGAACCAAAGGGGGAAAAACAATGCAGACCTCAATGGAAGAAACATTTGTTTGCCTGCCTCAAAATATTTTAAAAGGTTTATGTGGAAAGGGTCGATGTCTTAACCATTACACGACAGTGGCACATATGAAGCACAAAGCAGCATGGTGAAACAGGTCCCAAGTGGGTATTCTAAAGAAGCTGCAATATTTTCCATTAGAAGCATTACAATTATGAAATTCCTTCCCCAGGACATCTATCATGTGAAAAGGGATTTTTTGAACGCATAGGTTTTAGAAGGCAAGTGAAACTCTTCTTTCCCATAGCCATTTGTTGATGGTTGGTCACTGCTAGCTCTGTTCTGTTGTTATTGTCGTTGCTGCTGCTGCTCTTTAATGTTGGGCAAACTTTTACACGTGGAGACGTTACAGTGAGTAGTTTCAAATAGCGATTTGATTGTAAACTGCATTTTGAAAAGTGCACAGAGATGATCCAGAAATACCCCAAAAAAGTAACACTAAAAGTCATATTCCTAACTGCAGGTACAATGTATCTTTTGTCTTTAGTTTTACTAGCAAACACTAGGTGAAATCGAAAAACAGCACACAATCTGCCTGGCTTGTGTTATTTGGCCCTAACATTAGTCCACTAATACGAAGGGGGTGGTGGGAATCAAAAACTGAGAGGGAAGGTTTAAGGATAGGATTAATGCGCCGAGTGAACTAAATAAAATTGTCAAATGGTTAACTTTGATTGGATCAAACTGCTACTTTATAACCTCAGTTCTGAAGGATGAGTGGTAAGTAAACATACAAAATACTTAAAATATAAATGCAATATATACAAATGATATGCTATGCAAAAGTAAATAGACCCAATAAAACCAATGAAGGCAGGCAGGATTATCTATCACTTATAGATCAGATGCTACGCTGTTAGAATCTACAATGTCAAAGAAATGTATTAACCTATTAATGACCACACTGTATGATGATTTCCTCTTCACAGATGAACTTTGTTCTCAATGACAGATATTACCTTCAAATACACTGAAAAAAATAACTGCAGAAAAACTTTAAATAACTTGCCCATCTCATTCAAAAATCATGATTTTGTGAATCTGCCTTCAGGGTGTAATTGAAGTATGACATTTTTGTTATCATGCTAATGTTATTTTGACTACAAGATACCAAAACAGGAGCTAAGTCATTTTTATGTACTGGACAACCTCACCACACTCTGGGTGCCAACTGAATGCAGTGTAGTAGTAGCAGGAGAAACTGTGAATTACTTACAGACTGGACCTTACAGTGCAGTCATGAATTCACTGCAAATGCGCTCCAATTCTGCAGTTGTTTACAACACAGAATATAGTGATCTTGCTCAACATGGCATGATCTATAGATGTCCTATTACTTTGGATGGAAGAAGCAAAAATCAATTGCTGAATTATTACCTATTAGCAACCGCTAATTGGTTGAAAACTGGGAATTGAACCAACAGTTGGTTAGAAATTTTGGCTTTTTTTTTTTTTGCAACTTAAGAACAAGAAGAAAAGTACAAAGCCCAGGAATCAGGGTGGGGGGGAATGTTGATTTCATCTGCAGAAGCCTAAGGAACTCAGTAACAAAGGAATGTAAAACAGATAGCAGGAGCCTGTGGAGTTTGTAATATCACAGTTCAAAAACGGCAGCCGACAGTTCTTAGAGCTGCCCAGTCTCACTGGGGATGAAAAGATGACCTTATGTCATTTCAAACAGGGCTGACTGTATGTCATTGTCAATGACAGAGGGAACATATACAGCTCACTCGTGTCTATCCGTAAGAGGAGTATTGTCTACTGTTAGCTGCTGAGCCCTCCAGATAATTGATTAGCTGACAAATGGCAGCTTACATTTTGCTGATAATCAACCGCTTTCGACCTTCTGCGCAAAGGCAGCCCTTGCTGCAGTAAGGATGTTATTACTGATCTTTTTTAAATTGTCTTTTAAATATTCAACTTCATAAAGGTATATATATTTTCCAGACACTTTTTTAAATTTTGTTTTTTAAAACACATTGAATGTAATCAAGTAGAAAGAATTTTAGTGGAAGCAGCACTTCTGAATGCTGCATGCCGTCTAAATTCGTCTGATGGAACTCCCATTAATTTCAACAGAGCTTGGACAAAACCTTTCTGGATTATATCCCTGTTCATTCCTAACATTTAGATACTCTATGGCTGCTGCTAAAACTAAAACAGACACCTGTCCCCATTGGGTGAAGACCATCAGTTGTATGCAAAATCTTTCTATAGCTTTTGGATATATAGAATGATAAAATATTGTAACACTAATGGATATAAGTAATCATCAAGTGCTTTTTTACTTAAATAGGGCCATAGAAGTTGTAATTTGAGCAGTGATAACCTGAAACATTGCACAATGTTCGCATGCCTATTGATTGCAAAAAAAATCTGTGAAAAGGTCAACCATCTGTTGCAAGCAGAGTCCTTCGCTCAAGAAGCTGGTGGTGGAAAGTGTTCTCAAGTCACAGTAGACTTATGGTGACTCCGTAGGAGTTTTAAGGCAAGACACAAGCAGGTGGATTTATTTTCTCTATTTCCTCTAGCCCCGCTTTCACTTTCCACTTTCTTGGCGGCAAGCAAATTCACTTACAGCATGATTTTAATTTTGCTTTCCTGCCAGAGAAGGATAGATTTGCCAGTGGGCACAATTTTGCCCCAGACTTCTTCAAGCTTCCACCTGCCGCCAGCCCACCTAGTCTTACCCTGCACCAGGGGCGTAACGAGGCAAACTGTAGCCCTGGGCAAAACCTGAATTGGATGCCCCCATCCCCCATTCTTTGCTAAGGAGATGGGACTACCCTTTTGAGGGCCCATAACTTTGCCCCCCCCCCGAACCAAACTGCACAAAACCTTGGGGGTGCCATCATGACAGTCTCCAGATGATACCCTGAAATTTTGGTGCTGATACATCCAAGAATGACCTCCCTGCAAGAACATCCCGAAATTTGCCCAGGAATCTTTGTTCTGCATTGAGTTTTCTGCATTGCTGTCAATGGGGGTTGCAGGCTGGGGGGGGCACATTTCTGAAGGCACAGTCTCAAAACTTTCAGTGTCTCATTAGGAGACTGCCCTAATGATACCCCCCAGTTTTGGTACAGTTTGGTTCAGGGGGGCCAAAGTTATGGACCCTCAAAACTGTAGCCCCCATCTTCTATTAGCTCCCATTGGAAACAATGGGGGATAGGGACACCCCTTTGGGAATCCATAACTTTGGACTCCCTGAACCAAACCTCACCAAACTTGGGGGGTAGCATAAGGACAGTCACCTGATGATACGATGAAATCTTGGTGCCACTAGCCTAAAAAACTGCACCCCCTGCAGGCCAAAAATGGAAAACCACTAAAAATACCCAAAAACGAAGCAGCATTTTGATGCCCCCCCCACAAGGTGATGCCCTGGGCAGCTGCCCACCTTGCCCAATGGGCATTACGCCAGTGCCCTGCACTCACTCGAGCTGCTTTGCATGCTTCCCCTTTACCTTCCTCCCTGTTGGTGATGACTACCCCCTTTTTGACCTTCTGCGTCCTTTCTACCGCCCATGGCATCCCCACAACCACACATCTTTAGATACTTTGATTTTTTAAACAAAATGAAATGACCATATCAATAGAACAATAAATTGATACTAACTCCAACAAAATTCAAAAACAATAAGACTAGTCCAAACACCCAAATTGCCTTTGAGAATACACCCAATTTGCCTCTGCTTTTGATCAACAAACTGGGACATATCCAACCTCATAGTTTTATACACAAGCAATCAGTGATTCCAGACCACATGGAGAAAAGCCCATCGGTCTTGATGCTTGGGTTTACAGCACATTGGGAGACAAGTGTTTGTCAGCTTGGGGAGCTTAGCAAATGGAAGTTCTCACTGTCTTTTTGCAGTGCACATCCCCATTACACCCCTTCACTTCCCACCATAAAAGACAATCAGTGTTCAGGCAAAGTATACTGATGCCATATTCAAGACTTTTCTTTCATAGTTTGCATTTTTTATTTTGATCTATTGATCTACTGATAGATTGATCGATTAATATATTGATCTATTGATAAGATTAAAAATAAAAATTAAAGATCATATTAAAACTTAAAGCAAGCGTGCATGATAGAGACCCCACAAAACATCCCCCCCCCCTCAGATGCAAAAAGCCAGCTGATGGGTAATGCCTGCCCCATTGCAAACAAGGCGGTGGGTAATAATGTTGAACATGCCCTGAAACAAAGACTCCCTGGGCCAATTCTTTTTGAAGTCACGGGAACTTCGCAGTGTGTAATTGCCAATATATCCGCACTGTACACTCAGAAGTAAAATTTAACTAAACAAAGCAAAATTATTTCATCAGTCATAGTGAGTTTTCAATTATACTTCCGTGTTTCCCCGAATATAAGACAGTGTCTTATATTAATTTTTGCTCCCAAAGATGCGCTATGTCTTATTTTCAGGGGATGTCTTATTTTTCTGTGTTCTGTTCGACGGGCATGCTTCCAAACAAAAACTTTGCTATGTCTTACTTTCGGGGGATGCCTTATATTTCGCACTTCAGCAAAACCTCTACTATGTCTTATTTTTAGGGGATGTTTTATATTCGGGGAAACAGGGTATATATTTGTTGATTTCTTCACTGAGCAAAGGACAGAAAAGCCTTCTGTAAATGTTCACTTGCTGCTCCACTAGCATCTGTATCCCTTGCTTTGCCTTGCAAAAAAATGCTCTCAGAATATTATTTCCGCTGTGCCCAGGTTTTTTGTGAAGGTTTCATTTGCCAAGTGACCTGTGAAGCTGTCTGGTGGTCTTGCTGGACTTGTAATACTTCCTTTCCTAGGTGTTGGTTCATCTAAAGTTGGTGGGAAGGTTTTGGCAGGAGGGGATCTTAACCCCTTTTCTGCAGAGTTCCCAGGAATGTGGTAGTTACAAGTCTCCTGTAGGACATATTCATTATTTATTTATTTATTTATTTATTTATTTATTTATTTATTTATTTATTTATTTATTTATTTATTTATTTATTTTATTGGATTTATATCCCGCCCTCCCCCCAGAGGGCTCAGGGCAGGCTACAAGACGACTTAGAACATTCAATAAACTTTAAAATATAAATTCCAATATAAATAATTAAAACCAATTAAACTGCTTTGCAACAACGCTAAGCTGATAATTAAAAAACGATAGCATAGATTAATCTTTCCCGCCTTTTCCACCTTATATGCCTTCCTCCCTTTCCCCAGAGACCGAAAGATGTTCTGCTAAATTCAATCAACCTGGCTGGCTAGTTGGAAAAGGCCTGGTGACATAATTCCTGCAGGTCCCTAACATCACCAGGTAACTTGTTCCACCAGGCCAGGGCCAGGGTCATAAAAGGCCTGGCTCTTGTCGAAGCCAGCCAGATATCTCTCGGGCCAGGGATCACCAAGAGGTTCCCCTCCAACGAGCAGAGGGGTCTTGTAGGGCAGTCCACCTTATGGTAATGGGCACTCTGTTGCTTTTGTTCCTTCCTTAATTGTGTTCTGTGGGTGGGTCGGGGCAGGATGATATTGGAGGAGACATGCCAGCATTGCCATGCATTGATTAGCTACTTGCATCCTTTCCTAACATCATCAGCAAGCTGCTCCATGATCAGTGAATGACTTCAATCCCTCTGCTATGCTCCTTCAACCTAGGTCTTTTTTGGCATTGTTGAGAAACACAGGATATGGACTATGTATGCCAAAGTTTCGGCAGCTTTGATGGTGGACTAGCATGCAGTTTTTAAGACAGAACTGTAAATGTTGATACTAATGTGTATTTGAGGTACATGCAACAATCTTCTAATGGAGATGTTCAGTAAACAGAAGAATAATGAACAGCTGATATTACAATGGCTGCAGAATGGGAAACAATGAGAAAAGGAGAAATGTTCAGTTGAGTTACCCATTATTTAGCCCACAAAGATTCATCTATTCTTTGAGAAATGTATCACTAACTCCTTAGAGAATGTTTCTCCACACAAACTCCCCATCAGTTTCATACAACTCACACAGTTTCATACAGCTACACTCTTCTCAGTGCACTCAAGATAATGAAATTAGAAGACTGTAACATTGTTCAGGACTGCACTTGTCACAGATTTTGCTGCTAAAATTTCAGAAATCCCTTCATTTGTTTTGTTCATATAATAGGTTTGCTGAGTTAATGCATAGAGAAACAAGTCTTAAAATTAGCCCTAGCTGAAAGGATCAAAAAGGAAACATTGTCCACAATGTATTATATATTCTAAGCCTCTACCAAAGGGTTTTTCAAAGATGGAATTAAGTATTTGGTCTTATCAGTATCAATGAGCATAGGCAGTTCATATATTGATTTTGAAATTCTTTAGCCCACTGCCGGATTTCTACTGGTGAAGGACAGAAATATATAAACATGGTAAAAGAGATACAGAAACTAGTTTCTTGTCCTACATCTTAGGAGTTAAAGGAAGCAAATGTTATTGTCAGTGCTGATTCAATTTTTTTAAATGGACAAATGAAATTACAGAAGATATGCAATGCATTTACTGACTATGCTTGACCACAATAGTGCATTCATTCAGAATGTATGATCATATGATATATGCATAGCTAAAAATAAGCAATTAACAGTGTTGCTACCAATACTCAAATGTCTAGCAGAGCTCTCAATGTTCCATTCCAGATTTCGAGGCAGGACTTTAAATTTATGTATATACAACAGGAACAATGACTTTATAATGACGTTTAACTCCAGCCCCAAAGCATCATCTGCTTGTGACGACCTCACATGAACAACAGTGAAAAGGGTTGAAACCATGGCAAACAATTCAAAGAAAACTTTACTGTAAGCTCATGCTGCTCTTCTAACAATGCCTACTTTACAGTAAAACTGAAATCAATGGGCTTACTTCTAAGTAAACATAGGCTCAGGTTGCAGAGCATGCAAACTATGTACTGAAGAGGATTCAAAAGAACAGACAAAAAATTGACTGTCTCAAATCAAACCATGGAGATGCAGCCAACTAAATTTCATAGCCCCTCTCAGTCATTACAATTCTGGTGATACACAATTCACTTGATGCATGTGGTTATCAGCTTCAAGGAGTGCAATAAGAAACCAAGACTTCTGAGGATACACATTTGCCCGTGCCGAAGATGGAAAATAAACGTATTGCCCTATTCATACAAAATGGGAATTCTGTGTGTCAGGGGAGCTGTAGGCACAGTATTCTCCCATTATGAGAGGCTGGAGCATCAAAATCGTAACAATTGTGCTGGGTTTATGGCTCGCCTAAGCTGTGGTAAGCAAGCGAGCTGTGTCATTTGTTTGTTTGCTGTGTCCTCAGAATAAATAGCTGATTCAAACCCATCAGGAAGACTGCTTATCTTTCCTGGTCTTTTTCTCTGAAATACAGCAGAAAGAAATGCTTCCATTTGCCTCTGCAAATCAGAGGCCTTTCCAATACTTCTCAGAGTTGTGCTTTTTTTAAAGTTAAGTTTTTAAGCATCTGGAATCACGTTCACAGATTTTTAAAACCTCCATTCAGAAGACACTGGGAAATTAAAAGTTATGACCCAGCCAAAGTTAATTTCATTTAAGTCTCATTGATTTCATTGAGAGATATTTCAGTATATGTTCAACTCTTCCACTGAAATTTATGGAGCATAAACACCCTTTCTCACTGTTGAAATAACACAAGCCTTAATAACATATTTCTAGAAAAATAAAAATACAGGAATTTGCACTCAGATAAACACTTTCAACTTTCTGTGTAAAAAGAGTTATGCAAAAAAAAATCACTGCAACAAGAAAAGGGCTCTTAAAAGACCGAGGTATTGTGACTCATAGGTCCTTTCCGCACATGCAGAATAATGCACTTTCAATCCACTTTCACAATTGTTTGCAAGTGGATTTTGCTATTCCACACAGTAAAATCCAGCTGCAAAGTGCATTGAAAGTAGATTAAAAGTGCATTATTCTGCTTGCGCAGAAGGGGCCTTAATGAAAACAAATACATTTCCTGAAAAAAATAATACAGCACAGCATTAATGTTTTACCTTTCCTAAATTGTATCTTATTGCTAATAGCTGGGAAACTGTCACAAAACAGGACACAGGGCTAGACTGCCCACTGATCTGACCTACCCAGGTTGTTCCGTGAGTTTCAGTCCTGTGCACAAAGTCAAGCTGCTTCAATTGCATAAACTCCAAAGGGATTTGCACAGCCCAAGATTGGAGCAAAGATCTTATGAAAACTCTTTGAAAGAAAATCAGGAATTAAGAAGATATATTACACACAAACACACACAAAACCCCACTCCGAACGCATAAAGTCAGAAAAGCAAGAGGGCAGAAGGGTTGCTCTATGCTTCAACTTATGCGCAACTTTCTTCTCACTAAAAAGAGCTTTTCTGGGGGTCTCTTTGTATACTAATGGGTGAAAATGTGAATCCAATTAACTCCAAATTTAGCTCATAATGAACTTATCTCATTTCGCTACCAGCTCAGCTCTCATCCATGGCAGTAATTAACCACTGGGGGTTGTCACTCCCAGACACATGACACAGAGAGAGTTCCCCACGCTCAAGCGCTTCAAACCCTTGCAGAATTCATTACCCTGACAGTGTGAAAACCCTTCACTTTTAATACCACAGGGCACCAACCAACAAAAAAAAATTCACTTTATCTACCTGATTGCCAGCAACAGTATGAATGAAAGGAATCCGCAAGAGATGTAATTAATTACTGCAAAAGATACATTAGAAAATGAGGGTGGGTGCAGGTGGTAGGAGGGGAAGACACCCAAGCCACTTATCAGTGCTTCAGTTTCCTGCTCTTCTTTCTCTCGATACAGGGACCTTTGGCTTCTGTCCTAAACTGTGCGACACTTTATGAAAAAAAAAACCATATTTTTTTCCCCAGTACGGACAGTTATCGGTTAATTTGAGAATACAGTCTCTCCTGGTCTGGCAATACAATCGTGAATTGGGTTAATAAACTAACCCCTCCTCTCTTGAGACCAGGGTTCAGATTTAGAATAGGTCACACGTAAAAATGATTTTGATTGTCACAGATTAATCCCTAGTGGGTGTTTGCGCACCTCGCAAACATCACAAGGTTGTCAGCTTAGGAAAGAACCTGGTTTGATGATCTTTCACGGTCTTACCCTGTAATTTAAAGCTATCTACAGCAGACCCGTACATAACAAAGCCTTCGATTCATACAATTCCAAAACTACACGACTGAAGTATAATGTTCAAGAATTATCATGTCAAGGCTTTTCATCAAAAGTTCTTTCTTTTTTTTTCCTTTTTTGCATCCTTCCTTAAAATAGGCACAGAGATTGAGCTGCAGGGTCTAACTGTAGGACTGTGTCTTTCTGCACTCCAAAAACTAATCTACATGAAAGATACCCCTAAAATCATAAAACTTGTGTGTGGCAAAGCAAATATATTCAGTGTTGCCAGCAGGCATGAGGGAAAAACATGCCCTATCCCTTTAATAGAGGTTAATAAAGGTGAAGCTTTTCAGATATGGAGTTAAGTAACCTCAAGTAGTAAATAACATCCCATTACACCTCTGTTAAATGGAAAGGACAATTTTTCCCGTGACTATTGGCAACTCCCAGTATATTCCTGAGACTATTGAGCTCACAAAGAACTGCACTGTTGAGTTCATAATAGTCTTGCAGGTGTCCTTGTAAACCATGCGAGTAGATCCTGGAAATAGTACAAACGGAAGCTTTCAGAATATGTGGATAGTTGCATGAAAAGTTGCCTACATCTAAGCCCAGAAGCAAGTGCCCTTCAGAAGTGCCCAGACTGAATAATTCCATAATAATTAAAGTTTTTTTTAAAAAGGCATTATGGTTGATTCCCCACGGACAATTAATCGCGTGGTACTCACGCAAAAAAATGAGGTTTCAGGCATGCCTCCTCACTGCTTGAGCAACAAAGGGGGTTTCTTCCCAGTTCTGTCACTCGTCTCCCCCCTTATTCCGCGTTTTCTCTGTACCTGCTTAGAAGATCAACTTTCTGTTTTGCCATGGTTCTTTCTAGTCTCGAGGGGAGGGACGGGGTACTAATCTTCACCAATTTCCCACCCTAAAGAGTGACACAGATCCCATTGACCAATCAGTGGTCGCCGGGACTTAGCGATGCATGCGCAACGTTTATTGGTTTCGTTTTCGCCTTTCAGGTCAGAAGAAAGCACAAGCGCTAGAAGGAGATGGGAAAATGTGCGAGCTCGGTAAACATGAGATCAAGCAGACTCTTAAATGATTTGCCATCCACCAATTTGCCAATCAAAAGGCAGGGGTGGACATGCTTACATGTCTAACGTTATGACGTGATTGTGTCATGACGTGATCATGTTTTTTGCGGGAAAGAAGGAACCCTCCCAAACACGGCACGGCAGCCAATTGGGAGAGGCAAAAAACGGAGATCAATTTGTTGTGGGGAGTGCTGCATTTCCGGAACCTGATGTAGACCTACATGTTTCGCAGAATAAATCAGCAGTGGGGAGGTTGAAACCCCGATGAAAAGGTGCAGTTTATTTTAAAACTTGGTTTAAACTATGTTAAATTTCCAGTGGGGAATCAACCTATGATGGCATTAATATTGGAAGGTGACTATGTACATCTCCTTATACATACACAGACAGAATCTTTAAGACCCAAACATGTTTTCTTCAGTCAATTGCTGCCTTTATTCAACAGAGTATATCATGCAAAACACAGCTGGTCCTCTATATTTCTTAAGAATGTAAATTATCAGCTGAAAACTCCTGTTTCCTAATCAAAGAATTTATTTACTTCATTTATACTGTACCTTTTGTACCCAACAGGACACAAAGTGGCTTACATTGTTCTCCTCACCTCCATTTTATCTTCACAACAACCATATGGATAGATTAGGCTGAGTGTTTGTGACTGGCCCAAAGTCATCCAGCAAGTTTCAAAGGCAGAATGAGAATTTGAGCCTGAGTCACCAAATCAACACTCTAACCACTATACGTCACTGTCTGTCTAAATGTAGAGAGGTGTGTGTTTTGCTTTTGAAGTATGCTGCATCCCACCCACTTCCAAAACTCAACTTATACATGGACTCAGTAGGTGAACGAATATGTGCAATCACCACACTGTCAAAAGGGCCAAGTCCCATATTTACTATTTGCTTACAGTTACAGTATGTGTGAACATGAACCCTTAAAAATCCAGGGGTAATTTTGTGCATACCAAGGCTGTATGTGCATGGCAAATATACCCATTGTCACTGTTCACATAACATGGCAGCTATACATATCAGAAGGATCCCAGGTCGCATGCACTCCCCTCATGCAAGGTCACAGAGTATGTGTGATCCTAAAGTCTGAAAAGGTCTTGTATTATGCAATATTACTGCTCGTTTTTGATGCTTACATTATGTTGCAAATCACTCTTACAGTAAACTGTTGGGCTTTGAAAGCTGTGCAACAGGCCACCCACAAGCAAGGGGCATACATGGGATCAATGGGATCCCTAAATATGCAGATGTTTCCACACGTGCAGAATAATGCACTTTCAATTCACTTTCACAATTGTTTGCAAGTGGATTTTGCTATTCCGCACAGTACAATCCAGCTGCAGAGTGCATTGAAAGTGGATTGAGAGCGCATTATTCTGCATGTGCTTTAAGTTAACCAAAATACTTGATATTACAGCTTGATGAATCCTAAATATGCTCCAGAAGGTACAGAATATAAGCATGCGTTGAAACGTTTTGAGGCAAGAAATATAACATTTCCTCCATGGAGTTCAACATTGTTTTATGTGCAGCCTCAAAACATTTAAAACAAATCCACTTTTAAAACAATTCTGTATCTGAAAGCTTTTAAAAATGGTTTCATTTGCCTCTGCAGTCCCTTTCCCAGGCCTCTCTGCCTCTGAACTTCCTCACTGGCATCATTTCGGAGCTCACTCCAAGCCCCTTGCCTATTTTTGGAGCATTTGAGTAATTTGTTCAGTTTGGGGCAGCTAATTTTCAAAGGAGGGAGGGCAGAAGGCGCACTGCATCACCCTACTGTGAAGCATTAAAGCAGCGATTCCACATGACAAACTCATGTTTGGAGTGGTGTAGTGGTTAAGAGCATTCTAATCTGGAGAACCAGGTTTGATTCCCCACTCTGCCACTTGATCTGTGGAAGCTTATCTGGTGAACTTGATTATCTTGAGCACTCCCAACACATGCCAGCTGGGTGACCTTCGGCTAGTCACAGTTCTTCAGAACTCTCTCAGCCCCACCTACCTCACAGGTTGCTTGTTGTGAGGGGGGAAGGGAAAGGAGATTGTCAGCCCCTTTGAGTCTCCTTACAGGAGAGAAAGGGGGGGATATAAATCTAACTCTTCTTCTTCTCCTTCTTCTCCTTCTTCAAAATAAAAGGCAAAAATCACAAAATGGTGGCCAGCAGTCATCTGCAGGGGGTGAGTGCAGAAGTTAATCATTGTAAAGGGGGAAACTGAAAATGTTTTAGAATCATTTGAGGGGATTTGTGTGGAAAGGGCCAATATTTAAAAAATCTCTAAGGGCCGAACTAGACATAATTTTTTAAAAGAGCCACATGTGGGTTCCCAGATCTGTGTCTGTTTCCCCACAGCCAAAACATCTCAGGGGTGGGGGGTAGGGACTTTTACCTTCCCACCACTACCATTTTCCATTTGGCTTTGAGTGTCAGTTAAAGTGGGGTTCAGGATGCTCAAGAGCCTGATAAATTAAAGAATCCTAAAAAAGAAGATTTGTCTCCCCTCCCATGATTCTTCACAGGCTCTCAGTTTGTAAACCCTTGATATGCCATTAAAGGTTTAATTCATTCATTCAGTTTGTAAATTCTAATGTTCAAAGTATCATCAGTGACATGGTACTGTAGCCAAAGGGGGAACACTTGGCAGTTCTAGAAGGGCATGAGGTACATATTCTTTTTAATGGAGAAAAATAGGAGAACGAAAATGTCATTTGGCTCAACATGAAGAGCATCAGTTGGTAAGGACTCTGAAAAAATATTTTTACAATGATAACGCATGTGGGACAGCTGTATATTTCAGGTGCACTAGCATGTGAAACACAAAAAGCTGCCTTATGCTGACACCCCTTTGGACCACCATGCCAAGTATTGTCTACTCTGATTGGCAGTAGTTCTCCAAAGATTCAGGCAGGCAACATTTTAAAGCACTGGGCACAATCTAGTCCATGAAAGGATAATTTATTTCCAGTTGAAATCAATAGAACTAAAGTAACTTTGGTTGGACTATGAACATTCTTTTTATGATTAAACAGTTTTATACACTAACATACAGGCAGGCAAATTTTAATCCAAATTCAGCAGAAAGAAAGAAAGAAAGAAAGAAAGAAAGAAAGAAAGAAAGAAAGAAAGAAAGAAAGAAAGAAAGAAAGAAAGAAAGAAAGAAAGAAAGAAAGAAAGAAAGAAAGAAAGAAAGAAAGAAAGAACAATATTTATATTAATTCCTGCTTCTTTATCTGTTTCTAGGATTTTCTATTTGATCCTGAATAATTCTCATCACCATTTGAGTGTATTTATTTCTGCCCCTTATAAATGAATTTGCTATCAAACAACAAACATCTGCAACAAATATGCCATCAAACAACTCATGGTCACACCATCCACAGAGTGTTTAAAGCAAGAAATGATGATTTGCCACTGCCTTTTTCTGTATAGTGACCAGGGACTTCTTTGGCATCTTCCCAGCCAAGTACTAACCACAGCCAACCCTGCTTAGTTTTGCAGTTCCAACAAGCTCAGCCTAAGGTAGGGTATTCTGCCACATTCTCAAATCTCACACAGAGTACAATTTCAAGTCTTATTCTTATCAAAAAGTTATTGTGCTGTCCCTTGGCTTGTGAATATCTTTCCATTCCTCTGAATGCCTAAGTTTTATTCTTATTTAGAAGAAACATGATCCAAGAAGATTCCACATACAGAAACAGAAGTCTTATGTTCACATCTTCCAGATAGCACAGGCAGGAGGCTATTAGTGGGAATAGTGGGAAGGTAGGAACATCAGCTCCTCGCCCACTTACCCAACCCAGGCAAACCCTCTCGGGTAGATGTGTTCATGGCCTTGCTCCTAGAAGTTCTGCTGATGTGGCAGGATGTAATATTTGATTTTCAACCAAAACAAAAATTTGGTTCAATGTTTGCTAGAGAAATGGGAAACCTCAAATGTGAAAACATAGCATTCAAACTTGCACGATTCCTGTTTTTACATGCTCCCTAATGGCCATCACTATTGGATCTGATATACTTTTCAAATTGATCAGATATCCCGTTATCTGAAGCTTAAGTTTAATCATGTGTTTCTCACTTGCCTCTATTGTCGGTATGTGTGTAATATTTGGGTGCTGCTATGGTAAATGGGATACTCATGTGCCAATTCTTTTGGAGATGAATCTATCCATGTATCAATCTGAAGTTTAGGGGAGGATACGTTTCTGCAGGCAAACTCTTTCACATGGCAGTGGTGCTCATTGTTGGTGTTGGAAAACCTCAGTAAGAGAAGGCATGTCTTGCTTCAGTTTATGGTTCTTTCTTAATATCCCTCTGCGTGAGAACCCACCACCATCTTTCCACCTGTTCACTCTAATCACCATAGAAACAGTGAAGCCTAGCAAGAGTAAGAGAGAAACAGGGATACACCTTCCAGCACCACAAACCCATTCCAGTCTCACTAAGCTTACCACCTCCCGTCCCTCTGCCCACTGAAAACTCCTCTTTGCTATTTACACAGAAGCAAAATGGTAGCTTTCATCAGCACTGACTTGTGCTTAGATCTGGAGTACTGCCCTACTACCATCCAAAAAATTAGATATGCATGGGGCAGCATTTAAAGATTGGAAGATGCTTTTGAGGGACAGTATTAATTCCTTTCTGTCTGAGGACATCATCTTCATCATAAACCTGATCCTCCAGACTTTGGACTGTTATTGTATAAATTATTACAGGAACTAGTTTGAAAATTCAAACATGCTATATAAACTGTAGCATTATTATCTAATGAGAACCAGTGTGGTATAGTCATTAGAGTGTCATATTAGGGTCTAGAAGTCCCAGGTTCAAATCCCCACACTACCATGGAAACTCACTAGATAGCCTTGGTCCAGACATACTCTTAGCCTAACCTGCCTCATAGCATTATTCGTTCATTCGTTCGTTCGTTCGTTCGTTCATTCATTCATTATTGAGTTTTATATACCGCCCTACCCCCGGAGGGCTCTGGGCAGTGCACAGCATAACTTCACAACAAAATACAAGCAGAACAGATGGAGCAAACAACAAATACAGAATATAATAAACAACACAGGCCTCATTAACTATAAAAAACTTTAAAAAACCATTAAAATGCAGTGGTCAATACGACAAAGCGGCATCTAGTGATAAAACCCTTATTTAAACCCTCCCAAGGAGGGGGGGGGATGGTGGGTCCCATTGATGTTAAAGGGACCCAAGATGTAAGGAGAATAAAAGGGAGCATTATGGTGATGTTACAATGGAGGGGGGAGTATAAATGAAGTAAATAAATCAATATGAATAAATGAAATCATCTGAAGAACTTTGATTGTTTTATAAAAACAATCACCGTCCTGAGCCTTTGGGGAGGGTGGTATATAAATATAATAAATAAATAAATAAATAAAATGGGGGGGGGAAATTCCCCAGTCTGGAATAGTCCTTTAAGGAATAACAACTCCAGTCACTATATAAAACTGGGAACTGTCAAGGTCTACCAGGATATGAGTTAGTAACCAACCAAGGACACTGCAGGGCCCAGGACATCTGCAGGTAAAAGGTTAAGGAGATATAATGACAAGTACTGCAATGCTCTCAGCCTAGTTAACTTCACAGCATTGTTGTGAGAATGAAAGGGAGAAAGGAGAAATAATGCTATAAGACGTCAGGAGAAAATGCTACTGGAACATGGCCATACAACCTGGAAAACCCACAACACCCTAATACTGTAAGACATTTTAGATCCCCACTGGGGGAGAAAGGTGTGGTATAAATATCTAAATGATAAATAAATAAGAACAAACACAGGATTGAGGAGTTGGGTTAACAAGGGAAGTTGAATTAATGGCTGCCTCTTGCAGATCTGACACATTAATAGGATTGCTACTCCTGTATGAGCTGCAGAGAAATTTCATTCACTCTTGATCTTTTGCTGGCCCAGATATAACCAAGCTGTGCAGCTTAGCTGAGATCCTCTCTTGAGTTACTTCTGGATGTACTTTTTTGCCCCCACGGAGGACAGAATCCAGTGTGTACTTATAAGAAGCCAGGTGGAAGACTGAATCCTGGAATCAGGATGAAAATGGCTAGGTTCACAGCAGCCATAGACAGATAACCAGGTGAGGAAATCCATGATACGTCCTTGATGGAGGAACCAAGACTTCACTTGGGATCTCAAGGAATCA
Source organism: Sphaerodactylus townsendi (assembly GCF_021028975.2). Lineage (NCBI taxonomy): Eukaryota > Metazoa > Chordata > Lepidosauria > Squamata > Sphaerodactylidae > Sphaerodactylus > Sphaerodactylus townsendi. The sequence continues at coordinate 101,261,416 of NC_059431.1, read as the reverse complement.
GCCCCTGAAGAGATGTCTTCCTACAGGATTACATCTTTCCTAGTTCCCAGAATAGGAGTCCAGCGAGGAGGATGTTCATCATACTATTCTGAGGAGGGTCACTGTGCCCACCATTTTTAAGTCACAGTCCTTGGATCAAGGTGGAGCTACAGAAACTATCTGACAACACCAAATAGAGAATGCAAGAGGCAAAAGGGAAACAGAAGCAGAAAACAAGATTTCCAGGACCATGGACAGCTCTATGCAGACAACTTAAATGCCAAGACAAGCTCTGAAAATCATCACCGCCAAGACCACCAAGGAGACCAGGGTTGCTACACAGAAGTAGGAACATCAAACCACCTCTGTTCATCTCTTGCTTTGAAAACCCTTATGGGGGCACCATAAGTCAGCCGCAACTTGATGCCACTTTGCACCACTATTTTGGCAGATGTAGTTTGTCAAACAGAAGGCATTCCAAAGTCCTGTTTATTTCAAACTGAACTCCTTTTTAAAGGAAAATGCAAACAGGACAGAGGGGTTCAAATCGACCTGCATAAAAACCAGTTTGATTGTGATCTTAGTAAAATATCCATTGATACAAATAAATCGCACAGGTCATCACTTTCCCCTGAAATTAGTTCCTATTGGAAAATTCTTTTGGGCACAAGAGCAACATAATATTTCCGGAAACAAACTACCGGCAGGCACAAGGAGTCCCTGTACATCCATCTCACAAACAACACCGCAAGAGTTGAGAATGCAGATCAGAATTAAAATGCCAAAATGAACTTGTCAAAGTGACCATGATTTTCCCCCTCGTCATGCTGCCCAGCAAAGTACATTCAAGCATCAAATCTCACGTAGCTTGCTTACTATGATCTGCTACCTCCCCAGCACCTAATTAGGAGACAGATAAAACAGTGGTAACACACAGATCAGCTGTAATGATTTTGTTAGCTCGATTATTCTTCTGACAATTAGGTCCGGCTGCCATGGCCTCACAGGAATGTCAAAGTCTTCTTTCTACAAAGCAGGTAATGTCACAGGTGTGACCGTGAAATCAATAATGAGGCATCGCTCTTTGCAGAGGGCATCCAGGTCAGACAGAACAGCCCTTAAATTAAACATTGATAAGCAGAACACAATTATCCATCATGTTTAAGTGCCTGCGTGAAATTAGCAGCTAGGGAATGGGAGCAGTGTGGGAAAGATTAGAGAGGATGCGTTGAAATGCACAGTGGCCACTAACCCTGTTGCTGTTTGTCTCTGACAGCGGTATTGGTATCTGCTATCTAAAGCCGTAAAATTCAAATTACAAACACTGCTGAAATCATAGCCCAGATGTTGCTTTGTTTATTCCTTTTTCTTGCTTGCTATAAAACCAGGACATCAAAGAGTGCATCCCTGTCTTTGGGAGTAGTTTTAGAGTTCAGCTATGCTTTCCCTGCATGGAAAGTAAGGCCATGTCAGGCAAATGTTTGTCATTGAAAGGGAGATGAAGGGGAGGACACGTGTTATCTGCACACCATTTTACAGCAGCTTTGTTGGTTTGATTCCTTTCATGGGGATGAAATCAAACTACCTAGCTTAAAATTCTACTTTTATTCAACGTGAAATGGTTCTACTTATATTTAAATTAAGCAAAATAAGCATGTTTAAAACTGAAATCATTCTTCTGTGCTAAAGTTTCACTACATTGGTTTTTCATCAGTATTTGGGCAATTTCTAATGGGCTCTTAAATTTTTAACAGTGAGATACCAAGGCTGCAGATGGTTAATAATACATGAAGTAATAAAAGAAATACAAACTAGTGGTTTAGACTAAATATTACCCAAAAGTACTGAAAAGCAAAGATTTACTTTGGTTAACAAAAGACAGAGAAGTCTACATAACAAAAGGGAAGTATGTAAGAATTCTCATTTGTTAACAATGAGTATATCCATTTCTTGTTTCCCTTTCCATGTCTCACACCCACCTTTCTACATCATTTATGCTCAATATATTGTCTGCCTGGACCACAGAAATGAAATATTGAAGATCTTTGTTATTCAGAGCAAAGTTAACTAAAAATTGGGGGACCCACTGGAAACTACTGAAAACAGACTGAAGTGAACTAATTCCAATGCAGTGTGGATTCTACACCTTTCTTCTGTCTCTGTAATTATTCTGAATGGCTTCAATATTTACGTGAATTGCATCCTGCTAATATGATGACATCAATGACTCCATGATGAACTGAAAGTGTACTTGCTTGGGGGTGATGCCTAGTATTGAATAGGAATGCCATTTAACCTCTCTGGACTGTGATTAAGTCCACATTTAATTTGGGGCACAGTTCCCACAGAAAAGGAGCCCTCAAATCTAGGGAGATTTTGAGATCCCAGGGAATATAAGTAGTAAATATTATCCAATAATTCAAGAATTCTACTTGGGCATAATTTCACATGTTGTAGTGGATAAGAGTTGTGGACTCTTGTGGGGTGAACCAGGTATGTTTCCCCACTCCCACACATGAAGCCTGCTGGGTGACCTTGGGCCAGTCACAATTCTCTCAGAACCCTTTCAACCCCACCTGCCTCACAAGGTGTCTACTGTGGGGAGAGGAAGGGAAGGAGTTTGCAAGTTGCTTTGAGATTCCTTACAGTTGAGAAAAGTGGGGTATAAATCCAAACTCTTCTCTTGTCCCTTCTTCCCTTGGTACAACCATGTGAATACAAATAGCTTCACAAAGAGGTCATTCAAAGCCGTGTGGAGAACCAAATAACCAGGAATGGCTAAATTGTGGGCTGTGGGCCTAATCTGCAAAGAAGTATTACTTAATTCCTAGATATTTTTTCAACTGTTAATCAAGTTGAGGTTACTAAAACTTTTTCTTTTTGCTCTCACTTGCAAGAAAAAGAAACAATGATTCTGCATGAGTTTTACTGTCAATAGTCTTTCCAATATAATTTCATTGCCAATAGACACTGCCAATAGAGACAGTGTGGTGCAGTGGTTAAAAGCAGTAGACTCTAATCTGGGGGACCGGGTTTGATTACCCACTCCTCCACATGAAGCCTGTTGGGTGTCTTTGGGCTAGTCACAGTTCCCTCAGAACTCTCTTAGACCCACCGACCTCACAAGGTGTCTGTTGGGGGAAGAGGAAGGGAAGGAGCTTGTAAGCCACTTTGAGACTCCTCATGGTTGAGAAAAGCAGGATATAAATCTAAACTCTTCTTATCCTCCTAAAAGAGATCCTACATGAAGCATTCTCACTGGTCAACATCTCCATTGCCACCTTTCGTAAATAATAATTGCATACTATCTGATCCCACCTTCTACATATGTGTGAAGTTAGGTGATGGACAACTTCTCACACAACCAGATAAGGTCAGATTCCCTGGGGAATACAATAACCCCACCTCAAAAGTGTATCATCCCTGAAACAGAACATTGACCAAGGAATTGCATGGTCATAATAAGGAAGACGAACAGCTTAGAACTGCACCTTCAATCACTTGCTGAATTGAAAATTGTATTTTGTACTGTTGACAGAGAAGTGCAGTTTGCATTTGGAATGGAAGGTAAGCTACCCAGCTTTCCTACTTGCCAAAAAGTACTTTGGCCCACTTTCTTTAAAACAATACAGCTTCATGTATTTCATCATAACTAAGGATTGTTGTCTACAGTATGGCTTGTTATCAGAAGCTGTTGTGGCTGACTAGGAATGGAGACCGGTCCCGGTCGTGGCACAAAGGAATCATTGAATCTACATAGCTGTACCGAGACCCTTATGCCCAGTCTTAAGAGAAATTTGGTCATGAGCTCTAGCTTTTAGAAATGAGCTAAACATGTCTTAAAACAATAAACACCTTCAAAACAAGAACTGTATCAAAAGCTCTCCAAAACAAAGCTGTTTATAAACGTTATTTAGAATTCATCTACCAATCTTTCCAATAAACGTATGCTAAAGGAAGAAAAAGGAACTCTCCATCTTCAGTCTGAAAAACCCTGACTGCCAATATTTCTCTCTTTTTTTGCCCTTAAGTCACAGATGACCTCTGGAAACGCCATAGGGCTGTCAAGGCAAGAGTCCTAGGCCCCGTCCACACATGCAGAATAATGCACTTTCAATCCACATTCACAACTGCTTGCAAGTGGCTTTTGCTATTTCGCACAGTAAAATCCAGCTGCAAAATGCATTGATAGTGCATTATTCTGCATGTGCGGAAAGCGCCATTATTCTGCATGTGCGGAAAGCGCCATTGCCATTGAGAGGTGGTTTGCTATTGGGCACCTCTGCATATCCCTGGTATTCCTGAGAGGTCTCCCATCCAAATACTAGCCAGGGTCAAGACAGAGAGTGTGTGACTGCCCCAAGGTCACCCAGCAAGTTTCTATGACAGAGTGGAAATTTGGACCTGTTTTTTTCCAGATCCTGGACCAAACCTTACCACTACACCATACTGAGTCTCAGGTGCGAATTATACAAAGCTATAAATTGCACGATCTCAGAAGGAAATTGTTCCACACATATCACTGTTTTGCATGGCAATTTGTGTTAGTTTTGACCAGATATTAAGAGTAAACTTCAAAGGCTACTTGAGATATATTTGGACATCTCACCTCATGAAAATGGGTTGAAAAGTCCTAGAAATAAACAGGTCTTCCAAGAAATCGCAATCTTAGATTCCAACAAATTATCTCCTCCTTACAAAATGCGGCCTGTGTTCTTCCCTGAGCTTTGCAATCAGGAATGAAATGAAAATTTAATCCAATGAATAACCTCCAAAGACATAAAACATTAATAATGGGAGCAAACTTCTGGGAAAGGACCATTTTCTGCTCTCATGCAGCATACCCTGTTTATTTCATATCTTCTTCCATTTCAGCATTGAACTGCCCTGATGCACCTCACCACCGGTGCCAAATTAAAGATGGGTTTTTTTCACCCCATTATTTCTGAAATGTACTGCAGCCAGCATGCTATACGCAGTGAATGGAAGAACTAAGAGAATTAAAACCACGCAATGAAACAGCTTTTTGACGGATAAAGCTATGGAAATTTTAGGCTCCATTTACTTCTCAATCTAATTTTGCCCTCTGATGCACATTATGCCCGAAATGGGATCTCATGTGGTTTGATCAGTGCTCTTAACGCGTGCCGGAGCAACACATTCCCCACTATTGTTGTTCCTTTTTCAGTGGCACAGCAATACTTTTAATAAGAGCAGCTCAGCAGGCGCTTAAAGGACATCTCCCTGGCATCTCACCGCCAGTATTAGGAAGCTGCAAAGATTACAAAAGACAGCCTCCCACTTGTTATATGAACTTTAGCACTATAAAGTACTATACAAAGTCTTTTACTATTTTGATCTCCAGAATAAACTGAAAGAGAGGCATTCTGCAGTGATTAACTCTTAATTAGGCTACCAAAAGCCATTCAGGCTGCTTAAGCTTCTAATTCTTTAAAAGTATTCAACATGGGCAGATAATACCGGTCAGAGCATCTGTTGGCATGCTAAATAATCCATATTTCCAACACTTTTGGAACCACTTTATTGGACATGACAGAAAACCAGGAAAACCTGACTATCAGTTCTGCCAGATTTTTTTTACTCCACAGTACCAGCTGCATTTTAAAAAAAAATCTAGCTTCACATTTTTTTAACAAACAATGCCATTTTAATGAGGAAAAACTATAATTATATAGGGGACAATCTATGGAGGACTTGACATTATAGATAAAGTTATTGAGCAGTCACTGTTTCTAACTTGATTTGGACTGCTTGTGTAAGCTCACTTCTATTAAATGGCATTGTGCTTGAGGTAAAACTGTGAGGTTATATGTATGTTCTCTCTGTGATATTTGGGACTTGATGGAAGATTCATTCTTGTTAAGTTACCAGCCTTGAAATATGGACATGCACATTGGAATTTGTCCATCAGGGAAATGTGAGCACAACAAACTTTAGTTTAGCCTAAATGAGAAAATGAAGAAAAGAGACCACTCTTGTAAAGAAGAGAAGATCACGTTTAAAAATTTAAGACTTAACTGAGAATATATTCCAGATCAGAATAATAATACCCATGGTCTAGAACAGTGGTGGCGAACCTATGGCACGGGTGCCAGAGGTGGCACTCAGAGCCCTCTTTGTGGGCACATGAGCTGTCGCCCCAGTTTGGGCGCTTGGCAGTGGCTTAGAACCAAGGGGACAAGGGGTGTGCAACGTACTGGGCGTGCGCCCCTGCAGAGGTGTGGCAAAGGTGTTCTGGGGGGCAGGGTGTTTTGGGTCATTCTGGGGGCATTCCAGGGCAGAGTGGGAGCGTGGAAGGGGCACAGGGCGCACATGTGTCCCAGGTGCAGTTTCCCCTCGCTCTGCCCCTGGCATTCAGTCTCTAAAAGGTTCACCATCACTGGTCCAGAAGCATACAGAATACTTAATATATAGGATGTTTTTATGTTGTCATTGGATGCATTAAGAACAATGGAAATGGAATACAATTAAAGCATTTTAAAAGCTACTATCCTTAGCAGTAGCATGAGATGCAAAATAGAATTGACGCTTCCTAAATTTGAAAAGAGTTTTCACAACCATGTAAACGATGGAAACATGAAAATAAGCTATTCGTTATCATTATATATAATCCTGAACATGACCCCAATGGATACAAAAAAAATTCCTATTTGCATATGTCTGTGTGTATGTGTGTGGTTTATGGATATAGATATATGGATTAGAAAAACACAAAGAATATTGAAGCAATGCCTGTGTTTTCTCTTATAAATAAAATAAGGCCATGTTGTGAGATCTTGGTGTCCATCTGCGGTGTTGCTAGGCAACCCCCAACCCACATTGCTGAATGCTGCAAGCCTCAGTTAGTGTCATCACAGGAGAAGGGAGAAAGAGAAAGAATGTTTAAAAATTAAAAGGCAGGGAGAGGGAAGGTAAAGGTGGACTGGAAAAGAGCTAAAAAGGTAAAAAGGGGAAGTTGAAGATAGGGGAAGATAAAGAAAAGTGGTGGCAGAGACTGTCAAGGGGAAGACATAGAAAAAGGCCAGTGGGTTTGTAACACGTGTTACAAACAATACAAATGTAAATGTACAGTTTTTTGATAAGGGTACAGTAGAACAGAAAATTGGTACGGTAAACTGAAATATATCTACTTACTCAGAAATAGAAACAAAACAAGCGATAACGACAAAGAGATAAGGGGAAGTCGCACACTTTTAGATGGGGTGGGTAAGGGGCTCCATTTTGAAATCTTATCTAGGGCTAAGGGTCTAAACCTATTCTATTCTTTGTATGAATTTAGCAGCCAATGCAGAGGTGGGATGCAGCCTATTCGTACCTATTCGGTAGAACCGGTTACTAAAATTTTCTCAGTCCGGAGAACCGGTTATTAATGATTAACTCCACTAGAGACAAGGGGGTAATCTCTGTCCCTGGGTACAACAAATCTCGTCAAGTGGGGGATGCAAAATCTGCCCCCCATGGCACCCCCCACGTGTGTATTAACTATATGAAATAATACAATATATAGTAATTCTATTTTTTTTGTTCATTGGTATAAAGGTTGGGAAAGTATTATAGGTAAAGATTTTTCATTTTCTTTTTTCCCCTTGAAATTTATATTGGAAAGAGAGGAGTTTAAACTACTCTTTTAGATTAAGGATTTTGGATCTCTCCCTTTGTTAGTTTTCTTTCAAGTGGAATAGATAAAGTAGTTATAGGAATCTGAAGGGGAAGTAGAAAGTAGGGAGGGAGGGAAATATGGGAAGGAGGGAGGCAATAGTTGGGAGGGAGGAGGATGTTTTAGTTGGGAGGATTGAGAGAGATAGACAATTAGATATGTTTGTAATGTTAACAATTGTAAACAGTTTTTGGTTTCTCTCCTTACTTATGTTATTATTTAAAATCAATCAATATAATTATATAAAAAAGAAATAATACACTACCTTTCGGTATATTGCTTTTTTAATACTTTAAACAGCCATTATTTGAGGCAGGACGAAGGGGAACTGCACCTGGGGTGTGCGCGCCCTGCGTCCTTGCCACAGCCCCGCCCAGGAATGCCCCACCCCTGGAATGCTTGGCCATGCCCCCATCATGTCCTGCCCAGACCCATTGGCGCTACGCCACTGTTTAAATCCCACCACCATGGAAACCTGTTACTAAAATTTTTGAATCCCACCACTGAGCCAATGGATCAATTCCAAGCTACAATTGTATGTTCTTACTATCCTTTCTTTTTCTTCTTTCTTTTCTTTGCATGTTATTTGTATTGGATACATATGTTTCTATAATTAAATAAACTATTTTTTAAAAAAAAGAAAAAGGTCAGTGGGTGGGAAGAAGAGGCTGAATTACCAGCGGAGGCGGGGAAAAAAGCAGGAGCAAGCCATGGGATGAGAAAATTACATCCATCTACCTCAATGCTCAAGTTCATTCCTAATGGAAATTCATGTCACTAATAATACCAAACCAACAGCAACAATACAATAAAAACTGGAAAAAAAACCAAATCAAATAATATTAAATAAATAAATTAAGGCCAGATCAAACAGAAAGCATGATTAAATAGAAAGTTCTCAGGCTGCCCAACCAAAATACCAACTTTGTGCCCCATGCAGACTGTATTGCTTGGATAGATAAAACTCAGGGCAGGATTCCCCCCCCCCCCAAATTATCTTAGGATGCACAGAGGATTATAGGGTACAAGAATCTCCCATACGGAATGCATACCTAATTCTTAATCCAACTAAAATCAATGCATCCAATATTTTGCGGAGAAAAAAAATAAACGGAATTGTGTGTATTATTTTAATCATATGTGAACCATGAATGTGATGTTAAGTTAATCAATCCTGGCCCTGGTTATTTATTTATTTTACAGCCCAATTTGGGCTGGGGAAGGGGGAGGGAGAATTTCCTGGAACCGGCACAGGAATACACTGACATGTTTGTCCACCCTGTCAGCATAAGTGGCATCTACTGTGGCAGGGAGGGCAAACAGGCCAGGCACTGCACAGCTCTGGGGCACTTGACTTGGAAGAGGCTGAGTTCAGGATGCTGCACCGGCATAACAGAGGACACCAGCATGACTGGGGACAGGCAAGAGGTATTCCTGGTGTTGGAGCCACATTTAATCAGCTTCCAACATGTTTTCAGCCTGGGAATGTCTCCTTCCCCAGTAACAGACTTATGGCACAAGTCTGTTTTGCCCGATGGGCGCTTTTCAGGTGCCTGGGGTTTTTCGTGTTTGCCATACCTTCCTGCACCACCTGAACCCATTTTGGAGGCAGCAGCAGCACTGCAGTGCCCTCTGGATTCGGCTTTAACTGTGTTAAGTCAAACAGCAGAGTTATGGCTATTTTGCCAGAAAATAGTACTTTATATTATTTAATTTGTCCATACCTCATGCTTAAACCCTCCATTTATTTTGCTCTTGAATATATTGCCTTTACATATGTTCCCTACTAATCCAAGTAGTTTTATGCTTTTGTACAGGCAAGGGACACTAAAAGGAATGAGCATTCAGAATTATGAATTAGCATAAAGAAATCACCAAAGAAATGCTCCATAATACAGACGTAGAGTCAGAATTATGAACCAGAGAGATATATTATAAGTCAATGATTAAAGTAACAACAAAAACCTTGGGAATGAAAACTTCAATTGGTTTATTTCACAGAGGAGTTAATCCCATGTTAAATTTCCTATTTCACAAAAATCAATATTTATGATCTGCATCTCTGGAATTAATTTGGAATTGAGAGACATCAGAATTCAAGATAATTTTAAATGCAATGAACAGAGGTTTTAATATTAGGGTCTGGAAAGATTATACTTAGCCCTGAGCTTTAACATCTGATTTGCATGCAGGATGGTTTTACCTAAAGAATTACTGCTAAGCCACCACACATACAAGACAATGTTCCCTATGAGAATTAAGGAATGCCTGCGTCTTTGGTCAACAAAATGCAAAAGGCGACAAAACAGAGCAGAGGTGAAAAGCAATTACCAATTTTAGGTTTTTGGCCAGCCAAATGCAGTTGGGAAATCAGTGACAATACAAAGAAAACATGCTTTTCCCATACCTCAAAAGCTGCTTAAGTGTCTTGGATCTGGGTGCATGTTTTGACAAGCTATGTCTTTTATCTTGTAAATGTAGCTTCTGCTGATCTACACTGATAAGAAATACTGAAGGTTTTATCATGATGTGGGTGAATAAAGTTCAGCGATCAGCAGAGGTGGCACAGTCAATGTGGCCTCTTCTACAACTGAAATCACCACAGATTCCTAGATTAAAAATCTACCCATTGTCTGAACCCATTCTGCCAGGCACAAACATCAGACGAGTCCATTTCTTATATGGATTTTCCTTGTTGCTACTTGCCCTGTGCACCTTCCAAAATATGTTGAAATACAAGATCCAATAATTTCCCCAGCTATTTAGTATTTTTCCCACAAAAATTGCTGCCCCTAAGTTGCTTTTTCCTGTGTTAAATAAGAAATGGAGGCACTTGTAACTTTTTCCAATGTTAGCAGAAGCAGTTGGTAGTGCTGCTATTCTGCAGAAAGAAGTTAAATTACCTCTACAACCTCCAAACCAATTTCTCTTTTTCAACTGCAACCCTCATAACTGCATTATGGTTTTAAAAAATCATCAGGAAAATAACCGCACAACTTCCCTGAAATTATTCAAAGAACTACACGTGAATACATTGATTAGTTCTTGTAATTACCCTGTAAGGCTGGCCGGTACTATTACATTCTGCATAGTGGAAACCACAGTGGTTTGTGAAGAGCTCCAAGAGGATCTATTCAGATTTGGAAAGTGGACAACAACTTGGTGAAGAAAGTTCAGTGTAAGTACAAGCTGATGCCAATTGGAGCAAGAAAAAAAATCTGATTTTAAATATATGATAATCGGTCAGAACTGGAAATACTAAGAAAGGAAAAGATCTTGGGGTGACAGTGGATAGCTCAATGAAAATGTCAAACCAGTAAGAGGCAGCAGTGGAAAAAAGCGAATTTCGTGTTGAATATTAAGGAGCCGAAAATAAAATTACCAATATCGTAACACCCTATATAAGTAAAGCTATGAGGCAGCCATGTTTGGAATATTATGCACAGTTCTGGTCAGGGTATCTCAAAAGGGATCACTTAACTGGAAAAAAGTAAAGAGGATTATTGAGGAGTTCGAACACCTGTCCTTCAAGGAGAAGACAAAGTGTGTAGTTTGGCCAACAGTTACTGACAATTCTGACACTGATGAATTGCTATGATTTTGTAACTGGTAAATACTTTTGAAAATATAATATTGATTGGTGATTGAATTTGAAATGTAATTCCTCCCTCCCTTTCTTTCTTTTAGGGGACTTGATAGTTGGTGCCATCTGTTATGGTGATTAGTGTGCTGCGTTTTAATGGGGTGGGGTTTATTTATATAGAGCCAAATTAACTAATATTTAATTGATTTTAGTCTCTGGTTTTATTGTGCTCTATTTATGTTCTGTTGTTCACCGCCCTGAGCCCTCCGGGGGAGGGCGGTAGACAGACAGACAGACAGACAGACAGACAGACAGACAGACAGACAGACAGACAGACAAGATAGATAGATAGATAGATAGATAGATAGATAGATAGATAGATAGATAGATAGATAGATAGATAGATAGATAGATAGATAGATAGATAGATAGATAGATAGATAGATAGATAGATAGATAGATAGATAGATAGATAGATAGATAGATAGTTTTTCCAAAAATTGCTGGTGTCCACCCACCAACCCACAACAAATCCTTAACAGTTTTAGTTGCCGAACAATCATAATTTAATGTATTGTCGAAGACTTTCACGGCCAGAATCACTGGGATGTTGTGTGGTTTCCAGGCTGTATGGCCGTGTTCTAGTAGCAATTTCTCCTGACGTTTCGCCTGCATCTGTGGCTGGCATCCACAGCCACAGATGCCAGCCATAAATGCAAGCAAAACGTCAGGAGAAAGTGCTACTAGAACACAGCCATACAGCCCGGAAACCACACAACACCCCAATCATAATTTAGTTTCGGACAACTGAGCATTTTTTCAGATTCTGGATTTCAGAGAACAAAATTAAGTCCAGGTACTCAGGATTACCAACCATTGTCTGGCAACCAGCAGGAGGTCCGTGGTGGGGGGCACAGACAGGCATGAACAGCTTTGCATGACACTGGAACATAATTTCCAGCTGGAAAACTGGAAGCAGTGTCACTGCATCATGTGATGCTCTAGGTACATCCCCCCTCCCCCATCTGTATGGTTTTTACTACAGGGATTATGGGGATTCCTAGAGCACGGCACAGTGTAGTGATGTCACTTCTACATTTTCAGCCAGAAATGAAGTTGTGGCATTGTACAATATCATCCCCCACCCATTCATCCCAGTCTGCTTCTATTGCTCATTAGAACAGTGATGGGGTCGGCATAAAGGGCAGGAGGTTATCTGGTGAAGTAGGCAAGCTGGCCGCTGTACACTAGATAGCAAAAAATCTGATCATGTTTAAACTTGGGATGAAAGGTGTTAACTCTGTTTTAGTTAACCTCTCGCAACTAAAAGCCATTCAGAATTCTAAAATACTGTGGAACATAAAGCCATAAAGTTGGTCAAACACTTTGTTCAACTTTTTTTTACCAATTATAAAATGAAAAGGAGGGATGCTTCCTCGGCTGCGCTTATGTTTCACAACAAGCTCCAACTAAATCAACATTTGTGTATATCATGGCTTGTCACAACATTCATCTCCTCCTTCCTCACATGGAATGTGATTCCTTGTTTGAAACAAACATGACATAGGAATACAAGAAGCTTGGTGAACCGGAATATGTTTATACCCACAAACTGGGGTTCTATACCTGAATTAAACTTACCTAGGTTTAGGACCTGCAGAGGGAGTGGGGCTAAACAAACTCAGTTTCACTAAGAGCTCCTGAAGTTTTATGTCACAGGGAACTGGAATATGTTTTGGACCAGAATCAGAGAAGGAGACCTTTCTGTGCATTCATGCAGATGAATTAACCGGACTTAGTTCTGATGTCTGATTGAAGCTCACGTACTTTTCTTCTAGCTTCTTTAATTCAACTGCTTCCTAACTTTATAGCTGCAGTTACTTTTTACAGGAACTTTCCATAATTTCAAGTGCCACATGGATTGCCTTGACTCAGCGACTAGCACCACACTTGAGCCTATGACACGGCTGCATGAATTCCACACATTCCTTAAATAGCACCGTCTTACACTGCAGAAATCCCATGGCAGCGTTTGCAATGAGGAAGCCCCCTGTAATCACCCATTTGATGTGATCCCTGCTCCACCTCTTCTCACCACTCTCTGCCTCCCCTCCTGAGCATCTGGTAGAAATTTTGGCTGTTGGGGACTCCCATGCTTTTAAATTACAGTCTGAACACTGCCCTCTGATGAGTATAATAGTGACAGTCAGGCCAAGAGCTGTGAAAAGGGAGAATCTATAAAAGTTTAATGAAGACCGGGGAGGGGGCGGAGAGGGAGAGCCAGCCGGAGCAGTTCGTTCTGCTGGAGAGTGGGTGACGTCAGGATTTATAACTGTATTAAACGCCATGACAGTGAGCCATGATAAATCAGTTCCCCCTTCTTCCCAAATCACAGACAATAAAAGCTTTGGCAGTGAAAGTCATTCATCATCATAAAGACTGGAGACGTTCTAGTCATCAATTTCACTCACATCCCTAATACTCTGGAGAGGAGTGCAGGAGTTTGAAAGGGGGGGGGGAGGAAAAATAACACGAAGAAAGATTGAACAGGAATAATTACAAAGGTCAAAAGGAAAAATCCCTCTAGAAAGCAAGTTTGTATTTTGGCAGACCAAAAGACTACAGTCCTAATGCTTGAAGGGTGTTATTCTTGCAAAACCATGCTGCACCTAGTGGCGAGGAATACTCAGAAACATGACAGGCTGATCAGGAGGCAAAGAACACCAGGTTTCACCTTAAATATATTTGCAACCTTACTTTGGGGGATGCACTCTCTCAAACAAATCCCTGTAGCAAATGAAATCCTTGGGGAGAGGCTGACAGGTGTTCCATTTCTTACGATTTATTATTTGGTTATTTAAATATTAATATGCCGCTTCTCCCCTTGAAGGGATCCCAAACAGCTGACAATAATAGCAGAAATATATCAATATAAACAAATCAATAAATAAAGAGGACAAACTCTTATTTCAGGGTTGGCTCACATCTTGGGCCCCAGCCAGCAGGCATGATGGAGACAACCCCCCCTCCCCCACCACCACCACCCAGACAAAGCTGAGTTGTTCAGCTGACATGATGATTCTCAGAAACAGTTCCCCTGATTTTTTTATATGACTTCTACCAAACCAAAGTATGAGCTCTGAAAATATATTTGCCAGACCAAAGTCACATTGGAAGTTTGGCGGACTTTTGCTCTGATCCACAGTAATATTTTTTTCTAGCAAGATTCCTCCCCAAAGGGACAGGAGTATCGGGGTCAGGATAAACTTTCATGGGCCCAGACTTGGATGACCCATGCTAGCCCCATCTCATCCGATTTCAGAAAGTAAGCAGAGTCAGCCATGGTGAGTACAGCTCAGTGTAATGGTTAGGAAGTGCAGACTCTAATCCAACATCATGCTCCCCATGACACCTGGGTATCAATCCCGACATGGGTAAGATGGCCAATTATCTATTACAAATTTCAGATCCCAAACAACGCTGGGTTCTGACTAGAGCCAGATGCAATGTCTTCTCCCCTGCCCTTTTACAAGGTTGGATTGAGAAGCTCCCCCTATCTGACAGAGGATGCCCACATTGTCCTACCGCAGTGGAAGCGTTGGAGAATATTGCATGTTATATTGGAGCATTGGAGAATATTGCATGTTACCTTGTCCTACTGCAGTGGAAGCACTGGAGAATATTACATTGGAGCATTGGAGAATATTGCATGTTACCTTGTCCTACCGCAGTGGAAGCATTGGAGAATATTGTATGTTAGTGTCCAAAATATAATTCACAGAGGGAAGCTCTATTATCTTCAATTATGAATAAAGCCTCTCCCAAAGTTTGCATGGTAAAACTATTTAATAGTAATGATCCTCTGATTTTAGGAAAAACAGCTCACTATTTGTTGCAGGTCATGTCGCTAAGAGTGAATTAACAGCATACATTATACCTTTTCTTGTTGTAATTTTATATAAGACAAATATGCCAAATAAAGGTCTTTGTATTATATTGTATTGCAGACTCTAATCTGGAGAACTGGGTTTGATTCCCCACTCCTCCACATGAGGAGCAGACTCTTATCTGGTGAACTGGATTTGTTTTCCTGCTCCTACACATGAAGCCTGCTGGGTGACCTTGAGCTAGTCAAAGTTCTTTCAAAACTCTCTCCACCTCACCTATCTCTCAAAGTGTCTGTTGTGGGGAGAGGAAAGGAAGGTGATTGTAAGCCGCTTTGAGGCTCCTTACAGGAGAGAAAGGTGAGATATAAATCCAAGCTCCTCCTTTCTCCTCCTTGGAAGAGAAATCTCCACATAACTCCAGGGCTTACATGCAGAGGAAGGCAATGGCAAACCATCTCTTGTCTTGAAATCCCTACCGGGTTGCCATAAATCAGTTGCAATTTGACAGCAAAAAAACCCCTCTCATGGACTAGAGGTCACTTCTAACCCTGAGAGCTTACGTTGGAATTAAAAAATCAGTAAGTGTTTGGGTAGAACTTGTTATGCAAAGATGTGGTTGATAGTATTGTATTGCGGGTGGGGCTTATCAGTCCAGTGAGTGATTCACCTTTTCATGCCCTGCAGCAGCAGCAGTATTGGTGAATGCAAATCCTGTGTTTGGGTGGAGTCCATTGGTTCCCCACCCTGGGACATGGACAATATATACCCCAAACATTCCCTTCTCTCTGGACACAGTGTGCAACAGACTTCCCTCTGTGATATACCTCTGAAGATGCCAGCCACAGATGCAGGCGAAATGTTAAGAACAAGATCCACCAGACCACACCCACACCGCCTGGGAAACCCACCACAACCAGTTGAATCCAGCCGTGAAAGCCTTCAACAATGCATTTTCATAGCTTTCTTTTTTTTCTGTAGATACATTTAATATTGCATCTTCAGTCTCTATCCAACTAGATGTCTTCCTTTTTAAAAAAAAACATCAAAAGGTAGAATGTCAGTAAGATAGTTTATGATATAATCATTCCAATGGAAGTGTTGAACTTTAATTATAAGATAGGTCACTGTTTAGTGGCTCAATTTTGAACCTGCCCCAGTGTGTTACTTAGGACTTAGTCAGAGGTGCCCTTTCCCTTTCATTTAGTGTGTCCCAGAAAGTAATTAGTTCTGTTGTCAATAAATTGCCTTTCTTAACAGATTAAAGTCATAGCAGAGCATACTTATTATTTGGGCAACTGAATTTGCCCATTATGACTTCCCAGAGTAGTATTTTTTTAAAAAAAAATCTCTTTCATTGCTGTCATCACAGGAAATTTTTATTGTTTTTCTGATCTACGGGCTTACTATTAAATGTTCTAATGACTTACAGTGCAACCCTGTGCCAAGTTACTGCAGGCTAAGTCCTTTGAAGTCAATGTCTGTATAAGTAATTATTTTTGTACAATGATCATTTCGTCCAGAAATTTTACTTAAAAAAAATGGAATCTTTAATCTCTTGCATTAATCTCATTTATTTCAGGAAATAATTTATTTATTAGCCACGCCACTTCTCTCATATTATCTTTGTTTCACTAGGTGAAACAAGGGCAAGATTATCATTGCCCTTTCCACACAACACAAATAAAACATTTTCAGGCAGGAAATAAAACATTTTACATGGTTTTCACGCCAAAACATTTTATTTCTATCTTGAAAACATTTTATGTGCATGTTGTTCCCCAGCCATTCTTTTTGTTAAAAAATCTTGAAAATGTTCTCCTTTACTGTGCAATCTCTTTAGACATTTCCCATGCCTCTTTGCAGCCAGACTTCCTTGTTGGCACCATTTTCTAAACTCATATCAGTTGTCTCGTGCTGTGTTTCCATCAGTTTTTTTCATTGGGGGAGGCATGGCCAGTGGTGGGATTCAGCAAGTTCGCACCACTTTGGCAGAACCGGTTGTTAAAATGGTGCTTGTAAACAACCAGTTGTTAAATTATTTGAATCCCACCACCGGAACCGGTTGCTAAATTATTTGAATCCCACCACTGGGCATGGCTATGTAGCTATGCAGACACAACCCTTAGAGAATCGCAACATAAGGCTTTGAGACTTCATAGCTACAAACCTAAGAAAAAGTTTTTTAAAAATAGAACAACCACAAAATGGTGGCCAGGATGTGTTTTTAAGGAGATGAGTGTGAACAAACAGGAAGTTTTGAAATTTTTTTGAAAACATTTGCAAAACGTTTTCAGGGGCTTGTGCGGAAAGGGTCATAGTCATAAAATTCATAGTCATGTGTCCTGCAATCCGCTACTTCTCTCATATTACCTCATCCTACAGCTCTCTTTACTGCCTGAGTAAAGTTTGCTACACTGACCCGGTAGTTTGTAATACAATATTCAGATGGTGTCCTAGAAAAGATGCTACTTTGAATTATCTAGCCAAAAGCACCTGCTGTCAATTATCAGTTCTAGAACCTGTGGCAAACTCAGATCAAAATCCTAACATGGACCATTGGTGGCCATTCTTTTGGGCAAATGTGTAAGTCCAAAGTATTTGAAAGCTGGATTCTAGAGAGTCATATCATATAGTATGTAAAAGCCACTTAATACCTTCTTATAAGACTAATCAAAATGACATAAAACAGCATGTGAGCTTTCAAATACTCTGGAGCTCTTCATCAGGCTGGACACTTTAAAAAAAAGATATTTCAGACTGTGATGTTGAGACCTTTTGTCGACTCCTGTTTGAAGTCCTGCAGACTTATGATGTATTAGAGCTCTGGGCAGAGCTGCTATCAGGTCCTCAAGCCATCTGGGAGAAAGGTGACAATAATGACAGTTATCATTGTGAATATAAAAATCAGTGGTTAATGAAATGTCTCCCTAATGCTAGTTAAATTACGCAAGTCTCTTTAAAGGCTGAGAGCAGAGGGAAAAGATTATTATAATTATTGTCATCATTATTATTTGAAAGATATTTGTACCCACTTTTCTCCACACTGGAGATGAAAAGCATCTTACAGTATCATTCTCCTCTCTCCCACTGTATCCTCACAACAAACCTATGAGGATGACTAGACTTGTGAGAGAGAGAAAGAGAATTAGCCCAACATTACTCAGCAAGCTTCCATGACAGAGTGAAGATTTGAACCTGGGTCTGACACTCTGACTATTATAACACACAGGAATTTTTACAGTAACAAAATTGAAGGTTCATTTTTATTTTATAGCCTACAAAATAAGTAGTAAGCAAACAAGGAGTATAGGAAATTAGAAGCTGTTGGTGCCAGGGGATGATTTTGACTTTAGTCATGTGATCTGAGGATTAGGCAGCAGCCAGAGAAGTACAGCAAAAGCAGCAAGCCAGCCTCTGTCAGCTCTTTACAGTTTGTGACACACAAAACGAGGTTTGCCGAGTCTCCTACTATGGCAGGAGACCTCCAACCAGAAACCCCACTTCGCTCCACC
This sequence comes from Sphaerodactylus townsendi, assembly GCF_021028975.2. Lineage (NCBI taxonomy): Eukaryota > Metazoa > Chordata > Lepidosauria > Squamata > Sphaerodactylidae > Sphaerodactylus > Sphaerodactylus townsendi. The sequence goes on along the minus strand of NC_059431.1, from coordinate 101,242,777 downwards.
ACTCGGTGGGCCAGCAGGAGAAAAAGTAATACTTAAATATTGCCACTAGCACACTGGCATTGTCACTTCCAGGAAAATCTGAATGTGATATCATTCCACTCCAGAAATCATCGGAAACTCTATGGTTTTACCATAGAGTTTTACCATAGAGTTTACCACAGAGTAACATCATTTCTGGGTTTTTCTCAAAGTGGCATTAACTTCATCACCCAGTGGTGCCTTCATGTCTCCCCTACTCCAGCTTCGGCCAATTGCTAACCTGTTGCTGCCAACTCTATACTAAACTGAACACGGTTCTGAAGATATGCTTGTGGCTTACTAGTGTGGCACAATGGCAAGAGTGCTGGGTCCCCAGTTTCAAATCCCCACTCTGTCATGGAAGTTGCTTGAATGTCCTTTCCCCTCGGTCACATACTCTCAGCCTAACCTACCTCACAGGGTTGTTGTGAGGATAAAATGGAGGAAATGAAATTGACAAATGCCATTTAGAGTCTCATTTGATAAAAACACAGGCTACAATTAGGTAAATGTATTTTAATGATACTGTTCATTTAGTTAACTGGCCTTAAGCAATGTCACACTAGACACAACCAAAACTAAGTAATTTCAATTATCAACCAGTTTCTATCCCTGAAGTCCTTTAGATTTAATTACATAAGCCAAAAAAGACTACTACCTACTACTACTCCTAACTTCATGCCTACCAAGCATTTCTTAACCTTACTTGATGTTAGCAACCCTTCATTAGCATAAAGAAAAGGAATAATTCACAAATCTCTAATATTAGAGATTCACAAATCTCTAATACCACATTCCAGCAATGCTCCAACATGCTCACTGTGCCACACAGAGAAACACATCTTACTGTGACATGCCTCTGAAAATGCCAGCCATAGATGCAAGTGAAATATTAGGAGCAAAAACTACCAGACCATGGACACACAGCCCAGAAAACCCACAACAGTCAATGCTTCAAAGTTTCTATCTGTCCAGAAGTACAATCACAAAGTCTATCAGAGTATGGCATCCTTTGTATTTGAACTTGCATTGCTTGGAATGGATAAATAAATTACATGAAACAGCAGAAGGAAATCTGCATTCCTCGATTTGAGGAGTGCCTTTGATTTGGTCACAAGGAATCTTTTATGATGTAAACTGCTATTAATGGACATGCACTCTTCTTTATTCATACTCATTCGAAGATTGTATTCCAATACAAGCTGTAGAGTTTGCTGCAATCTCAAGGGTCATCTAACACCTGATATTCCCTCTAATAGAGGTGTAAAACAAGGCTGTGTATTGGCTCCTCTTCTGTTTAACTTGTTCATTAGTGACCTGACATCCCATTTTCTGAAAACAAAAGACCACAACCTCACCTTGAACTTACAGAAGATCCTAGCGTTATTATACATGGACGATGTGGTTTTGCTTTCACAAACAAAAATCAGACTTACCCACATTCTCCAGGCATTTTCTGACTATTGTAAATGAAATGCTTTAAAGATAAATTATACCAAATCCAAGATCATGGTGATCTGTTTCCAAAGCTTGGTGACCTGTTTCTTGGGAAATTGACAGGAATATACTATAACAACTGCCATCTTTCCATTATCTGAGGTTGATGTTTTATTTCAATCTGAAATGGTCACCTCAATTCAGCACATTACCACCCTTGCAAAACACAATAGAGCTGCAATCAAACGTGTGTTTCACCAAAGGAGATCAACTCATACCTTCTGCAGTTAAAATCTTCAAATCTAAACTAATCCCAAAGACGCTATATGGGGCTCCAATATGGGTAGGTGGCCTAATCAGAGATCTAGAAGGAATTCAGTCCAAGTTTTTCCACATCCTTCTTGGACTACCCAACTGTGTTGCGTAAGTCAGCTTATGTCTAGAAATGGGACTAAATCTTATGACTTCGAGAGTTTGGATATCAACTCTGAAATTCTAGATGTACCTCCATCATAGAGTAAGACCAGGTAGTTTAACACGGCACATACTAGCTGATTCCTATCGCTTCAAATGGAATCACCCAATCATAAATTACACCATGACCTTAGATAAAATTTTCTCCAACTCAAACAAGATCAGCACCTTTTGTACCTTAAAACAAAGAGTACTTGATTTGGAAAAGCAAGAATTGCTATTGGAATTTAACAAGCCTCGCTCATCTTTGAGCTATGGGCTTCCTCCATCTAATGGATCCCTTCCAGCCTACTGTAAAAATCTTTCATCCCACTACTGAGACAATTTTTTATGCAAGTCCATCTAAATGTACTCCCCTCTGCAGTTCTCCGTGGCAGATTTCTTCAGGTCCCGTTGCACGCAAGAACTTGTCAATGTTCGCCCAACCAAGTGGAAACAACTGCTCATATACTCTTGTATTGAACTTGTTATACAGAATTCAGCAGCCTTTGCACTGAACCCCATATTCATTTAAATCTTGCCACTTCTGATCAAGACAAGATACACCTGCTTCTGAATGGTCGCTGTACGAAAAGAACTGTGGACGTAACAAAGTTTTTGGCAACAACCGCTCCCTCTTGATGATCATCCATTAACCTTTTTCTTTTGCTTACTTGATCCTTGTTTTATCTATGCCTAATAAAGGTCCCAGCGGACAGACAAAAGGTTTTTTCTTTTAAAAAACCATATTGGGTCTCCAGTCCCTTCCTAATGGAGAGACCAGAACACTTAAATGAGACAAAAAATGCTTTCAAGACTGGCTGGTGTTTGAAGAGAGTTTATGTGCCTCTTTTCTAAGTCTTGAACATGACAGGCCCTATTTGGAGTGACAAATAGATTATTGGAAAATGCATCTGCACTTTTATCTATTAAATATAGTGAGAAGGAGCTGTAAATCTGGTACTGTGCTGCTTTTGAGAAGGCAACTACTAATGCCCATTCGTACATCATCGTACAGATCAGTATCAAAGTCCACTATTATCCAGAAGCCTCAAAAGAAATAGCTGGCATATTTGCATGATGCAACACATTTCAAATCAGAGCAGCCAACAATATTTGGATTGAAATTTAAAAAAAAACCCTAAAAATGAATTAAAAGTTCCAGGGCATTTGTAGAGTGGAAAATTAAACTTCTCTAAATGTCACAGCATTAAATTTGATCCCCTTTAGCCCACATAAGTTTAAAAGATAGCTGCCTCCCGGAAGGAAGTTATCCCATCTAGGGTACCTGTTTACCATCCACTCTTGCACAGCGAGAGAAGATGGTTTGAAAAGGTTGCAAACAGGGGAATTGTTACAAAAGGGGTTTCATAAAAACCATTTTCAGGCTGGAAATAAAATGTTTCCAAAACCAAATGGGGGGGGGGGCGGAGGAATGGTGCAGATTCTGAAGAACTCCTCAGAGGAAACATTTCATTTCCCATCTGGAAACATTTTAAAAGTTGTGCTGCTGTTTTCCACACCTCCATGCCCTGGCTCAACTCCCCCCCCCCCCAGCACCATTTTTCCCCATCCCTGAGCTGATCTTTTGCCCTGGCCTCTTTATTTTCCTACGCAGTGGCATAGGAGGTTAAGAGCTCGTGTATCTAATCTGGAGGAACCGGGTTTGATTCCCAGCTCTGCTGCCTGAGCTGTGGAGACTTATCTGGGGAATTCAGATTAGCCTGTACACTCCCACACTCGCCAGCTGGGTGATCTTGGGCTAGTCACAGCTTCTCGGAGCTCTCTCAGCCCCACCTACCTCACAGGGTGTTTGTTGTGAGGGGGGAAGGGCAAGGAGATTGTCAGCCCCTTTGAGTCTCCTGCAGGAGAGAAAGGGGGGATATAAATCCAAACTCTCTTCTTCTTCTTCTTCTTCCTCCCCCTTGCATTTTCTCTTATGCGTGGGCAAATTGACTCAAGAGTAAACCCACAATTACACAAAGCAGCAATTTTCTTCCTGCAGTTTCTTTTACACACTTCATTTACTCATGAATAAAAGTAGCCCCGCAATTAGTACAGAGAAGCTAAGACTCTATGAAACATTGTTTCTATGAACAGCCAAAAAAAAAAGATTTTAAAAAACCCTCACAGCTCCAAGAAATGTTTGGTGGGGATGAACGTGGACAAATATTGTGGCAAAGGTGGGGATCAAAAACATTTGGTAAACATTTTAGGTGATTCGTGTAGAAAGGGCCTTCTCCTATATTGGACTCATTCCACTCAATTACGGTTGCCAACCTCCAGGTCACACCTGGAGATCCCCTGCTATTACAATTGATATCCAGAGAACTAAGATCAGTCCACCTGGAGAAAATGGCTGCTTTGGGGGGTGGACTCTATGGCAGTGTTTCCCAACCGTTTCGACATCACGGTACCCTTGACCTCACTCTTCATCTCTCATGGTACCCCTGCCACCCCCCCTTCCCCTCCCAGTGCCCCTGCTTGCTACCCCCACCCCCACCTTCCCCTCCCAGGGTGAAGGGAAGCACTGGGGAGGGGGGTTCGGGAATTGGCTGCTGACATTGCGGCAGGCCCTGCCTCCTGGGCCAGCTCCATGTCCTTGCTGGCGCCGGCAGGAGACACCACAAAAGTGAGGGGGGCAGTAGCGTTGCCGCAGCACCCCAGGGTACCACAGAACCCTGGTTGGGAATCACTGCTCTATGGTATTATACCCTGTTGAGATGCCGCCTCTCTCCAAACCCAACCCTCCCCAGGCTCCACCCCCAAAAAACTCTTTTAAGTATTTCCTAATCCAAGGCTGGCAATTCAGTGCATCCTGATGTTTATGATGTGTGGGACAACTGATTTTGTTGTTAGGGATGTCATGAGAGGAAAAGAAAAGAAGGGGAAAAGAAAGTTGTCACCATGAAGTGAAAAAAGTTTTAAAGTTACAAAAATAATAATGGGCATCTTACAATTTTAAAAGAATATAGCAATAATAGAATTAATAGAATTATCCCCCAACAGCTTCTATAAAAATATTTCCTATAATATTATCCGGGGCTATTTCATTTTATTCTCAATGTGATCTAACCAATCCATGTGCGTCCTCCCCCTCCACTCAATAACTGACTTCAAACTGAAATTCAGGGTGATTCAACTCATATTTGATTAATTTGTGTATTTATTTAATATATTTTGCTATCCAAAGATAAACAACAAGATTGTTTCTGTCTGTTTTCTATTCTTCTCTTTGTGTGTTTTTCTTACCGTCACGTTACATTTTCAATTTGACACAAAAAGTAGTTAGCTGTCTTGGATCATCATCCAAAAATGGGTCATAAAAGGCAGGGCAAAGAAGGTGCCCTCGCTAAAAGAAAAATAGCCCTTTCATAGCTCCTTTGGCATCAATCCCAGAAGGGTTGAAGGGGGCAGAGCACTATCTGTTAGTTAAACTTTTTTCTTCTTCTCTTTTCATCATGACTGGAATGAAGATGAGGTAAAGTGAGAAAAGCAGTTACCATGATATAGAACAAACCTATTCATGAAATCCATGAGGGCTTCAGGGTAAAAGGTATATACTCTAGCAGATGGGATAAGTGGTTTTACAATTAATGATCATATTCTATTAAAAAAACTGTGTTTTGTTTTGATGTCATAACAAGAGATTCCTTCCTGCATTCTATTAGAAGACCTGCACTAAACAATTTGAAAGGCTTTGCTTGTACTAAACTGTCTAGTAGCAGAGTCCTCCAGGATTTATCTGTTAAGAGGTGATTAACATCCTTTAATTCTGATAATAAAAAAGATTAAGGGGGTTGAGTTGGTTCTTTGAGCTATTAACGAGCAAACCATACCAAACACCTATAGAAACTTTTTTTATTGAGATGAGAAAATATTCTTTTTATTAAGACAAAAAGGCATAAAAAGTGAACCCTACCATTAATGTGAAGAGAAATTATAAAATTACAACAGTTCCGATCGTTGCTTAATCATACTATAGCATGCAATAATATTAAAAGCAAATCAGGGTCCAGCTTTCATCTCATTGCTTCTTCTTCTTTTTCCCATCAAGACACAGCTGGCCCATGGTGACTCCATCAGGTTTTCAAAATGACAGAAGATCAGAGATAGTTTGCCATTCCCTGCCTCTACATCACAAGCCTGATACTCACTGGAGGTCTCCCATCCAAATACTTTCCAGGGTTGAAGTTGAAAGTGTGTTACTGCCCCAAGGTGACCCAGCAAATTTCTATGGCAGAGTAGCTATTTGAACCTGGGTTACCCAGATCCAAGTCCAGGGGTGGCCAACCTATGGCGCTCCAGATGTTCATGGACTACAATTGGCCATGCTGGTAAGGGCTGTCGGGAATTGTAGTCCATGAACATCTGAAGTGCCATAGGCTGGCCACCCCTGTCCTAGTCTAACAACTTAACTACTACACCACTGTTCGAGGCTTTTAGGGATTATCAAAAGGCCCATCTCACCTATTCTTCTGAAACTTCCATCCAGAGAAATTTGATTTGTTTATCAAGGAGTGCAAATTCATAGGAAAATACCAATCTCATCCTTCTATAAATCTGTTCTATCATAATCACGTGGTTGTTGCCTAGATAACTGATTGGTTCATAACTAAATATGACATAATCAGCATAAGTACAAACGAACCAATCAGCATTGGCATATGAGTTACATCTGACATAGCAAAATAAGGCCAATTTCACCCTTAACCTCTATTAAAAACAATTAAACTAACTTTTCTATAACTGTTTCAATTAACCGTCCAAGATGAAAGCAGCTCGAAGCAAACAAGTTCATTGACAGTTGACAAGTGCTTGAACTCTCAGTTAACTTGCAAACTCAGCAAGAAAACAAGGAGACTCAAAGAAGCTTACAATCTCCTTACAAGTTTGGATAATCTTGTTTTTTGAAATATACATTACAACCCAACATGCATGTAATGGCATGTGCATCCTATTGGAAATCCTGTCATTATAAAAACTGAGAGGAGCCATTCAGTGCTAGAGTTGCTAACTTCAGGGTGGGGAAATTCCTGGAGATTTGGGGGTGGAGCTTGGGGAACATGGAATTTAGGAAGGAAGCTCATCAGGTATCTGATACCATAATTTCTGCCCTGCAAAGATGCTATTTTTTACAGGGAAATTGATCTCAGTTGTAATTCCAGATGATTATCAGGCTCCACTTGGAGGTTAGCAACCCTTTGAACATTTCCTACAGTCACATCATGTCACTAAATCGCTGGTTAGACCCATCCAATGTGCCAGGCACCTGGACACCACAACTGTCCCGCTGTTCCCAAGGGGGCTTCCCAGCAAAATGAGGGGGGCAAAAGTACAAAAAAAACCCCACTTCCCCACTGCCAGAAATCCCTAAAAGGTGGAGTAAGTCTAAAGCTTTGGCTGGCAGCACACTGGAGACAATAGCTAGCTAGAAGCCGATTAGTGTCGGCTCTTCCCCCAGTCACGCTCCCAAATCACCCTCCGCTACACCGGGGGCGCAGGGATGCTGGTACAGTGTTCAACACTGCATCCTACCACCATGGAGCACCACAGCAGCTGCCTCCTGGCTGATTCACTCCTCCACCAGGGCAAGTGCCCAGGGGAGGGCAATTTCACAGGTGCTGCCCTGCACCACTCCCAACGGTGGATTCACCTCCCACACCCCTTTGGACGGGGCTGTTGGTGAATCAGGCTGTTCATTTTTGAACATCTTGATCATTATCTTCAACCACATTTTCACTAGGCTAACATTAATGCCTCATTCTGGTCCATCCCCAGCCCCCACCATAACTACAATCACATTATAATTTCAGATATTTCCAGAGAATACATAAAACCAATTTCAGCATAGGAATGTAAAACTCTGGAACTGGATGAGAAGTGGAGATGTAAGAGTATTGCAAGAAACATAATGAACACATAACAAAAAAATTGGAAACCATTTTGTTTTTGCAAAGCTTTCTTTCTTCATTTCTACTCGATTTTTTTCTATCATGACATCTGAAGAGTTGCACTATTAATTCTGGGCACCCACATAGTCTTTCGACTTGCTAGATTCAAGTCCAGTAGTAACAAAATTTTCAAATTATAAGCTCTCGCAAGTCAATGCTCCCTTAGTCAAATATGTCAGAATTGACTCTTCACCAGAATTGACTCTCAAAAGTTTATAACCAGTAAATTTTGTTGGTCTTTAATGTGCTACTGGACTCAAATCTAACTGTTTTATCTATAATTGTATTTTACCATTGTTCATTCATATAAACAAGGAAGAGTAACACCTAGCATAGGCGTAGCTATAGGGGGACAGGGGTGCACCATACACCGAGTGCTCGCCAGTGGAGGTGGAAAATCGCCCCGCCTCGCCGCCTCCACCTTGCCAGGCCTGGCCCCACCCCACCAGCCTGGTCCATTTTCAGCCGGCAGAAACGGTTTTCAGGTGGCAGGAAAAAAATGGGTCGGGAAGGGTGGGCCAAGAGGGGGGCATGGCCTGGGAACCATTTTGACCCAACTCCATTTTCTCCCCCTACACCCCTGACTTCTAATGAGGCGATAAACCTGTGTCTGAGCTTTATTACCAGACTGCAAGTATGGCTTCATGTGATGGAATGCTCCTCCTTAACATAATAAAACACAACCTATTCACACAGAAAGCTAGCAAATCAGAGGGAATTATTATAGCCCAGCCCACTAACTATCAAAGTGCAGGGATTTTCTTTGTAGTGAGGAGAATTCAATAATGTGAGCGACTCCTTTCTGCAGTCTGAAGTGGTGCAAACCAGAAGAGGCAGTTAGCTTGCTTCATTGAGAACTAGACTTTGATTTAAGGATGAGTCAACATAGGCCATTTATACAGGCACTAGTTATATCATGGCTGTTTGCTTCACAGTGGGTTTTTCTTGCATTTTTTGTTTGTTTACACAGGGAGTCTCCCCCTACAGTGTATCCCTAGCCAAGCTGATCTGCCATTTTGCCCACCCACCACTTTCTTGTTCTCACCATGCAACCTCCATCTGCCTTCTGCTTCTCTGTGTGGCCCATCTTTGGCCTAGTGTTACTTTGCTAAACCATGTAAATTTCATTTCAATTTCACTAGGTCTGTAGCTCTATAGTGTTAAAATTAAAAAAGAGCCCTTCTAATTGTTTTGAAATGGTGGCCCGAAGAGTAGGAGAAACTGCTGTTGTTTGTGTGGAGGAAGGTGGAGAGGAGGGGGAAAAACAGAGAAAGCTTATGCAAAGTGATGTCCTTCACTTTCCCTGTGAAGGGAGAGAAAAAGTCACAGATTTTAACAGATTTTGTAAATGGCACAGAATCTCTGAGAGTGTGGTAAGTGTCAAAGAGGGGGAAACATGGACGTATCCAAGAATCAAGACCAAAAGGAATGTATGCTCAATGTGAAAGAAACTACGGGTATGTAAATATAAGACACTAACAATGCACCGGGAGGGTCAAGATGTCCTCTTGCCTACTAAGAGAAGGACCTTCTCGGTGAGTAACCAATGGACCGTTCTCTTCGAGTCGGAGGACATCTTCATGGGACCTCCCAAAGCAGAGTCCCTAATCAGGGTGGGCTACCGTTAAGTGTCTATAATGTGTTTGAGGACTCTCCTACCAAAGACTGTTTCAGCAGCCCCCCAGGCATGCAGCTTATAGTGGCTGATGGATATGACAAGTACAGACCAAATCTAGAAGAAAGGAAGGACAGATTGGACACACAGATCACCAACAGACCGAAGAGTGGAGACCAAAGAATTCCATGTGCTCCCTGTTGAGGCAGGAAAAATACTGGCCAAAACGGACACCTGAGCACGACAGGAAGTGACGGAATTCTTTTCCTGCCTCCCTGAGTTCGGGCGGAAATCACCCATGAAGATGTCCTCTGCCTCCAATAGAATGTATGCTCAATGTGAAGGAGACTACAGGTATGTAAATAGCAGAGGGGTAACTGTGTAATGTATAGTGTGACAGACCACTCACAAGTTTATTACAGCAGTGACAGTGATGCCTGTGTGTATCTTGATGATGTATTCCTCCACTGCTCACAATGTGGGGATTCAAAGCAACCTCTTTCATGAAAAGGCCTCCTCACTGGCAGCTCCTGCCCCTGCCATGGCTCTATGGGCAGTGACAGTAGGGATGGAATAACTGTTGCTCTTATGGTGCAACTTCACCTCTGCACAAACTCAGAAGTAAAATAATCTCACTGGGCCAAAGCTCCAGAATTCTACTAAAACTCAATGGTGGATTCTAGAGCATCACCCCAACTTGATGATGTCTCGTCCAACACTTTACATTTCCCCATCCCCTTGAACCTCTCACCCTAGCAACCCAGGGAAGAGAGTGAGCATACCTTGGTAATGTTTGTAACCTTCCTTAATAGGTAGAAGAGGGGGGGGGAGAATACTTTAATGATTGAACCAGATGCATTATCTTCTCAGACACTGGGATCTATAGGACAATATAGTATAGCATTTTAGGACAGAATTAGCTCATTCGTTTTCACTGAGAAAATTTTCAACCAATGAAACTGAAAGGCACTAGGTTGACAACAGAGAAAAGAAAATCCTCTATACAAAATATATAACTACTGTAACCTCAATGTTCCTCCACAGTGCCGAAACAAAACAAACAAGAGCTTCAACATCTATTGTTTTACTCTCAGATACCTTTTATAGACTTCAACTGTTCTTGGCATCCACATTATCAACCAATTATTTGATTTTTTTTAAAAATGGCTACTCTCCATGACCCCAGAAAGCAAGAAAAGCTAATGTGATATTCACAAGTCAAGGAAACATACACTGAGCACATAATTTAACATGCTGACAATCTTCAGAGCAATTATTTAGTGGATATCAGACCTAAGTTGCTAATTTAGCCCTTTGACCAAAAAAACTATCAAATCTCCCTAGACACCAAGGGGCAAGAAGCCACTAATAAAAAAAAGACATCAGGAAGCAGAGAAATAGCACAGGAAACAATGGCTTACGATGCATTGATGGATGCCTTTTTATGATTTATATAACCCTTATTTTTCCTTTAAGTACTCAATAAATTGTTGTTAAAAGTATATGCTGCAGGTACCATTTCTACCCAGGGTTTTTAAATCTGGTCTTTTAAAATCTGCTTCTAATCTGAAGACTTTCACAGGAGCATTGTTTTAGGTTGTTAAGTGTTTTGTGCTGTTTTTATGCTGGGTGTTGTTGCTTTTTTATTGGCTAGGTTTGTTATGGTTTGGCAATTTAAATTATTTTAATTTTGGTTTTGTTGCTATATCTTGTTTTATTTTGTGAGCAAATATCTGGAAAGGCAGCATATACATTTTCTAAACAACTAAATATATATATAAAGAATTTCCATTACTTTTTATTTGTTGTTTTGGTGTCTTATTTTATTCATGACTGCTGATTGTTTTACATGTGTTTATGCTTTGATAGTAAACTACTTTGAACACAATTTTAGAACAATTTTCTTTTCAATGCCATTAAACTTAAAATATCATTGGATTAACTTGGCAAAAACCTAGTACACAAGTGAGACCAGACACAGAACATAATAAAAAAACCAAGTAGAAAACTGTTGCTCCAGAAGGGGGGATTATCCGAAATATTTCTATGAGCTTAGCCTGTTAAGCACCATCGTGTGGGAGGGTTACCAGTTTCCTACTCAGCAACTCCATCTGTTGAATTATGCCACAAAGAAGTATTGAGATTCTGCATGATCCAAGCTAATAAAATGTTGACAGCCAGCTGGTAGAATGCAGGTGGAATAAGAGTCAAAAGAAGTGGTATGGCCAATGGTAGTTCATGGCAGTCTTGGATCAAAACAGAAAGGTCTGTGGGGCTGGTTTAGGCATAATAGATGGGATTGCAATCCTATCTCCTTTTTTCAGCACTACATTCCTGCTGTCTGAATCATGCCTTACAATTCAAACTTAAGCAGAATTGCATCCTTCCAAGCCCATTGACTTCCACATTGACTTCCACAGATGTAGGAGCAGCAGTGGCATAGTGATTAAGAGCAGGTGCACTCTAATCTGGAGGAACTGGGTTTGATCCCCAGCTCTGCCACTTGAGCTGTGGAGGCTTATCTGGGGAATTCAGATTAGCCTGTGCACTCCCACACACACCAGCTGGGTGACCTTGGGCTAGTCACAGTTCTTCTGAGCTCTCTCAGCCCCACCTATCACACAGGGTGTTTGCTGTGAGGGGGGAAGGGCAAGGAGATTGTAAGCCCCATTGAGTCTCCTACAGGAGAGAACAAGGGGATATAAATCCAAACTCTTCTTTTTCTTCTTCTTAATGCTTGCAGGGGATGATGGGGACTGTAGTCCGTAACATCTGGAGGGCCATGAATTTGACACCTGTGCTCTAAAGGGACAAATTTATAAAAATACAGCTGAGGCCATAGCACCATTATTACTAATATATATGGTTCTTCAGACAGTAAGATGAATGAAATTATGTGAGATTTGTAAATAAAAACATATAATATTGAACAGTTGCTGAACCCACAAAATTAAAAGTTTTTTTTTTTTGCTATAACACAAAATTCCCGATTATCCAGTTAAAGGTCAAGGTCATGCAAGTACTGGGTCGTTACCATATGGTGATGTCACATCAGCAGGCTTACTAGGCAGACTATGTTAACAGGGTGATTTGCCATTGCCTTCTTCAGTTGTCTACACTTTACCTCCAGCAAGCTGGGGACTCATTTTATCAGCTTCCAAAGGATGGAAGGCTTGAGCAGGAGACCTGAAACTGACTTCTGCCAGGATCAAACTCAGGCCCTTTCCACACCGCGGAAAGGGTGCCCCTGCGCTGGCAGGAATTCTGCCAATGGAGGGGTGGGGGCCGTTCGCACGGGAGCGTGCGAGCGGCCCCCGCAGAGGCCGGCGCGGGAGAGGTGGCTCTGCACGGAGCCGTCTCTTCCCCATCCCCCCCCCCACTCACCTCGTCGCCTTTGTTGCCCTGCTGGACTCCTAAGACCCGCCCACGCTGCCCTCTGACCTCCAGGGGTTGGAGGAAAGCGCGGGAGGGTCTCAGCAGTCCAGTAGAGCGACGAAGGCGACGAGGTGAGTGGGAGAGGGACGGGGAAAACAGCATGTTCCCGGGGGTGCCGTTCGAACCACGCCGGCGGAAACGCGCTGTTTTCTAAAAACCTCCCTCCAGGAAGGAGGTTTTTGGAGGCGGCCTGATGACGCCCTGGGGGTGGTGGAGGGGAGCCAGGTCGGCGCTGCTACATTTTAGCAGCGCTGCCTGTGCAAACGGCTCCCTGGGGACGGCGTTTTTGCCATCCCCAGGGCGCTGTATATGGCCCGTGCGGAAAGGGCCTCAGATTGTAAGCAGAGCTTTGACTGGAGGACTGCAGTTGACCACAGAGTTCCCAACACTGGATAAAAATGACACAAAAAATGGATACTTAACTGTGGTGTATCAAAATGAACTTCATGCTATGGCTCGTTGGAAAGGCAAAAGAATAAGCTGCAATTGTCTAATAAACTTCAAGTGACTATCTGGATTAGGTAAAGTTTTGTAAGCTGTAAACCATATAAAAATGTGAGGGAAAGTGCTTGGGCCAAGGAACTTGGTCCCAACTCTTCAAAAGCAGTAACACTTAGTTGGGTCATAACCTCGAATGAAATGCCAGGAATTTGTTTAGATTCTTCTCTGCCTCCATTTCTTCATGCATTATTCCTTCTAACTGTTAAAGCCATACTCCTTCTTCAAATTACATCTTAATCCCACACTTTCTCCAAGGAACTCAAGGCAACATTCATAAGTCTAGGCTCCTACATTTTATCTATTAACAACCTGCAAGGTAAGTGAAACTGAGATAACAGTGAGTGGTTCAAGGTCATCCAGCAGGCTGACAAGGGATTTGAACCCATGACTGAGTAGGGATTTGAAGTCAGGTCCTCTCTGGTCCAACGCTTTAAACACCACATGGTTTCTCAGCAATTTGATCTGCGAATTCCTTTTAGACTTGCCTTATTTTATTACCTATATTTGTCCTCTTTTTTCTCTCTCCACTGGATACAGCCTTCATTACATTTGTGACAAGGATACATATGAATTGTTTACATATACCTCCTATTTAAAGTACTAATACACACCTTGCAAGGTAATTCATTAGGGTTATCCTGATAAATGTTATTTGTATTGCTCATGTAATACAGGAAGCACTCATGTATATAGAAAGCAGTACATGATTTTTTCCCCCCTCAGAACATTGTACGTCGGTATCTGGTCACCAAATGTGAGTGGCACCAGAGGGTCCTTCCAAAACCCATAAATGAAGCTATCCATCTTTTAACTAAAACATGCAGTTTATCACTAAAAACAGCCTCCCTACCAGAAAACTAACACCAGTTTTTAAAAGTGATCCAGGGGGATCTAAGACATTAATATTATAATACTAACCATCAGGGCATATGTATATATACTTGTTCAAAGACCTTCTTAGCAATCCTGACAGATGTCCACTGAAGTAGCATTAACACGCAGAGCACGTGCTGCTATATGAGAGCGAGCTAATACATTTTAGGTGGGTGCGTTGCCCTTACTGTACTCAGTTTAAAACAAAGCAGGGAATGAAATATGCTAAGTGACAAGGTCTTCCTCACAAAACCCGCAGAAGGGAATCCAACATGACTGACATTCAGCAAATTTCTCCCCACCTCCCAGCATGACATTTTTCAAGGGGACTTGGCTTCTAGCTTCCTGCTCGTTCTTCTTTTCTCCATGCCTTTAAACAGAAACTCCCCAAACTCTGAAAATCATCCTGATGGCGGAAAGCACAAAATTTAGCTGAGAAACTTTTTCACAGGACAGCACGCAAACATGCAGTCCCACTACTCATACTGAAAAGCAGTACGCTGCAGTACAGGAAAAGCTATATCAGAGATTTCCACAGCATATTGTTTAGCAAATTGGCTCTTAGCCACACATACAGCCAAGACACTGAACCTAGAATAACAGACTAGGGAGAAGAGTTAGGGGAGGAATTTTCAGCCTATGGCTCCAGAGTCCAATGTGGAGCATATGGAGTTTAAAAAGATGACTCTTTTTTTTAAAAAAAGGAAAGGAAATATTGAAACGAGGGTGTTCTGTGAGGTGCTGGAATAACCAGCATGTGAAGGGAACTGCAGGCAAAAAAATTTATGGGACCAAAGGACATCTTGGAAATACTTTGCAGAAAGAGGAAAACATACAGGTCAACAGCAGTCAGTAATTCTGAGTGCAAACAATGCATAGATTTATGTCAGTGCATGAAAACAATCCTGTGTATATCACATAACGGTGATATGGAGATCTCATAATAAAGGACTTTCAACAACCACTCTTTGGGTTGAAGAAACTGTATGGATTATATTCCCACATATCTGTAAAGTCAAATTCTATATTTTAGTGATGCAAATGAGATTCCTTATGCTGGCTTTTTTTTTTAATCCCTCCCTCGGAATTATGGTGCAGTTTGGTTCATTAAAGGTTGCAGAGCCCCTGTGCTAGGGAAAAGAGGGATTTTTCAAATCTGCAAACACTCCTGAAAAGAGCAGCTCCTACATCGGACCATCTGTTATAAAAAACACACTCGAAGCTGCCTTGAAAGCGCTTTTTTATGCGATGGGAAAGTGTGTGAGATATCGTTTGCATCCATGTCCACGGAAACGAAATGTTCTCGTCCAGCTCCCTTTTGCTAAGTCGCTCAGCCCTCTCATCCGTTTCTAGGGACTGAGAACACAACGTGAGTTCTCCGGCCAGCTGCAGCCGCAGCCGCCTGTGGATTTGTCAACCTGCCCTCCGCGCCTTATTGGAGAGGCGAGCAAAAGTGTCAGTTCCAGGGGCCACTTTGTCCTCTCAAAGTGATCCTCGGACCAAGCTGAAGTCAGCACAGTCGGAGCAGAGAAAATGCATCTGCAGGTAATTAGTAACAATCAGAGGCTGTTCAGGAAGTGCTGACGACGGCAGTAATGAGCTGGGCACATGTCATTGGCTTGCAAATGGAGAGCACGCTTATGAACCGTGGCAGCAGGCAGTAAGAGCAAGAGGGGTTTTTTTAACTTAATATTTAATGTGGCATAAAAACGATGGAAAGAAATCAACTAGTTCTCTAATCAGATGTTCAGCCAGTGGTCCATAACCACAAGCAAGTTGGTGGATGAAGCAGTATAGGAAAGTGTCATCAAAATTTCCTTTTACCATTACTTAGGCCTATTTTTTTTATGGATGCCTGATGTGAATGCCAATGTCTAAACAGTACTTTTTCATTCAAATGATATTACCGACAGATCAGATCTGCAGATCTGCTAGGAAATGCAAACCCCACAGACTGACACCCCAGCTGCACGGAGGGATCTTTGACATTATTATTTCCTCAATGCTGCCTTTCCTACGGCAGGCCAAGGGTTTGAAAACAAGAACAATGAAACACTGTGGTCATAATTCTCTTATCTGCATGGTTCTCAGCCTATTTTGAATTGATTAAACTATTTTATGAGTTGGCTTAAGAACTCGGGACTCACAATACAAACTAGACGTAGGGTCAGTTTGTGAATGGAAGCCAAGCTCCGGCCCTAGACATTCTCATAAAAACTGCTGAAGCTTGAACTGCAGATCTGAGCCCTATCAAAAGAACCAGATTAGTTTTCTTGGCCACAATAAAACCCATTTCTCAAATTCTCTTCATCCCAGAATATGGGGGCTTTTAAGCATTCGGCACACTAATATCCTGCTTGTTGTTGAATTGTGGAGCTCTAAGGAATTTGCTGTTGTTTTTTAATTTTATTTTATTTTTATGAAACAGAATTGTATCGTGTATTCATGGATGCCATTTACAATTCATTAAAAACACACACACATACACGGTTTTTGGTCTCCCACACTGAACAAAGATGTTCAAACATGTAGGTTTATGCACAAATACAATATCCTTCAGAGTGAAAAAAACATATTCAGAGATGACCAGATTTCAGACTCGCACAATTGGATTCTGTTAAACATCTAGAGAAAGGCTAGGGGTCTTCAACCTTGTGTGGTCTAGTTGTTTTTTAACCTGTGTTCTCCTAAGTGCATTAAATTCAGAGTAACAACACCTACTTTTTATCTCTTGATATGGTATAGCAAATCCATATTAATGGATTCTTCATTAAAAATATGTGCCTTGCAAAATCAATCCAAGGTCCACTCAGCTGAGAACTTTTTGCAAGTATCAAAGCAACCAGTACATGCTTTATTTATAATATGATGGAAACTGCCCTGAGCCCATGAGGGGAAGGGGAGGCATACAAGTTAAATAAAATAAAATGATTTACTGGGAATTAGCCAGTAGTCTACTGGTAGATCCTAAAGTCTATCTTCTACCCACATTTGACGTAGAGTTTTGGAGGCTTGCTGACCTAATGCATAATACTACAGAAACGTGACTGTGAGTGGCTTAATTTATTCTGGCATCGTGGCATCTAGGAGTGTTGCTTTTCAACAGGCCCACAGAAAAAGGCATCCTTTCTTCTGGATGCTGTGATCCTATTCACACTTATCTGGGAATTATTTCTGTCTAGGACTGAGCTTTGAAGTAGACACAGGCACTCAATTCAGCACTCTGCAGGACTCTGAAGAGGAGGCACAGAAATATTCTAAATTAATAAATAAACATAGGCATCCCCACTATATGATAATGATTATACATGTGACTCTGAATCACTTCCTAGCTTTCCAAATAAAACATTTCCCCTCTTACTGAAAGCATTCTATGCAGTGAAGTATTTTTGTTTTATTTTTTAAAACATGATTAATTGCCAGCTGACCAGACCCCTTTTGCCACCCAGACAATCCTAGTCAATGGCAATTTTTTTTCAAATGGGCAAATGCTTAAATAAATCATATGCAAATGAGCTCTGACAGTTTTTTTATTCCCCTCTGAAAAGGTGGCCACCTTAATTCATTTGCCCTTTGGAGGTTTCTATTACTTTTTTTGTTAGGTGGAGTACCTACAACTGAGAATGACCCGCCAATTGAAGTAACAATAATACAGCATGTTGACTACTCACGAAAATTCATTTTAATAATTAGATCGACATAGTGATGGGTTACATTTGAGGAGGTGTGGTTTCTGTTTTCTTGACTGCAGCGCACATATCTCCTCTGAGCTGCAACGCACTCCTTCTATATTATTTATTCTTTTTTATTAGTATTATGGTTGCATCTTTTAATTAGCTCAAGCTGCATATTAATCAACTAAAGGCATAATCCGGAGGAAATTCTCCTATCCAAAGTTCACTGGGATGAATGTAAGGAGATCAAGAGCTCCCATTTATTCCAAAGAAGCTTGAAAAGGAGAAATTCCCTCTTAGGAATGATCAAAAGCTTTAACAGATTTTTTTTTTGGCATCAACAAATTTTAATCACCGTTACTGAGAGATGGAGCACTAGTAGCACTTTTTTTGCTTTTTTTTTAAATGGAAGATTGATGTTATTTGGGCTCTAGTGTTAAAAACTGGGGTAGAAATTAAATACAAAATAAAAC